>NC_092205.1:22314493-22409301 GCF_043381705.1 Parasteatoda tepidariorum | reverse complement strand
AATATACACATAATATCGACATTATCATCCAGATAACTATTTTGTTTAATTTAAATATTTTATTTCAAAACATAAATATTCTTTAAACTATGAAATAAAAAAATTTGTGTCAAAAAGAATCTTTATTTAGCAACATAGAACAGCAAAATTTTCCTAAATTAGCAAATGAAAATGTAGCTCTTTATTATTAAGTCAAGTATACAAGTTTTTGTAATCTTACAGCTAGAACGATAAAAACTGTGATTTTCATCTAATGTCAAAAAGCTAAAGAGTTTTTTTTCTTACACTTTCATAATAAATTGAGCAAAAATATCTTTTGTATATTTTTTTTATCTGTTGTAACAATATATAAACACTGAATAATAAATATTTAAGTAAAAGAATAAAAAAAAAGATATTTTAATAAACAAAGAAGGTTAAAAAGAACGGAAAAAACTTTTACAGACACCGGTGTTGAAGAAAAAAATTAGAAGATAAATTATTTTCTTTGATGTGAAAATTTAACTACATTTGACCGTCAGTAGGGTATTTTAATTCAGAAAACTTATCTGATTTTAGTCATGAAAAAAACGGAAAAAACTAATTTTTCTTCCAGAGAATTCGGAAATTATATGACTCAAGTGGATTAGCTTTCTCGCATTTTTATACATTTTTAACAAAATAAGTTTTAACTTTTTATGTTTTCACTAGTGGTAAGATTTTGAAAATTGTTCCCTTAAGAGAAAAACTAAAAAAGACTAAACTAAAAAAAAGAAGATACTTGTTATTTAAATAGGATTTCAGGAATTTTCGAACGTGTCTAAGGAGAACTTAAAGCTTCAAAATAACTAAGATATATGAAACTATAAACGCTTCGGTTACCTACCATCATTTATAACAAATTATTTTTTTAAAAAAAAGTTTCGAAATGTAGTAATTTATTTCGTGTAGAAAATTATTTTAATTTTTGTTACTAAATTTAATTTCCTTTCAACATTTTTATACTAATGCAATTGGCTTACACAACTGTTTTACACGTTTTTACTATGCATATTTATACATTTTACGCTCTTTAGTGCAACCTCCATTACAACGACCCTTTCATTATAATGACTGATGTATGCTAGTCCCAGGGCCCGCGCTAAGCATTTGCCTCCTCGCCAAATGCGATAAAATCATAAATTTGGAAAATTGGCGAATGATATTGATATTTCTCTAATTTACTACCTAATAATTTGAAATCCTTTACGCAGGCTGTGTATTCTTCCCTGCAATGTTACTTAATGTGCTCTTGGCATTTCTTGCAAAATTAAATTCCTAGTGCACTGTAGCATCCAAATAGAGTCTCGGTGCTGCCATCTAGTGTGGCAGAAACTAGACGTCCAAATTAACATGACCAACGGTATCTCACCCATTGTGGTGGTCCTGAAAAAGTGGATACCACCTCTTGAAAACGTACTAGGTCTGCTCATCGGCAAGACCGATTGTGCAGCTCATTGGAAATAAAAAAAAAATTACTTAATGTTCATTAAAACGTTCTCCCTTAACCATTCATTTCAGTATAGCGAAGGGAATTTACTCGTTTGATTTAGAAAAAGCTTCAAAGACATTATTTAAAACATCCTTTGATATTATCTACCGCAAGATAAAGGTAAAACACCTTGAATTTCCACTGAATGAAGGAAGAGTAATATATATCTAAATATTATTTTAGAGAAAAGCTTTTATTATTTTATCTTTTAGGTTTTATTTAACGGCTAGAAGATATAAGGTGAATTGTACGATTCTACATATAGTCTATATTGGTTGAGTAACCGCTATAAAATATCGGGTCAATTGGACAATTTGAAGTAGGGTTTATATTGGCTGAATAACGGCTATAACATATCGGTTGAGTCGAACACTTCTATGTCGAGCCGACATATAGGCTGAATAATGGCTATAAAATATCGGGTGAACTTAACAAATCTGTATAGGGCCGATATCGATGAAATGAGGGCAATGAAATATTGGGTGAATCGAGCTATTCTATATAGGGCCTACATTGGCTGTATAACAGCTTTAAAATATCGGGTGAATCGTACAATTCTATAACGAACCTACATTGGCTAAGTAGCGGTTTAACAATATCGGGTCAATTGAGCAAGTTTAAATAGGGCATATATCGGCTAAATAATGGCTTTAAGATATCGGGAGAATCTAAAAATTCTATATACAAAATTCTATATATAATTCAACATTCTATATAATTTCATAAATTCTATATAATTCTATACATTCTATATAATACAAAATTCGATATAAAATTCAATATATTCCCATATTTGGAATAGTGGCCTATATTGGTTAAGTAGTGGCTATAAAATATCGGGTGAATTTAACAAATCTCTATAGGGCCAATATTGGCGAAATAAGGGCAATAAAATATTGGGTGAATCGAGCTATTCTATATAGGGCCTACATTGGCTGTATAACAGCTTTAAAATATCGGGTGAATCGTACAATTCTATAAAGAATCTACATTAGCTAAGTAACTGTTTAACAATATCGGGTCAATTGAGCAATTTCAAATAGGGCCTATATTGGCTAAATAATGGCTTTAAAATATCGGGAGAATCTAAAAATTCTATATATGGCCTATATTGGCAGAATAGCGGCTGTTAGATATCGGTTGATTCTGACACTTCTATAGCGAACCGACATTGGCTGAATAACGGCTATAAAATATCGGGTGAACTTAACAAATCTGTATAGGGCCAATATTGATTAATAAGGGGAACAAAATATCAGGAGAACTTGGTAAGTTTATTTAGGGCAAACATCAGCTGAATAGTGGCTATGAAATATCTGGTGAATCGGACATTTCTATATAGTTCTAACATTGGAAAAATAATGGCCCTTTAAAATCTTGTTGAGCCAAGATTGGTGAATACTGGCTCAATAAGTTTCCAAGTTATTTTGCTGCTAGGGTTTTGAAACTTGCATTGGACGAGAGGAATTAAGTGCTTTATCTAGTCGAAAAGAGGAAGGAATAAGTAATAGTTTTAATAATAATTTTAGTCAATGAATGAATAACTGGTGTTATATTTTAGCCTAGTTGAGGTTGTGTAATAAATAATTGCAATCAAGATTAATTAAAAGTTTAAAATACAGCATAAAAAAAGATGTTTTTGTAAAATTTTTTTTTCCAATTATTTCGCATTAAACTTGAATATTTGAATAACAAAATTAATTATTTTTCTAAGAATAACAAATTTATTAAAACATAAATATAGAAGAACCACTCAAGATTTATTAAATAGTTTATGCAATAAATAATTGCTCCCTAGATCAATTTAAATTTAAGTAATAAATAGTTGCCCTATGAATTCAGATGTTTCTTTTCCAAAAAATTGCTCCCATTATTCGCTAAAAGTACTTTAGAAAATGATTCCAAGATTTGTTTCAGTTTTATATGCAATGAATATTAAGATCCTTTTATTATATCCCAAGATTCTTTTATTATAATTTTCTCAACACTCGTTAAAATATTATGCAATAAATAATTGTTATCAAGATTCGTTAGAAGTTTATATATTAAATATTGCTTCAAAAAAGAATTTTTTTTTATTAAATTTTTCTTCCAATTATATTTCGCATCAAACTTGAATATTTGAATGACAAAATTAATTATTTTTCTAAGAATAACCACTTTATTCAACAAAATTATCGAAAAACTGCTAAGATTTTTGTTCGAATTTTGTTCATTTTTTAAAAAATTATTTTGCTTTACCCCTTTAATATATTTTATGGAGCAGAACGGGGAAGATAGTAAGAAGTTTGGTTGGTTTGGGGACAAAAAAGAATCAAAAACTGTTCCACAAATCATTGACGGAAGGAAAAAAAAAAAAGAAAAAAAAAAGAAAGAAAAAAATAGAAGAAAGAAAGACAAGAATGTCACGGTCGTCCGTATGATGATATTATTTAGGGCCCAAAATGGGAGGTGATGCACACAATGGTGCAGACGACAATTTATGATGACCATTACGGTTTCCGAGACGCCAAGATGCACATAAAGACATTAATTCAAGGTCCAGGGAACGCACTTTTCGTTTCCTTAGCATCATCAGCATCATTTGCGTTGTGCTTGTTAAAAGTTTGTTGTAAAATTAGTTTTAGGGTGGGGAAATTTTTATTTTGAGGAAATGCCATTTTTTTTGTTGTTGTTGAGAATATACGCTCGTCTTTTTGAACTTCGTAAGAGATCCGATTCCTTCTCAAAGCTATAAATCATGCTTTAGTATGCTATGGCTTATATTAATGTAGACATGGAACTTGCATTAGCTTTTCATTTGTCTTGTATAAACGGTTAATCTTGAGAAGAAAATATATTATCAGTGATTAAGCTAGTTGAAGAATGCAATAATTTCCTCAGATTTTATATTTTGGAGAAAAGAGTTGCTTTTTATAGACTGTTCTAATAAATAATTTGAATAAAAAATTTCAGTATTTAATTTGATTTTCATAAATTACTATTTGGAATCAAAGCGTTTCGTATTTAAATGAGCTCATAACATTTTTTGGGAAATTATTTTTTGTTCAGATTTCTGTCAGTGGCCTAAGCTTATTTTTATTCTTTTCGAAAGGTTATAATCACAAATAGTTTCTTTCAGTTTTAAAAATTTCCATGAATACAAAATAAATTGGGTGTACAAATTTGTTCGGTCCGTTTTTTAAAAAATGGCTCTGCTGTTATGAATGTTATATAGTGACAGTTGGTTACTGTGATTTCAGAGAGGTTAAAGATCTGTCAATAATATTCAGTTTATATCGTTTTGAGTTTCTTACAAAAACCTTGTTTTTTACTTTGTTGAATATGTCAAATTTTGCTGTAATGACGCACCATTTGTGGGAGGTTTTATGTTTCTGCTTTAATTGGAAGAAAAGTGCAACTGAAGCGCATCGAATGCTTGTAGAAGTTTATGTTGACTATGCTCCAACTGATAAATCATGTAGGGAATGGTTTCGACGTTTAAAGAATGGTTAATGGTGAATAAAGAATGGTAAATGGTGAATGATAAATGGTAAATAGTTTTGTATACTATGAGCTGCTACAAACTGGTGATTCCATTACGGGCGATTGGTATAGGCTATAATTGATTCATTTGAGCCGTGCATTACGAGAAAAAAGGGGGGAATACGAGCAAAGACATGACAAAGTTATTCTTCTGCATAATAACGGTCAGCCCGATGTCTCAAAAGTCGTAAAAAACTATTTGGAAACGCTCAAGTGGGATATTTTACCGCACACGCTGTATTTTCTGGACATTGCTCCTTCTGATTACTGGTTGTTCCGACGGATGCAGCATGATTTTGCAGGTCACCAGTTCACTTCTTTCGCAGAGATCGAAAATTGGCTCCTAACTTGGATCGCCTCAAAAGACGAGACATTTTTTCGAGATGGAATTCGAAAATTGCCTGAGAGGTGGGAAAAAGTAGTAGCCAGCGATAGACAATACTTTGATTAAACTGTTCATTCATTTTGTTCGGAAATAAATGCATTTTTGACCACAAAAAAACGGACCGAACTAATTTGTGCTCCCAATACCCACATAACATATAAAATATACACTCAAAAAATCACATTTAAGAAATATCAAGCTCAGTTTTTTCCTTTTCTTTTCACGAGTTTCTCTAAAAAATATGCTAGTTTACTCTTTTTGAGAAATTAAAAATGATATTAAAAAAAAATTATTAATAAAAAGTAATTGAGTCTCGGATTAAAAAAAAGCGTTGATTAAAAATATTTTGTGTTGATCACTAAAACTTTAGTATACTTAATTTTATCCAAACTGTGTGACCATAATTCAAACTTTCAATTTCTGAACGGCTGCAGTTTTAGTTATAAAAGTGGTATTCTGTCAACGTTTGAAGCGAATTTTGCTACAGTAGCAACATATCCACTGGTGCAAAATTCGCTCCAGATCCTAGTTCAAAAGGTCAAAATCAATAAAAAGTTTTCTAATACGGGGTATTTCTGTGGACTCTACAGCATTTTGGAAACATTGATTAGATGCTTCAAAAGGATTTCACTCCAAAGAATGTGAGTAATTTTCTCACTTTCGTCTTACACACAGAAAGGTTGCAAAGATTATTCTTTTTTCAAATTTCATCACATCATGGAAAAGCCGTCATATTCACCGGATCTCGATCTCATGACTTCAGCGAGGGGTCGATTTTGGAGATCAGAGTGTGCTCCAGACGCCACAAAAGGTTGGAGTATCACGAAATGGTTTTCATTGGTTTTGTGACTGTATATGCATTAGTGTTTTGTACGATATGGATTTTTACAAGACGTAATTAACCAAATTATCAGTGCTTCCAATTTTCTCAAGGAAAATGATAGTGTATATGTTATTAGAGGAACATAACAATGAAAGAGAAAAGTTCTATTTTTATGTATAAGTACTTCTTTTTAAGAAATATTGCAGTTTAAATGTTTAAGGATATAAAATAGTTATACGATCACCAACGACCACAGGCGATTTAATATAATGAATGGAGATTAAAAATTATCGGCAAATTGCCATCCGATTACTGCTTTGTAGTAAAAAAAAAACTCATGGGCACTTCATTATTATTATTTCTAATGAATATTAATTATTACGAATGTTTTATAATAATAAATAATTTTCTTTTTTTTTTCACGCTTTGTTTCTTAAAATTTTTCTTGATCTTTAAAATGGTTCTTAAAATTTTTACCATATTTTGAAAAATACTTACAAAGAAATGCCTTACATTATCAATATGAACAGTTTTTTAAAACGATGAGAATTTTCAATGTTTGAAAAAGTAGCTGCTGTCAAACTTATATCTCACCAGTAACAAAATTTCCTAATTTTGTACAACCTTCAAAGAGCTTTTATAAGTAGTTTAATAACTTTAAACAAAAACGAAACAAGGAAAGAAAGGAACATGAAAATAACAGTGAATTAACAAAATATATAGTATCATACAAAATGCTTGTTCAGAGTTTGGAAAAATTCCAAGGATATTTATTTCAACAGAACATAAAACACAACTTTCAAAAGTTTTACGGATAATTTGGTGCCTAATATCGTAAACAACAGTAATATAGTCTGAATGTTTTTCCCCAGTAATTTAAGAAGGATATGCTTGGTATAAGAAATCGAAAGTTTTCGAATCAAAACTTTCAAGGAATAAAAGCTGAAAGACGGAGAAGATATTAAATATTTCATTTATCTTGATTGATATAATTTTATTTGCTTTATTCTTTTAGTTGATGTCCATTTCTCCTTTGTTATGAAGGAATTAAGAGTAAAATACAACTGAAATATAGTTTGTCTAAAGTCAGAACTCCCCTAGCCATTCGTCTGGACCCGTGGCGGTGACTATGGTAACGAGGTTTAACTATTTCAAGTAGGGGTGTGGGGTCATTGTTTAGGACAAGTTTTGGCAATCGGCAAGAGAAAGGGAATCTTTTTCTTCGGTTTACTGTGTTAGCTCTATAGAAACAAGAGAAGCTACCCTCCCTGAAATGCACTATTCTTGTTTCCATAGCAGCAGACAGCCTCAGACTTTGCGGCGGGGGGAGTTCTTACCGTAGACAAATAGTAAATGCATAACATTTTCTTGTAAATACACATTTGGTAATTTTTCATTTCGTAACTTTGTAAATGAGCAGTAACTGTTCTATAGTAGTAACTATAATAATTAAATTTTCAACTTTTTAATATTTCAATCACATTAATATGTGACTAGTTTATTTTTCGTAAACACCTACAAAACCGTTGCTTTTTTTCATATAAGTTCTGAACAGCACTTTTTTGAGGGAATAATCAGAAGGTCACATTTTAACTAGACCACATTAATCTCGAATTAAAGAAAAAGTTTTAATCCTAGTCATAAATTTCCGTAACTTGGATGATGAAGCTTTTTCAAAAGGATGGCCGTTTAAATAATTACTGCGAATTTAATATTAATGAGATAGTATCTCCCTGAATTGAAGATTCTGAGAAACAATTAAGCACTGCACAGCTTTCTTTCATAATTAGCTTCATTTCCTATTTCTTTTTTACTTTATTAGAGTAATAGTTAAGGAAATTACTTAACATAAGTTTTGAATAAAATAATATATCAATGTGAAATTAAAGTTCTTTTATTTGTTTAAGTTTTATAATTTCCGTAATTACAAAATTCAATTAATTCTTTAAAGCGATATCACTATTAGCATTTTAATTTTATGTTGAAAGATTTAAAAAATAATAATTGTTTGAGAGATAAATTTCATTTCATTTACTGTCATTTTTTCAAGCGTAAGTTAAAATTTGTTCTAAAAGTTTCATTTAATTTTTAATTGTTCTCATAATTCAAATTTAATATGTTTTACTAGATAAAACAGTACAAACTTTGAATGCTTTAGTTTCAGATCATTTTAGCACAAATTAAATTTTTCTATTAAATATTGAAAGTTGCATTCTAAAGAAAACTTTAAACTTATATTTTAAAGTCAAAAGATAAATCTAAATTTATATTTTTAATACAAGAATAAAGTTATGTTTTAAAGATAAATCTCAAGTTATATTCTAAAGAGAAGTTTAAAGTTATATTTCAAAGAAAAGTCTAAAGTTATAAGATGAGTCAGAAGTTATATTTTAAAGATAAATCTAAAGCTAGTTTTTAAAGAAGTCTAAAGTTTTAAGAAGCCCTTTGCATGATCTATTCTACTGATATATTCGAAAATTACATTTAAAAATAAGAGAAAGATTACTAATGAATAAAGCAGATTGTATTTGTGTTTTTAATACTTATTTGTGCTTTTAGTACAAATTTGTGCTTTCAATACGAATTTGTGGTTTAAATATTAATTTCCTTAGTTGAGAAAATCATCAAATAAATCTGAATAAACTGAAAGACTTTTATGAAAACAAAATCAGTGGATCAAATATTGTTGAATTTAAAAATATTAATAGAAAAGATTTGTATAACAAAATTTGATATTCTCCACAAAAAGGTTCTAAGAGCAAAACCACGTAGAAAAATAGATCTAAGTGCTTGTCATTAAAAAAACTTCATTAACTTTAAGATTTCAGGGGGAAAGTCAACATATTACGAGCGCTTAAAATAGACGCATAGTATCAAGATACACCAACACATGAATGACGAAAACCAAACAAATTTGAGAAGAATAACAAAACGTCATTAATAGTAAAAATAATAAAGGTGTAAAACAAAAAACTGGTAGTCAAGGGGAGCAACGGGTGATTAAAAAAAGCAGATTAGGTCATGATACATTTTCGAAAGATACAGGCAGGCAGGAACTGATGATATTAGCAAGGGAATTGGAAAAAGCTCAAAGCGAACAAATTCGTCTAATTGTCCGTAAAAAAAAAGAAACATATTTGGCAAAAGTGCATATTTAAGTAATATTAAGTGCATGTTAAATATCATATTTAAGGTGAGGCTCTCAAACCATTAACAATGAATCTTAAGTTCGTGAAAATCCGATTTTTAGATCAAAAGTCATTCGCTTTTTGCTCACTGTTAATCGAGACATTTTCGCATAAAAATTTCAAAATGAAGTTGCACAAAATTTGAAAGATATGAATAGATATGAATACATTCTTCCTTTAGTTCACCATTATGAAACAATACTTTTTTACCACCAAACTGACTGTCTCTTTAATTAGAATACACAAATATTTCTTAGATTTAAGATAATTAATAATGAGCTGAATTTGTCAGAAGCTATACAGCTTCTTATTTGAAGAAAAAACATTCCATAAAATGTATTAAAATTTAAACAAGTTTGTCACCCCATTAAAGTTATTCATCTATTCCCATATTTCATCATTAGAATAAATCATTACACTTTTTTTGCTGTTGCTGCATTTGATGGAATTCTAAGCAGACGATACAATTTATTGAATTGTTCTTTTTTAAATCAAAACAAAATAATGCAAAAAAAAACATATTTAAATTATCATTATGATCTTTTGAGAGCATTCATTGTTTATTTAAATAATACTTTACTTATCATGTTTGAATATTAATGGTTATAAATTTCTCACAACGTGAATGAAAAATGTATCTTTTCGCCATTTTTTCCCCTTATTTAATGATAAAGAATCTTCATTTGCTAAGTTTGCGAGAACATTAATATTACGCTCCAAAGGCAACTTAAGTGCTTTTCGGAATAAATCAAAATAATTTTCTACTGAGAAAATCAAATCGAGCGCGAATAATGTTCATTAAGTTTTAGAAGATGTGTAGTAAGATTTCAGCGAATTCGTTTATTTTTTAATTTTGTAAAAGGATAAAAAAAATTGCATTTTAATTAGATAAAATAATCATATCTTCTCCGCTTTCTTATTTTTTTCGTTTTAAAAGCAATCATATTTTGCTTTTCCTTTTTAACATCATACTGAAATGTATGTGTTGCGTGTTTTGGAATAAATTTGGTTAGCTTACATTTATCTAAAAAGCACATACAAGTAAAGTAATTTAAATCTAAATTTACTTGTAAAAAGTAGAGAAAAAGTTTGTATTCAATATTTAAATTTGATGGATATCAAAAGAAAAATTCCAATGTAATTATGTGTATTTGCTTTATTAATGAAAAAAAAAATAGAGCTTATATTCTCTTTAAGAAGCTTAAATTAGCTTTCTAATTATGATGCTCAGCTCACAAACTAATATTGCTGAATAATTGGTGCCTTACAAAATCCTTTATTATACCAAACTATATCAAGAAAATTTTGCTTGAAATTGGAAATAACTTTAATAAGGCTTAATTTTTAGAATATTGTTTGTTTTAAAAACTGTGTTCATTTTTAAAAATTATCATACGTACACAAAATAAAGTATACCGGGTTACTTTCGTTAACTTTGCCATATTTCAAGGAATTAAAATGCTGATTTTTCCCATACTTTATTTAGGCTCAATAGAATAAAAAATTTTCAATGAAAATTATGTTTTGAGCAAACGATAATGAAATTTAAGGAAAAAAGAAAGAAATTCTATATTTATTTGTTTAAATATTATGCTGCATACCAGGATGAATAATTTGCTTCCATAAAGGTCTTTTCCTATGTGTTATTTTACAGAAAATAGAAGCGTAAAAGTAGTTCAACGACTTAAAAGAAAAAGAAAAAAAGATTTATAGAATATAGATTATTCTAAAAATGGCGTTTATTTTTTAAAATTGTATTTATAGAGAAAACAAAATGCATCAAGTTATTATTTATTTTTACTAATTTAGCTATACTTTATGAATAAAAAAAAAGATTTTTTTAAAATTTAACATTTGTATTCAATAGATTGTTAAAATTTTTCACGAAAACTACTGTTTCGGTCACATAATAATATTAATTAGTAAAAGAAAAAAAAAGGTTAGATCTTAGTTTTTTTAAATACAATCTTAGATACTTAGACAAATAATTTGCTTACCTAAATTTCTGTTGTTATGTCTTCGTTTTATCGAAAATAACGAGGCTTATCGAAATTTCCTATGTTTATCATTAAAGATAGGAAATTTAAAAACTATTTAAAAGATATTGATTTCCAAAATATCGTTTATTTTAAGAACTGCGTTTATTTATCAAAATTGCCATTTGTATAGACATAACAAAATATATCAAGCTATTGTTTTATTAATAATTTTACCATATTTGTATGAATAAAAGTCTATTTTTCCTGAATTTTAGCATTTGGATTCAATAGAGTAAAAGGTTTTCATTAAATATTATTGTTTCGGCCGTATGATAAATAAAAAAAGAAATCAGATTTAATCTTCATCTTTTTAAATGGGTAATAGTTTACAATCGGGGCTCCCTTTTTTAACTGGTGATTTGAAAATTATCAAATACATATATGTAAATAAACCAAGATCCAATCACAAAACGGAAAATTTAACCTTTGAACGTTTAATAGCTGTGAAAATAACATTGCATAGCGTTGTCATTCCTGATTAATCTTAATTACTACTTTACTTTAATTATAAATTTTTTTCAAAAATTTCCGAAAATATCTCAAACTGCAATACATAATTTTTCAACGAATGTCTCAAATCTTCTCGTTTTTTATAGAGAATACAAGCTAAACTGTTTTTGGATATTTTACTCGTTACTTTTTGAAAAACTGTTCCTTTTATTTTAAACTCGTTACTTTAATTTGAATTACTCGTTCTTTTACTTGTTACTTCGAAAAGTTCCCTATCATTCTTCAGTGACAATCATGATTCCTGCAAATTTTAATGAATAACTTATTAAAAAATTTCTCAAAATATCTCAAACTGCAATACATAATTTTTCAACGAATGTCTCAAATCTTCTCGTATTTATAGAGAATACAAACTAAACTGTTTTTGGATATTTTACTCGTTGCTTTTTGAAAAACTGTTCCTTTTACTTTAAACTCGCTACTTTAATTTGAATTACTCGCTCTTTTACTTGTTACTTCTTAAAAGTTCCCTATTATACTCCAGCGTCAATAATGATTCATGCAAATTTTAATGAATAACCTATTAAAAAATTACTCAAAATGTTTCAAACTGCAATACATAATTTTTCGACGAATGTCTCAAATCTTCTCGTTTTCATAGAGATTGATGGAACTAACCCGCCGCATTAGCGTTACATGGAGCGAAAAGTCATGAAAACCTCCCACAGTTATCCCGACGGGAAGGGGACTCTTACCCATGATCCGTCTACCACTAAGGATATTTTGCGCCAGCACTGTGGCCGATGCGAGCCGGATGCTGAATTTGCATCGACCAGCCATTGTTGGGATTCGAACCCGGTTCACCTCATAAGAAGACGAACAATCTATCCCCTGAGCCATCATGGCTCAAACTTTTGCTGGCTCGGCTGAGATTTGAACCCAGGACCTCTCGCACCAAAAGCGAGAATCATACCCCTAGACCACCGGGACAGTCCTCAATAATCTTTTCATAAATTTATTTGATGACAAATTTTGGGCTCATGCTGCAAGGAGGAAAAAATTCAGGTAAAATTAAAGCACTGCATGGTAGTAACATTTCTTGTTAAAAAAATACTTCTGATTAATAAAACCGAAATATGTGGCCTTTAAATCATTCATTTGGTGATTTTTCAGTTCATATGATTACGGTTTATTGGGATTCTGATTTTCTTAAATTATGTTTCTTATTACCAAAACTGAAAGTAAATTTAATTAAATAAATGGCTTTTATGCCTTGTTCTAAATGTATCATGATAAATTTACCAAATTTTATCTAATTTACCTATCACAGGCTATAAAACCATATTCAATTGTTAGTTTTATCAAAATCATTAACAAAGCTCTTTGGTAAACAATTACCGAGCTTTTTGGTGTTCCCATACAGAGAGGAACGCTGTAATTTTAACCATGTTTTTATTTTCAATATGCTTCAGTACTTTCTAAAATTTGACTTTTTTTAATTTTTTGCTTATTTTAAAATTTTTTTTATCAGATTTTTTTATTATTTAAGAATGTAAGTGGGTTACTCTTTCACTCTTAACAAAAGTAATCTTCCCAATGATAGTAAAGTGTGATTCACAGTTTGCGCATATTTTAATTACTAATCTGTTCATTAGCAGCGAACGTTTCCAATTTTCAATCTCCGCAGAGAATATAAACTAGTTGCATGAACCAAAAAGATGATGCGTTAACTAACAACAACTTTTGCGAAACTTCGACTCGCAGTTATCGCGTCAGACGAGAATTCGAAGTTTTATCCCGAGCAGCTGAAGATATAACAGCGAAACTGTAACTTTAATCATAACGGACCTTCTGTGGGAATCTTTACACACCGGAAAAGACATCATCAACTCTGTCTTCTCATTCATCTTGCAACTGTCAAAAAGGAGAAAAAGCAATTAATGATCATATTTCCACCCTTTCCCATGGTCTTTTCAATCCTTTGTTGTCTAGAATTCCGCCAACACATACACCCATCGATCCTGGAAAGAGAAACAGTTTCTGTCTCCTTTATCGAATCTTTTAGACCACCCCCTTCCCTTTAGAAAAATAATGGTCACGGAAAGCACCGTCTTAATTTAGAGTTTTCTCTCTCCTTGGAAAAATCACGTTACTTTGTTCTATTGTTTGGTTGAAAACAATAATGCTTTGATAATTAAGTGTACTGAGGTAGTAAAATAGTTTTTTTTTTATCTTCATCTAAATGAAATTTGAAATAATTTGTAATTACTCTTTTTAAAAATGGCTTAAAATTTTTGCATTGGAAAAGTTAATTTTTGATAATGAATTTTATGTTTTGTCACAGATAATTTAAAATATTAGTTACCGTCATTGAATTTTAGTTGGGGAAGGGATCGCCTGGTCGGTAGGGCGCTGGGTCCGAGAGTTCGTGGGTTCGAACCCCGCCTGACTCCCCGTGTAGTAAAGTGACTGATGCACGTTAAATCTGTCGAGTCGCAAAAGTCCTCCATGTTCCCATAACAAATCAATACCTCTGGCGGTACTGGATTGAAGATCGATCGTTCTCTGATTCAGTTCAAAATTACGATCTGTGGATGAATGAATGGATCCGACCTATAAACGGGTACGACGTATGGTGTGGCAGAAATCGAATTCTTGGCCATAGATGGCGCCACTGGAAAACAAGAACAATCGCACCCCATCTGCCTAAACAGGCATACGTCAACAACATTGAATTTTAGTTAATAAAAAAAAAACTATTTAAATTCGTTTAAATTTTTTTTTTATACACTTCAACTTTAAATTTTTTTCAAGCACTTTCAGAAATTTATTTCTAGGTTGAACCACAAATTGGCACTATGGATTATAATCTCATATAAATTTGCTACAACCATAATAAAGGGTTATGTTGTTCCATGTCCTCGATCAGGTTGTATCAGGCTCAGCGGAAATCAGTTAATTTTTATTAATTACTCTTTCTAAAAATGGCTTATTATATGATAGTTTTGAAACAGTTTGACTATTGAACTTAATTTTTGCAATTTGCTATAGTCCTAATGATAGGTTAAATTATACCACATCCCCCTACAAGTTGTATTAAATATTATAGTGGGGCGGAAATCAGTTAATTTTTATAAATTACTCCTTCTAAAAACGGCTCATAATATCTGTTTTGAAACACTTTGGCTTTTGCATTTAATTTCAGAAATTTGCTGCACTTATAATGATGGGTTGAATTGTACCATATCCCCTTTCAAGTTGTATTAGATGTTATGGTTTAGCGGAAATCAGTTAATTTTTATAAATTGCTCTTTCTAAAAATAGCTAATAAAATATGATTTCAGAAAGTTTGAGTATTGATCTTAATTTTTAGAATTTGCTACGATTAAAAAAATAGGTTAAAGTGTACCACCAATAAATTGTAAATAAGTTAATTTTTATTAATTATTCTTTCTAAAAATGGCTTATAATATTGTTTTGAAACAGTTTGGCTATTGAACTTAATTTTTAAAATTTACTTCAGTTATAAGAATAGGTTAAATTGTACCTTATCCCCATTAAAATTGTATTAGATATTGCGGTTTAGCGGGAAGCAGTTAAGTTTTATTAACTACTCTTTCTGAAAATGATTTATAATATCTATTTTGAAATAATTTGACGATTGAACTTTGCNTAGTGAGCTTAATTGAATACATAGCTCCACAGAGCAAATGTGTTTGAAGGCCGGGATTGCCTGGTCGATAGGGCATTGGGCTCATGTCCAAGAGTTCGTGGGTTCGAACCCCGCCGGCCGAAGACTCCCCGTGTAGTAAAGTGACTGATGCTCGTTAAATCTGTCGAGTCGCAAATGAATATGATTTAATAAATGATTAATATGAGATAATAATATTTAATATGATTATAAATAATATGATTAATATGAGCTAATAAAATATGATTTTAGAAAGTTTGACTATTTAACTTAATTTTTAGAATTTGCTACAATTAAAAAAATAGGTTAAATTGTACCTTATCCCCATTCAAATTGTATTAGATATTGCGGTTTAGCGGGAAGCAGTTAAGTTTTATTAACTACTCTTTCTGAAAATGATTTATAATATCTATTTTGAAATAATTTGACGATTGATCTTTGCGCCTTAAGTTGTATACAACTCATCCAAATCAACTAGGTATCTTAATACCTAATACAACTCATTCAGGTTGTATTAGGTATTATGGTTTAGAGGATACCATGTGTTATTCTTTTATTAATTACTCTTTTTAAAAACGGCTTACAATTTCTGCATTAAAATAGTTGACTTTAAAAATTATTTTTCGTTAATAATTATGTGTTAAATCGAAACATATCTTTGTTCACGAAACATATCTCTGAACATTATCATTTGTGATTCTAATATTCTATATTCCAATAATTTTACGTTGTATCTTTTCATATCTCTGAACTTTATCATTTCTGCTTCTAATATTCTATATTCCAATGATTTTACGTTGTATCTTTATATATCTCTGAACCTTATCATTTGTGCTCTAATATCTGATATTCCAATGATTTTACGTTGTATCTTTATATATCTCTGAACTTTATCATTTCTGCTTCTAATATTCGATACTCCAATGATTTTACGTTGCATCTTTACATATCTCCGAACTTTATAATTGGTGTTCTAATATTCGATATTCCAATGATTTTACGTTGTATCTTTGTATATCTCTGATATTCATCACTTGTGTTCTAATAGTCTATATTCCAATGATTTTACGTTGCATCTTTGTATATCTCTGATATTTATCATTTGTGTTCTAATAGTCTATATTCCAACGATTTTACGTTGCATCTTTACATATCTCTGAACTGTATCATTTGTGTTCTAATATTCGATATTCCAATGATTTTACGTTGTTTTCTTTACATATCTCTGAACTTTATCTTTTGTGTTCTAACATCCGATATTCCAATGATTTTACGTTGTATCTTTATAAATCTCTGAACTTTATCATTTGTGTTCTAATATTCGATATTCCAATGATTTTACGTTGCATCTTTACATATCTCCGAACTTTATAATTGGCGTTCTAATAGTCGATATTCCAATGATTTTACGTTGCATCTTTGTATATCTCTCATATTCATCACTTGTGTTCTAATAGTCTATATTCCAATGATTTTACGTTTCATCTTTGTATATCTCCGATATTTATCATTTGCGTTCTTAGTCTATATTCCAACGATTTTACGTTGCATCTTTACATATCTCTGAACTGTATCATTTGTGTTCTAATATTCGATATTCCAATGATTTTACGTTGTTATCTTTACATATTTCTGAACTTTATCTTTTGTGTTCTAACATCCGATATTCCAATGATTTTACGTTGTATCTTTATAAATCTCTGAACTTTATCATTTGTGTTCTAATATTCGATATTTCAATGATTTTACCTTGTATCTTTACATATCTCTGATATTTATCATTTGTGTTCAAATATTCGATATTCCAAGGATTTTACGTTGTATCTTTGCATTTCTCTGAACTTTTTCATTTGTGTTCAAATATTCGATATTCCAATGATTTTACGTTGCATCTTTACATATCTCTGAACTTTATCATTTGTGTTCTAATATTCGATATTCCAATGATTTTACGTTGTATCTTTACATATCTCCGAACTTTATCATTTCTGCTTCTANTGTTGACAATAAGTGTGCAAAGACAGCAACGGAGAGGGTAAATTCCAGTTATCTTTTGCAACGTTGCACACAGACAAAGAACGTTAATTTAAACGGAAATCAATCAT
This sequence comes from Parasteatoda tepidariorum, assembly GCF_043381705.1. Lineage (NCBI taxonomy): Eukaryota > Metazoa > Arthropoda > Arachnida > Araneae > Theridiidae > Parasteatoda > Parasteatoda tepidariorum. The sequence goes on along the minus strand of NC_092205.1, from coordinate 22,391,585 downwards.
TCTTTCAAACTAAATTTCTTAATTACATTCATTGTAAGGGAACTCTCAGGTGCAGAAACTAATTTTTGCTCTTTAGTTTGCTAATTCTGCAGGCGTGGAACATTTTTCGGAGGAGTTCCAAAACACTTCTGGAAGTAATTGCAATAATTTCATTCTTTCTTTGCTGTCACGTCAAAAGTTCTAAATGCATTTCGTGAGGGTAAGTATTGTTCTAAAGAAAGGGTGGAGGTAGATTTCCATTAGTGCCTGTCGCAACACGTTAGAAGGAAGAAATTCGAAATAGTTGGGGACTAAAGAATAGATTATTGGCGACAGATAGTGCTTATTGGATTTTCTCAAGAAAAGGTTAGTTCATAGCTAATTTCATTTAATGAAATTAGAAAAGGTTAGTGTCATGGAGAATATTGTGAAATCACTTTTGTATTATCGTGATCAGATTAGACCTGATACAATTTATTGTCTTCCAATATACTCAGACAACTTTTTTTGTGTTCAATAAATTATTAAAATTCAGAAAAATTAAGATTCAGTTGAGAAAAAATGCTTTGCAAATCGTATGGAAAAATTAGGTCTTTCGAACGCTAATGTTAAGCAACTTTTCTATGATTCTAAGTTGAACCACGTTCCTAAACTTCCTAAATTCGCTTGTATGATACTATGGTTCAACTTGAATGGAAAGAACGGTTCAACTTATATTAAGTTGCATCAAATGTACTTCACATTATGTTACAAGGTACCGATGATATGGTCCCAAGCTTAATCGATTTGTTTGGGAGTGAACAGGGTTTAAAAAATCGATGGAAATTAAATTCTAAAACTCTGCATCTCTGAGCCTCTATTTGATACAGGAGTGAAAATGGACTATTTAGCCTCAATATCTAGTAAATCCTGATATTGGGGTATTTAGTCACGTTAACAAAAAGTTAAATATAGGTAATAAGCATTTAAGTAAAATGTATGAAACGGTTAGAAATAATAGAGTGATTGAGTATGAAAAACATAAGCATAATTCGATAATTTATAAGCATATTCGAAAAAGTGATTGAGCATAATTCAAATGACGTTTTAAGGAAACACCATTTGAATTATTGAATGTTTATGCCATCTATTAGCGTATAAAAGCAAGTAAATAATATATTCTGAATTTTTAGCTATTAAGAAAGTTTTTGTACACTATTGTTAGTTTTATATCAGGGGTTTTCAACTTGCATGTGTCCGGGAGCCGCCATTTAAAACACTAGTTTACTGGCGGGGTGCAACTTAAGGCTGTTTTTCCTAGGCTTCGTGGTTGCATGATGCTTTTTTTTGCGAATAATATTCTATTTTCATAACTGATGTGAGTTTGCAACAGCTATTCATGACCGTTAGGCCAAGTTTTTAGCCTATCTTTAGCCAGCGCCCTCTATGCTTATTCTGGAAATGACAAAAAACGTCAATATGGTGAAAAACCACATTTTTGAGAAAATGAAAAGCGGTTGTGGTCTAATTTTTTAATATTTAGAAACTTGCATTATTTGGGCATTATAACTTGCATTATATAAACTTGCATTATCCAATGCTGCATTATTTGGGCTCATAAAAATGTACGAAAAATGAGAATAAGGCAGTGATTTTGATAATTTTTATTTACGTGAAAAAAATGTCGCCAAATTGGCGATTTAAAAAAAAAAGTTTAATAACCTTTAAAACATTTTAGTTATTTACCCGTTATAAAGCCCAGATAATTTTTTACAACAAGATGACAAATACAATTTAAGTTTACAGCTTTTTTACTTAAACTGTTGCTTTTTTTTTATTTTCCTTAGCGGAAGAGCTTCGAAAAATCTTGTTAATAAAAATTCTACGCAGAACTCTTTTGTGTCTGGGGGTATTTTGAGCATTATCGTCAAATTTTCAACAAGTTATACAAAGCAAAAAGTATTGAATTTAAAATTAAATAAGAAGTAGATATTTTAAAATGTTAAATTGAATATTAAAAAACAATCTGGTTAAAATAATTTTAAAGCGCTCGTACGAAGTGCACAGATATTAAACTGCCAAGTCATAAAACCTTAAACAGAAGGCGTTAGAAACCTACATACTAGCACTCAAAATGTTCAGTGAGAGAATTGAAGTCTGTTTCCTGCAGCCACTAGAGAATGAATGTTTACCTCAAGTTCTGTTGTTCTCAAGATATGGAGTAGAGAAAAATTTGTAAGGCGGTTTCTATGGTGATTCTTGACAAATTTTATTGATGAGAATACACTCTACTACCAGTAGTAACATTGACTTGAATTTTTGGCCAAAGTTTCGCAGATTTGGAAATCTTTCTTTAGCTAATAGTCTGAAGAAATCGATTCTTTTCTCCTTCCAAGTCTGCAAAAAAAGATTTGCTTGTAGTTCATTCAGTTCAAGTCGAAAATGAAATGACAAATTTTGGCCCGATTACTTTTCCTCTCCATAACAATTTTGCCAAGATATTCCTAAAATTTGATATTTAGTACAAAAAAGTACAGAATTTCAAACTTCATTATTTAGACTAGGTTTATTCCAATTCATTTTTTCCCTATGATTAATATTTTAAATTTTAATGCAGTTGAAAGAGAATTTGCCACACTATTAGAAATTTCTCGGAAAAATTAATTAAATGAAAATTTATTTAATTGTTATTTTACCGTATTAAAACAAAAGAGTCAAACAACCATAAAAGAGATGGTATTCAAACTGCTAACTGGAGAAAAACCGTTTATTTATTACTTTCACCTAATGCTTCAACCTCATGACCGACAGAACGGGGTTTATGGTCCCCATTGTCCAGAGTTTACACCACAATATTTCCACCATTCCCTTCATCACTTGAAGAATTTACAATATCCTACAGTCTCTAATTTGTGACCCTGTACTGCTAGAATACTATATTCTTATGAAACCACAGATCGCAGCACCATGAAGCTGTTTAAGCCTAGTATTTCCCATCTCTTACGATGGAGGAAATAATCAGATAAACTAATTAAACCACATTCCAAGGTTAATTTGACAAAACACAACTCAACCACAGCCGAGCGGCAATGTCCACCTCCTATTGTACAGTTATGTTTTCCGGTTTTAAAACCATGCTATTTATAAATGGTTAAAAAACTATATTAACAAACCTAAGTATAAAACCATAACATGGTTTTTTGGCAACGGTTGCAGAACTGTAAAAGTAAAAAAAACTGTTCTTTACCGTTTATTGAATTGACAGACTACTGCTGGTTGTTTTACCGTTATTAAGAGTGAAAATTCTAACAGTGAATAAAGAGCTTCTCCCTTAGTATAATGTTCTCTTAAAAATAATCTGTTTTTTTATTAACATTCTTTCTAGGAATGTTGCTGTAAAATATAGAACAAACCAAAATAAACTTTTATTTACTCAACACTCAAATAAACAGTTATATTTCAATGATTAATTCTTCCATTATGAAACTAAATAATTATCTTGAGTAATTGAAAATATTTATGAAATTAATATTTTTACGTCAAACATAAAGTAATTGCTGTTTACATTCGCATTTTCAATAATGAATTAATTTAAAATAAACATTTAAACAGAGTCATTCCCTAGGCCAAAGAATTGGTATTTTTCTTTGAATGCGACACAAAATAAAGAAGAATTTAATTGCAACTGCCTTTTACATTTTGCGTACAAACCAAATCATTTGATTAATTTAAGCAATTCATGCTTTTTTTCCCACTCTTACATTGTTTAGAACTAAATTTAATTTTGAAGCCTTTTATAATTTATAGTTTTCCTATTGCCAAATAAGAAAAGCGTAAATGGGTTTTTAATTTTATTGCAAAGAAAAATAAATAGCATAAGGCGAGAATGATTTTTTTAAAAATCGTAATTAATTTGTTTGTATTCAAATAAATAGGAAACATTTCTAATTTTATTTCAAAATGATGTAACATATTTTTTATTATATACTAGTAAGAAATTTTTTAATAATTTTTTCAATGCGAAATTAATAAAAAAAAGATAATGAAGAAATATTTAATTAGTAAAAAATTTTGAGCAATAGTTTTGATTTTAAGGGTTTAATGTAAAAATATTTATTAATAAACAATGCGTTCCTTAATGTATACAATCCAGTTTTTAAACGCTGAATATCAGTTCCAATGTTTCTATCGTCCATTTCATGTAGCTCTTAAAAATTTATTTAATTCTTAAAATTAATTCTTCCTTTAACTAAAGTGTTTCATTTAGATTTTAAATTACATGGGATTTAACTTTAATAATTTACATTTTAAGATTTAATAATTTCAAGATTTTAACCAAATTTTTTAAAAAAATTTAAGATTTTAACCAAATTTTTAAGCGAAATTTAAATTTTTTTCTCAAATATTTTTCACTTTTCAAGAAATAATAGCCTTTTTTCCCCACAGGAAAGGAAATTGATATTGGTTTATAATTTTAATTCAATTCTTAATTTAAACTTTTCTTGAATACTTTTTTTGCTGGAATTATTTTTAAATTATGTAATAAAAGTGGGTTATTAATTCAGGGCTATTAATTGTGGTTTATTATTGTGGGTAATTTGTGTAACAAATGTAGGGGATTAATATAAAAGATTTAATTAGCAAAATTCAATGTTTAATTAACACCCGCTTTGAAAAATAAGCTTAGGTAACTATAAAAAACTAGCCTTATGTTCATAGCCAAAAACTGTGACCAATTTGCTCCTCTTTCTCAAGTTTTTATAAAATATTAATCTTAATCATAAAAATACAACATTAATGATATACAAGTAATTAATGGAAACTACAGTAGTTATCTTCATGGAGTATACAGAAACTTAAGTTTTTCTGTTAAAGCAAATTTCAGTAGCACTACTCTCAAAGAAAACTACTTTACTTAAATACATTCTGTAAACAGAAATTATAATATGCTGTATAAGGAAACTCGATTAGTTTTCCTCCTAATACTAACGGAAACTGCATTAGTCATATGTATGTTGTTAACGGAAGCTTCATTAGATATTTACACGCTGTTAACGGAAACTACATTAGTCATGTACACGCTGTTAACAGAAATTAACTTATTCATATACATGATGTTAATGAAAGCTATACTAATTGTAACTTGTTGTTAGTCTTTGGATTATGTTACAAAATCGGAAGAAAATTATAGGTGTAATCTCACTAGATTATGAAAGCGTTTTATAATTTTCAATGCATTCGTATTTTTCTTTTTTTAAATTTTGTAATTGAAATTGGCTAATTGCATTCGTTTTTGATTTTTAACATAAGAAAGTTATCAGGTTACTTAACAGATTTTTATTGAACATTAATTTTATTGTACCATTATAAGAAACTACTTTAGTAATAATATGTTGTTATAGAAACTACATTAGTTACCTGTATGTTAACAGAAACTAACTTACATACAATTTGCTGTTAAAGGAAAGTTCATTAGTTAAATACTGTTGCTAAAGGAAAACTACTTTACTTATTTACATGCCATTAACGGAAACGTCGTTGGTTATATCTTGTGCTATGTTGGTTATAATATGTTCTTTTATGTTGGTTACAGTTCAATTAACGGAAATTTCGTTAGTTATATACATGCTGTTAACAAAAACTGCATTAGTCATGTACGTGCCGTTTATCATTACTGCATTAGTCATGTACGTGCCGTTAATTATTACTGCATTAGGCATATGAATGCTGTTAACGGAAATTGCATTAGTTATATGCATGATGTTAATGGAAATTATGCTAGTCCTATGCATGTTGTTAATGACAAGTAAAAATAGATTTTACTGATTGTTAGATTTGACTTGTTAGGATGATTTTAAGAAATCAAAAGAAAATTGTGTAAGAGTTATAGAATCTGTTTGGATTATGGAATTGTTTTCACAACAAGAATTGTTTGATGCATTTACAGTCGATTCGTTTTTTTAGATTTTATTATAGAAATTATTTAGAAAGTTAACAAATGACTTAATTCAATTGAGCTTTTATTTCATTGTATCATAGTCGAAAAATTTCTTTAAGTTTAAGTTCTGTTGAGTTATTTCCACTCTCTAAAAACTAAAACCTGACATTGCTTCAAAGTCAGTCAAACGGGAATATTTTATTCTCTTTTATGTGAAAAAAAGCAAACTCAAAATTTCTTTTCTTCAAACCGAGAACATTGAAGTGCCCTTTTAATTAATGAGAGCAAAAATTTAAACAGTCTTTTTTTTCTTTCCCTTTCAAAATTCCTCCAACATGCGAATAAAATTAGGAAAGAAAATTAATTACATTTTAATTCTAAGAAAATAAAACCTTAATTGCTTTTTGGTTTGAAGAGGTCTGGTCGTTTCTGTCCTAATTTACTTTAAATATTTTAAAGAACGTACCCAAACTGTCTTTCATAATCCAAGAAAAGTTTATTTTACAAAGAATATTAAATGCTTTTTAGGAGACTCGAGATCTTTGTTGTTGAAATTCCGCATTAAAGTCTTTATTTACTTCTATTTCTGACAGTTTTTTTAATTTAATTATGTCTCCATCTCTTAGCGAAGTTTGAATCTTGGAGAGGTGTTAACAATTGTTTCGAATTTAACTTAAAACAAATGAGTGTCTGAACTGAGACTTGTCTTATAACCTAACTGAGGTTTATTTGAAGTTTTTTAAATTTTATCTTGGATAACCTAAATAATTTCGTCAGTGTAATTTTTTTTACGTAATTTAAAAGGGGTGTTAAAGAAAACGGACATATCTTGAAATGCTCGTTCAAAATGCATGTTTAAGAAAAAGATGTAACTTAAAATGCGCGTTCAAGACGAAAATGACGCTGCTCAAAATGTGTATTTAAGAAAATGGAGAAAGCTGAAAATGAGCGTTTAAAAATATTAGTTCAAAATACGCGTCTGAAAAAAATGGATATAACTCAAAATGCGCGTTAAATAAATAAATATATCTTGATAATTTTGTTTGAAAAAAATGAATATACCTGTTTAAAATAATTTCACAACTTGAAAAGGGTGTTTGAAAAAATAAACATGGCTCAAAATGTGTATTTATAGGAAATAGATATAGCTGAAAAAGAAATGCTTGTTTTAGAAAGTATATATAATTTAAAATACACATTTGAAAAAAAATGGAAGGAGCACAAAAAAAAGACGTGATAAAGAAGACAGATATAGTTTGAAATGCTTGTATGATAAATGCAAGTTTAAAATAATTTATATAACTTGATCTAATAATTTAATGCATATTTGAATAGAAAATGACCTTGCTCAAAATGTGTATTTAAGAAAATGGCTACAGCATGAAAAGCCCGTGTAAAGAGTTTTATCTAGTTGAAAATACACGTTTTAAAAAAATGGATAAAGCTTAAAAGGCGTGTTGAAGAAAACCGCTAGATCTACTCGTTTGAAAAAATGGACATCGAACACAATGCACGTTTAAAAAAAAGATATAACTTGAAATGAGTCATTGAAAATATGAAAATTTGATCTATGTTCAACATCACAAAAGTAGATAATAAGGAAGAGTTTATTATTTTGAAACTGATTTCATCCTTTACTCACTTAATAATGAATCTTAGTNAATAAATGGTTGGTCTGTCTGTAAATTCAGTTTTTTTTTGGTGCAAGAGAATTTTTGCTTTGTTTTAACTATTATGGTTAGTCAAATGGGAATTAGTCAAATGTGAATTCGTCAAAGCGTCTAAAATATAGAAGCAGAGATGGCAGAACAATCTTTTAGGATTATAAATTATGGTATAAGGTTATCACATTCGAACAGCATCTTATTGATAAATCAATTCACAAGAGAGCATTTAAAGTGACTGTTCAGTCAAGCTATGAAAGATGCATTTATAACAGAATAAAAAGAAGTAAGTACGTTTTTTAGTTATGGAAAATGATTGCTTCTTTCTTTCAGTTATTTCCAACAAAGTTCTGCATAGATGTCATGAATTGTAACTTATGTATTATACTTTAAATCATTTTATAAGCAGAAGATACCCAAGTCAAAATTTTGGATGGTCTCATCAAGACATTCATGATGGTCACCATAATCCAACATTTTCCATTATGCGATAGGCCGGCAAACTTCCATCATTCCATGATAGAAAATTCTACTTTAATACTATGATGGTTGACCACCAAGAGAAGTTTGATTCTCACGGACCAACAATCTATGATGATTCGTAATGGTTCTTGATAGTTTCAATTATACATTTCCAGGATGGTTTAATGGGAATTTTTGTTCGTTCTCAGGAATATATCATCAACAATTTTTTTTTACATTGTCCCATCAAAAATCAGTTCGAACTCCTACATTGGGGTGAGGGTGGTTCAAAAACCTTCCAATATTTAATTTTTAAAAAGCTATGAGGGAAATGTTTGATTTTTCAACATGAACAAACCATCAAAGCAATTAGATATTCCTATGTTGAACCATTGTAAATTCCTACATTTAGGTGTAAATTCTTGCATTAATGTAGGAATCTACATTGTAGATTCCTACATTTAGGTTCCGAATTCCTACATTAAGGTGATGGTTACTTACGTTGTTTACTATCAAAAATATATTGCTTCATGATGGAATTATTGATGGTTACCATCAAGATTATGTTGGTCCATCAATGGAAAACCATCAAAAATTTTGACGTGGGTAATAAAATCAGGGGAGCTCATATTATATTGCTTCCCCTGGATTATTGCCAGATCCAATACAGATCAACAATGAGAAAAAAAGTCATCACCCTGAGTAACACTTGTTCCAATGTTTGGATTTTTATTTTCCCCTTGTTATTGAATCGTGAACTTAAAAAAAATTATTATAAAAAAATTAATGAATTTAACATATCATTATACAATAAAATTTAAAAAAAATTTAAATATTTATTTAATGAAAACTGTTTTAAAGGCTGTTGACTTTTTCCCACTTTTTATAAAAAAAAATGTAAGAGCATAATGTAGTTTATAAGCACATACTAAACTAAAATTATTCTTTTTTCTGTAATTTCTATCCTATTACTTACGTAATTTTAAGCCATGAACAGTTTCCGGTTTGTTTTTAGCATATTTTTATCAGCAAACCGAACTTCTGACAAAACAAATTTAAATCATTTTAAATTCTTTTCATGTTTTATAGCTTAGTTCCTAAATATATCACAAGTTCATTCGATAGGCTTGCCAAATGACTCCTAACGAAATCTTTCTGTAACAAAATCTACGCACTCCTGCGACATTTCCTATCCACAATAAATCTTGCACGCCAAAATGGAGCACAGCGTTTACACTTTGGCGCGGTTCCCGCTACATTTAATAACCCTACTTTATGCTCTTAACTAATTAATATGCATTTATTCTAGAATATTATTAAATTACGTCGTCTTGATTTTGCATAAACTTCGATACGCCTGGCCTACCCCCAGCGGAGGCTGTTTTAACTCTAGTGAGGACAGAATTCGCTTAGAAAAGAACTTTCTTTAATTTTCCCCCTGAATTGCTCTTTGAATATTAATAGGTCATATATAATTTCTTTTTATCTTCCGCTTGAGATGAAGTCTTTATTAAGAATTTAAATACATTGATTAAGTTTATTCAAAAATACGGATCTTGTTACTTTGCTGGTCTTTAATAGGATTATAGATATATTAAAAAAATACATAGTTAAAAACAAAATACTATTATTTTTTACATAGTAACTAAAAGATTAAATTAAGATAATTACTTTTTAAATATTGTCCGTAATCTTGAATTTGTCGAGACACAACCATTGAAATTTCATTACATTTTCAGTATGCGTGGTTTGTTTTATGTTAAAAAAAAGTGAGCATGGTGCCTGCTTAGTTCTAGAAATAAACTTCGGATCAAGAAATTAAGAAATAAGTCAAAGTAACGAGATGTGTTTCAAGTACAAATTGATTAAAAACAATGTTTAAAAATCACACGGAGAAGAAAAATTCTGGCAAAATTTCCGTACTGTATGGCAATGTTATTTCAGGTAAGAGAAACTATATTTTTGGTTAATAAAACCAAAATATACGACATTTAAACCATTTATTTGTTAATTTTTTCATTCATATAGGAATGGTTAAGCGGTATAATTATGGTTTTCAAAATTATAGTTCTTTTTACCACAGTTTTAGTAAAGAATATTAAACTGAAAAGTAAATTTAACCGAATAAATGGTTGGTCCAATGTATCATGATAAAATCACTAAATGTTACCGTATGTACCATATTTAATCGCATATTATGAAACCATATTTTATTGTTAATTTTACAAAAGCGCTTGTAAATTGCCGATCTTTTTAGTGTTCCCATAGAGCCAGAAACACGGAAAATTTCACCATATTCTGGTAGTTTTGACTAGATTTGTTTTTTTAGTGCATGAATAGCGCAATTTTGTTAAAAATTCCGATGTCACATAAGTACACTGCTTAATATAAAACAATATTGCATTTTTATATTTCACACTATACGTTACAATTATTAAAGAAGCGTTCTAATGCAACTATTAGGACTGAGGTTATATAGTTAATAAAAAGTCTTTTCAAATTAACGCTTTAGCAAATTCACCTTTCTTTTCACGAAAAATTAATTCTTCTTATTTATTTAGCAAATCAAAACATTAGGTCCCAGCGAAATTATTAAATTCTATCACTGTTCAAATTAATATCTGAAAGAAATACTGAATAAATAAAACATAATCAACAGCATATTCTCACTGGATTTAAATAAATGAAACACGAATCCAAAACAGCAATGTTTACTTAACAACGCTTTATAAAAACTGAAACTCAAACTACTGAAATAATTGACTCACTAACTAAAACTCGCTAGCTTCTGTTATAATGTAAAAATAATTTCACTTTTGTAATACCACAGAGGGCGTTAAACTGGAGAGCGAAATAAAAGATTCGAATAAAAATAACAACAGAACACTAAATTAAGTTGTTCTCTACTCTCACAAGTACTTTTGTAGAAGGGAAGCAAGAGAACAATGTAATTAATTATTCCAGCGGATATTGCGATTGCGAGATTCTTTTCTTCTCGAATCGGCGCCAAAGCTACTGTTGCCAACGGACAGTTGAGAAATTGTTCTACTGCTCTAGAAGACCGACCACACGGGAATGGGCTTAGACGAATATTTCGAAATTGCAGGGAATAATCGAAGTAATTAACACATCGGAATCGCGTGTGGGGGGAGATACTACGCGTGGGTGGTTGGGGAAGATATTCTATGAGTCTCTCGCCATTTGTTCGAAGTAGAATTCAAGGAAATTCGTTTTCGTAGAACCGCGGGAGACAATTTACAGGGCTTTTCAAGGAGACAATGCATCAATTATACCCACACAGACTTTGCTTCCCGCGGTGAGGGGATAGATTTGTATTGTCTTATTTTACAAGAACGTAATGGAATAAATTTTTAGAAAGTTCCGTTCGATTAAAATACAGAAATTAATTAAATGGAGTAAAATATCACCGCGGGGAGTTCGATTCTGTTTTGACCTTGATGGTGTGATTGGAATTATTTAAAGAAAGTGTTAATCGTTATTTGTCTAAATTTTAAAAATAAACTTTAAAAAATGTTTATAGTTTTAGTTACTACAAGAATTAAATTTGAAGGCTTTAAGNAAATGGAGTAAAATATCACCGCGGGGAGTTCGATTCTGTTTTGACCTTGATGGTGTGATTGGAATTATTTAAGGAAAGTGTTAATCGTTATTTGTCTAAATTTTAAAAATAAACTTTAAAAAATGTTTACAGTTATAGTTACTACAAGAATCAAATTTGAAGGCTTTAAGACACTACAAGCAAATTATATTAAATAAAGAGAATTTAATCGGTAAATTTTAAACTAAGACGATTATTTTTGAAAACTCTCTTATTAGTTTTCTGTCATATCATATTTTCTTCCAAAATTTACAATATTTCACTTATATTTAATGGGGATCACGCTTCTAGTTTATTATAGTGACATTGTCACCTTTTAGTGGAATTCGACTGAAAAGAATAACATGGCCATTAAGAAGAATTGATAAATTAATGAGTGATTGTTTTATTTTTTTAGTAGACATTTGATAGACGGTATTTTGTGAGTCCTATAAACTGTTGGTCCACACTTTACTATTATTCTTCAATCATGGGCATTGCATGGGTCCAATTTTTGAGGGAGACGCAATTAAAATTACACAACCGCAATAGTTCGCTAAATTTTACACTTAAGAAAAAAAGTGTATTAAATCTGCTAAATACCTTCAAAAAAGATAACTTTTTTTTAAATCTCTTATTTCTAACTTTGAAGAATTTAAATCGATAATGATTCATGAAAATTATCTTTATTTGTCTGAAACATTTAGGGGGACTTTTAGTCATTTTTAGTTATTGAGGGGGAAATGAACCCCGTTCCCCTCGTCAACGTCATCCATACCCTCAAAATATGTAGTTTTTTAATATGTTAATCCAGTTTTAAATCGCAGCTAAATGACTGAAAATCTTACTTTTTAGTGACGTAAACACTTTTTAAAAAATAACAGATATGTCCGAAACTTGAAATATTGTCTTAGTTTAAGGCTTTGAATGTAAACGAGATAAATGAAAATTATAATTATGTTTATTCTCAGAAAAAAACATTTCAAGGATACAGCAAAATATTAATTTTTACCTTAAACAAACAAATTTGCTCTAACCTTCATAAAACGTTAAAATTGAATATTTTCTTATTTACACCGCAGTAATGTGTAATAAAAACGATTAATGATAATAAGGTATAAATAGGCACCGCTATAAGGTTAGAACAAATTTAGACGACATATAGTTCAACTAAGAATTTCCGTTAGTGCAACTGCAGCCATGGAATACATCTTTGTTTTGTAAAATATATTTTATTTCAATAAAGAGCGTTCATTTAGTTTTTCCGAAGAAGAGTTTAACCCTTTTCTTAGGGTGTACTATGCTGTACAATCACATGAGGTCCACATGTTGTACCAGCAGTAAGCAAAAGTTTAATGAGCCTTCCGATTATGTGAAAACATTTCGGTAAATCATGTAGAAGATGTTAATAAAAAGAAACATACTCATCTAAAGAGCCATGTGGTTAAGGAATGGGATGAAAAAAAAACATTTTGAAAGGACAGAGTTTGCTTAAGTTTGTTTGATTAAATGAAGTTGTTTTGTAAAGTAAATTTAATTTGATTAACTGAAGTTAAGTTTGCTTAAAGTTATGTTTACTTATTTACTGGTACACATGCATGCAAGCTCGTACACTCAATTATATAAGTACGGCTTATAAGCCTTTGTCAAGTAGAAAAACAGATAGTACAAATTAAGAGAAGGATAGCATGAAGATATATCCAACCAATACCTACATGCTATAGAATGTTTAGTGGGCGATACCACTTGGCCAGGGGGACCCTAAGTTATGTTAGCTTGGATAACTGACGTCAAGTTTGCTATTTTAAGTTAGTTTGTTTAACTGAAGTTTGCTTTACTTAAGTTTTTTTTTTCACCAACTGATGTTAATTTTACTTAAGTTATTTTGAGTAATTGAAATTAAGCCTGCTTTAATTATTTTAATTAACTTAAGCTCAATTTTCCAAAGTAAATTTGACTAACTGAAATTAAATTGGTTTAAATTAAATTAGTTTGATTAACTTGAGTTAAGTTTTGTTTGTCTAATTTTGACTGACATTACTGGTGATAGATTGGAATTAAGTTTGTAACTCAGAATTTTGTACATTATGATGAAATTCTAACTTTATATCTGAACGTTCAAAAGAATTTTTTTTGCATCTCTAGTAGTTGCCGGAAGTAGTTGAAACATATCACAGGATCAAAACTTTTCTTTTATTTAGTTCCAATACTCACCACAGTTGGCAACTATACGCCATCGTGGTACTTAACGAACGGTATTGTTAATCTCTTTTTCGTGACCACGATGTAGGCGGATTCGAGTCACACTGACAATCTAAGAAAGATAGGACAGACAGATGGACGGTCGGACAGACAGATGGACGGATGGACAGACAGATGGACGGACGGACAGACAGACAGACCGACAGACGGGCAGGCAGACAGGCTTAGAGAAAGAGAGATTACATCCATGCCGGATTCGAAACTGGGAAGGGACTTTTCTGCCATGAAGCACACAAGATCAAAATGCAAAAAGCATTTCAATTAAAAATTAAAATAACTAACTTGGGACAAAGCACTTAAGAAAACAATAATTGAATAACTGTAGATAAATCAATACTACAATTTTTCAGAAAAACAAGAGTTCTTAAGAGTTTCGATATCTGTTTATAAAACTTCATGAGATTTACAATTATCTCTAATGTCTGAATCTGAAAAGTATTTTAAATTTCAGATTTCGAGTATATTGTTTTAGTTTTTATGTATTAAATTCCATTAATTGTTCTTTTCTTTTTATTTAGTCTTTTATAAGAAAAATATTGCTATCGAAGAAAAAAAAAGTTTTTAATTATTATATGAATTTAATTTTTAACTAAATTTAATTTGCATTCTTTCTGCCATCATCAAATCGGATATCTAAGTTTTATTCATTTTCTTAATATTCCGGGGCAAATTCTCTAAGTTGGATGGAAGTTTCTTTTCATTTACCCACTTAGAAAAAGTCTCTCTAATTCACTTCCCCAACTTAATTACATCTTCCATAAAACAGATTGGAAGTCATTTTAGCTTAATTGAGAGCTGTAGAAATAATGGGAATTAGAGAAATTAAGATTTTCATTGATTTAGAAATTAAGATCTTTTAGAAAAGCCCCTTCATTTAGAAGAAAAATGTTGAGATTTTTGTGTTATATAACGACACGGCAAAAAAAAGTATCATTGATAAAAGTCGGAAAGGAAAAAAGTCACGTTCTTATAATCAATATTTTATGTAAATAAAATATAAGTTGGTATTTTCATATTTTGAATGTATATTTTAGTCATGGAAAAGCGAAAAAATAAGTTAAAAAGCATTGTTCTATAATCATTGTTCAACATTCAACAAAAAATATTGTTTAATGTTCAACAATCAAATATTGCTGAAAATGTATTATTTAATTATTAAACATTATTTTAAGTTTATTATTTAACTGTGAAAAATTGTGAATTTATTATTTATCTGTAGAACATTGCAAATATATTCCGTTGAACATTAATGCAAATGGATTATACAAATCTTTACTTTAATATTTTTAACTTAGCAAAAAAAAAAAAAAAAAAAANAAAAAAAAAAAAAAAAAAAAAAAAAAAAAAAAAAAAAGAAAAAAAGAATACTGCATTAGAAATTATTGCTAATGTAATACTTAACAATAGTGCATTGTTTGAAACAAGGCCAGTCATTAATTAGTTTATATGAAGTTAATAATTTGAATCATTAAGAATAGCTTTAAATTTAATTTCGTAATATAGCAATAGATGAATTCATTAAAAAAAATAATTTTGAACATTTTTTTTCAACGTGAGCAATTAGAAGAAAAAAAAAGTGAATTTTTAATTCTGAATACTTTTCAATTGTTTCACTTTTTTGATAACTTTCGAATCATGGAAGGGAATTGAGCTAGACTTGATAATGCTTTTCACATTTGCTTCGAAGATTTTGAAGGGGGGGGGGACGATTTGTTTTGAGCACTCAAAAATGGGCATCCATTCTTTAGACTCACCAGACATGGATAAGAAAAACATAAGAGATTTGAAGCAGAAATCCTAAAGTTGTTAACGAAAAAAATCTTAACTAATTAAAAGTAAAAAGCAAAACTTGATTATCGCAGAGATCGTTGACCTTTTTCCACCTTTATATTCTTAAAACAAACGAAGTTTTTATGTTATCAAGTATATCTTTCGGCTTCAGTTTCTGGGAATTATACCTTAAATTGAACTATTGAGATGAAAAAATACAGAAACAGGTGAAAAGTTTGTGAAATTGTTGTTTTAATTGACATTAATATTTTAAATGTTGACAATTTTGCTCAATAGAATCAAAACTTTATCTCATTCACTTCCGTTTGTCATATTTTATTTGTGGAGGTGGGGATAGTTGCTGTTTGTAGGTAAAAAGTTTCAAGATCTAATTCAGCTGAGAAAAATATCCCTATCACGGGAAAATATTTTTTATTCTGTAGTTGTTTTATTTATTCTGCGATGAAAGGTTAGTAATTAGAATAATGCTAGAATGCCAAGTAAAATTATGATATATCCTGTGTAAGTGCCTCTGTTAATGCCTAATTAATTCCCCCCCAATAATTCTGTAGCTGCTAAATTAATTTTCTTAGGGTGTTAATTCATTAGATAAACACGATAGTTGTCCCGAAACAACGCAGAGAAATTAAACTACAATGCAATGTCTCGTATCATGGTTAGCTCTGATTAGATAAACAAAATGCATGTATCTCGAAAAATGTCAAAGTCCGAACTGGAAATAACTTTCGCAAGCATAATTGTAAAGCCAGCTACCATATATTTTGATAGAATAATTGTATGGGTATAGATGTATTTTTATGGTCATGATAGTCTTTAGGACGTTATTTCTATTTTACGGTCTTTGATTGGTGCACTTTTTGTCATTATTGACCGTAGTTTATCTTCAAGAAAGTGTGTATCAAATAAAAAAGAATAATTTGAAATATAAATTACTATGCAGTCAGTATTTATTTAATGTGGCTCTTGAATTTGTAATTTTATTTACCAAGTCATCTACAATAGAATTACTACTACAATAGAATTACTAACGCAATAGAACGGTTTGAAAAATTGCCTGTTGGTACAAATTTTCTAAATTGAATTTAAATTTTATCACTTCCACTTTAATTACGTTTTTAACTAAGTTCTTGAAGATGACAACATTATCTCCTCTGTTCTTTAATATGACCTTGCGTATCACAGTCAAGAATCTTCTATGCACGTGTGCCGTGATTGGCTATCAAAGCTTTAATGGGTGATTTTAAAAAATGGCGTTTTTCAAATATAAGCATCAAATTATCTGAATTAAAATTATTTCCTTGAAATTATTGAATATGTTTTGCTGTGTCATTCAAGGACATTCCTCGGATTATCAAAAAACTGTTGTAAAAAGTTATAACTTGAAAAAAAAGTTCCATGATTTTTTAAGTGCTTTAGTTAAGCACCTATTTTTTTAAAAATAATTATATCTGAATAATTTCAATTCGCTTGTTTAAGTTCTCAAATGTTTATTTTTAATTAGAAATGTTTATTTCATCCTAGTTTTCTTAACGATTACATTGCGAAACTAAGATTTACTATACTCTTAGGTTCAACGAAATGAAATTATATTTTGCTCATTATTTTATTAAATGAAAGTCTAATATCAAAGACTTCATGTGTATAGTTAAATATACACCTATTTCATAAAACTGTTCACAACCAACGAATCTGATTTTTGAAATAAAATTTTTAGTTTAAAAAAAAAATCGATATCAAAACTAACATTTGATATGTTTGTTTACTATCTTAAAATGGCGTTGGCTTGATTCTCAAGAAAAAAGCATATTACGGCTGAAAAAAATGAGCAGCAATAACGAGCAATTAAAATAATGAGCAACAAATGAACTTCCAAATTTTGCGTGCTAAAGCGTTACGATATATTTTTATAAGCAAAAATAACTAAAAAGTTGACTCTATTGCATGGGAATGAACTTGAAAAGGTAAATGGATATGGCCCACGGTCTCTATTGATGATTGCCATTCACCACAATGCATTGCGAGTTGCAATAAGAAAAAAAATATTCAATTAAGATTAACGTCACTCCAAAGACAGACAAACCAAACTGACAACTAGAAGACATTTGCAGCATACATCCAGAAAATGATGAGTCTTTCTACTGACATGTTATTGTGCCCTCGAAGTTTTACGAGTCTCTGGAAGGCTTGCGGCCCACCGCCATCAACTGCGCGTGCCAATGTCAATCCAACTGCAGAGTCATGACATAATCCTCGAGATTACAAGTTCGGATGTTTCCGCTGACTCAATAATGGCGACTGTCATTACGAAAGAAATGTGTCACCCACAGTAGACTCATATCCGAAATGACATCTCAATCAATAACAATTCCTTTTGCTCATATGGAGTGGAAAAACAAAGCATCTTCTTCGATTGGCGCATTTGGCGATGAGAAATACTTCAGGCATATTCACGAATTGTTTGTGCCATCGGTGTAATTTGATTTGTGGTTATGGTTGGGGTATATTCATCACTCTATGACTAAAACAAAGCCAGCTCTAACTATTTGTTGTGTAATAGAATGCAATTTACTAATTGTGTTTTGTAGAAAGCTAAATATTAAGGCTAGCTGTGTTCCACTTTTGCTTAAATGTTTTAAGGCTGTTTCTTGAAAGCTCCGTCGTAATATGAAATGAGGCTTTTTTGCAAATAATATGTTATTTTTATAATTGCTGTAAGTTTGCAACTGTTACCCATGAACTGTTAGTAATAACTTATAACAGTGTGCAACTGTAACTGTTAGGTGAAGTTTTACCCATCTAAGCCTAGTGATGTCTACTCTTATTTTCAAAATGGCGGAAAACGTCAATATGGAGAAATGCCACACTTTTGTGAAAAAAAAAGCGTCTGTGGTCTAAATTTTTAATATTTAAAAACTTACTCCAATGATGCATTACCTGGGCTGATGAAAATTTGCAAAAACTGAGAATAAGGCCGTGATTTTTATAATTTCCATTTAGGTGGGAAAATGTCACCAAATTGGCGATTTTAAAAAAAAAAAGTTAAATAACTTTTAAAATATTTACGTTATTGTTCTAAATCCCAGATGATTCTTCACGGTAAGATTTCATATATAGTTTAAAATCATCGCATTTTTTCAAGTGTAAGGCGCTTAAACTATGGCTTTTTTTTTATTTTTCTTGGCGACAGAGTTTCGAAAAACACCGTTTAGAGATTCCATGAAAATGAGAGTTCACAAAAATAAAAGTAGGATAATTTTTTTTTAAAAATTGTTTCTTTACTTCTTAGTTTTTACTTATTTTTCTGATCTCATAGTTTAAATTTCAAGTTGTTGCCATTTTCCTTTAGGCAATTTTTTCCCTACCAAATTCCGTCACAGCGGGGAAAGCGCATTATGGCTTCGGCTACTGTTGCGTCGTGCTTCGTCCTCTGTACATTCTCGTTAATGTTCTCTGGTATCTTCAGAATTGAGATGCTTCGTTTGTTTAACCTCGTTAGGATTCTCTAACTGAAAGAGGATCTCGTAATACCAATTAAAAAATTCCAACAAAAAATGCGAAAATTAGATTTATGTAAAAATCAGTTCGAACTGAAATGTTCAAGTTCGTAGTTATAGTTACTATTGCTCGCCTGCATATAAGACGCAATTCGCTTTCGTGGATAGCTTTATTGAAGAATGTAGAGAATCATACTTTTAAATATTAAAAAAAAAGAAAAATAATGGGGTTTAAGATGCATAACTTATCAAACCTGTGAGTATGAAAAGTGTCCCTTTAAGTTTGAGTAAATTTCTTCTAATGCTCATTAATGTAAAATGATCGAAGTATGCCGATGCCTATGTTCGACATATATGAGCATCAATGCGAATTGAACAAAGTTTGCGAATGCTTGTATTCCATGCGAATGCACATTAATGTGAAATGAGCAAAGGTTCGTTGATGTCCATATTCCAGCCATATGCGCATTAATGTAAAATGATCGCCGTTTATGGATTCCTGTATTTAACAAATATGCGCATCAATGCCAAATGAAAAAAAAAATCGCGAATGTCTGTATTCCATCCCAATGCGCATTATTGTAAAATTATTGTGATTTTATTTCATAGCCGTCGATGAACAACCGATCCAATTTTGGGTGTTCGATTATTAATTTTCCATTCCGTAGCCTTGTAATTTTGAAACCAATCCAGAAAACAAGGGAACTCTTGAATCAAGTATTGGGAGAAATTTGCCTTCTTGAGGACCTTTTTGATGGAACTAACCCACATTTGCGTTACGTGGAGAGGTAATGCACGAAAACGCTCACGGTCAGCCTGACGGCAAGGGAACTCTTACCCATGATCCACCAGCCACTGAGAATATTTTACGCCAGCATTGTGGTTGGTGCGAGCCGGGTGTGGAAATCCTATCGCTGGGATTCGAACCCGGTTCACCTCATTGGAAGCCGAACGCTCAACCTCCTGAGCCTCAACGGTTCAATGAAAAATGATTGAGTTTGTGGATGGCAATGTTTCTTTCATGTGCGCCTCACTGAGAAATGAGTAAAGTTGGCAAATGCCTATATTCCTACCTTATACACATCAATGCGAAGTAAAGTTTCCGAATACCTATATTCTCTCTAAACGCGCATTAATGCAAAATGAGTAAAGTTTGTAGATGCCTACATTCCTCCCATATGCACATCAATTTCAAGTAAAATTTCCGAATGCCTATATTCCCTCAAAGCGCGCATCAGTGCAAAATGAGCAAAGTGTGCAGATGCTTATATTCCACTTATTATATGAACATTTGAACACATACCAAATGAACAAACTTTGCGAATGCCTAAATTTGATTTTTACGCTTATAATTGCCGAAATTAGGGGTAATTTTAATCTTTTCTATCAGTTTTAACCTTTACTTTTAAGAAAATGGTTTTTATTGTGCATGCATTTTATTTAAATAAGTTAAGAAAAAGTGTTAATGACATGTTAAATGGCAAAATAAAGAATCTGGCTGCAAGTAAATAACACAGTCACTTATGTTAAATAAAGCTTCATAAGATATTTAGTACTTCAAAAAAATAGCATAAACGTTCAAATATTTTTAAGCTAATTTTAAAGTGTTTGATTAAAAATTTTTTTTCTCCAAAAATATTATTTGGTAATTTATTAATAAGGTAAGAAAACGTAGTTAAATAACCTTTTTTTCAGTTAACAGTAATTACGCAATGGAAGCATTTTGATTTTTCTCAAATTTTATGCATCAATTAATTTCAAAGCAACAAAAAAAAAATTTCATTTTAATCAATTTTCGTTTGTAAAGTATTTCATTTTTTAGAATCAAGATCAAATTAAGTTAATTAAGTATCTTGCTATAAAAGAATGTTGGCATAAAAAGATAGCACAATTCCGGAAATAACAAATCTTTCTTTAAAAATTAATTAATTACATTCCATAAAATCAAGCATCTTAGTTTAAACTGATTCTTCTACTGTTTGAGGAAAAAAAAAACGATTGTTTTAATTTTGTTTTGATAGTAACAGGGAGAATTGGATTATTCTGTTTCAACGGCTGTGTTAATAACTGCTTATTTTAATCATTTCATTAATTAGTCAGTAAACTTTAATTTTACTTATAAAAATTATTTTTAAATTTCTTTTCCTTAAATATGTTGTAAAAGAATATTTCACATAAAAGTGCTTGATATAAATACGAACAAAGTGCTTCACGCTTTCTTTTACTTTTAACTTGTTTACAAGTTTAAGTCTTAATAACTTTAAAGTCTACTTACATTTTTTTATAACTTATTATCTCTACATAGCTTAATATTTAAAATGAAAACGTATTTATATTGATTGGCAGGATAGTAAATTAAGTACTTTAAAAAGGAAGAATTAAAAAAAATCTTAAGTTTGATCTTTAAATGCACATTTATAAAAGTTTAAGGGGAATTTTCTGTATGAATGCGATGTTTTTTAAATCCTCAAAAATTCATTAAAATGAATACCAATAATAGGTAAAATTAACTGGGTTTTAATTCCTTCTAAAGGTTGTAGCAATTGCTTTGTTTCAAGATGCTCAAGTAAGTTTAAAATAAATATAAGGTAATCGAGAAAGTGTAACTAAAATCATGAATTTAAAGCTATGATATTAAACTTAGTATATATTATGCGACTAATGCGACTAGCAATCCGGAATGGTAGTGAAAACTGGACACTGAGTAAGCATATTAAAAAAAGACCATTGAGTTTTGAAAGAAAAATGCTACGAAAACCTTTTGATGCTGTCTAAGAAAATATTGCCGGGAGAATTTTTTAATTTTATGATATTTACAATTGATGAAAACTGTTAGAAATATCTCAGCAAAAATGGTTAAATAGCAGTTTTTTTTTATTTCATCATATTCAACCGAAACAGTCAAATAACCTTAAAAAAGATGATATTCGAACTTTTAAGTGTGAGAAAAAAGGTTTATTGATTGTTTTTACCTAATACGGTTTAATAACCAGAATTTTATCCTCGTCAAATAGACCTTCCTTATGAAACCATTTTGTTACATGCAGATGGGCACATATTATAGCTTACAGGTCTTATCGGTCAATCGGCTGAAGAGGGTTTCGAATTCCAGTTTTGATACCACAATATTTCCTCCATTCCTTCAATACATGAAGAGTTTCCAATGATCTGCACTCTTCAATTGGTGACGTTTTTGGCTCTTAGAATACGAAGCTATCATTCACGCATAAATGGTGCAGCATCCTCAGAACTCCAATGTCCATATAAATTTAATTTTTATGGTTTAGAAATTGTGCTGGTTGTAAATAGTTACAAAACCGTATAGTTTTGTATTCACTATTTTTTTAACCGAACCAATTGTAAACGGTTTCAAAACCATGAAGGTAAAGATATGTTCCTAACCTTAAACTCAGTTAATCGGTTGCACAGACTGCTACCCGTTATTTTACCGTAAATTCGGAATAACAATTCTAAAAGTGCAAGCAACCAGGCATTGTAAAAATCATCATATCGAAATGAACAAAGCATCATAGGTGGGAGAGTCGGGTAGCCCCGCTCACTTAAGGAGCATTGCTTATATTTCTGTATAATATTGAGTAATAATCAATATTTTTGTATGTTTCTATTGTTTGACCATATAATTAAGTAATGCAAAGAGAATAAACCAAAAAAAGAATAGTTTAACTGACTGATTTTTAATTTTTTATATAGAAAGTTTTTCTTTTGATTGAGCATAGTTCATTTTTGCGATTGATAATATTAAAAAAAAGAAAAAAAAGTTTTTTTTGTTTAAAATCTAGACTAACTTCTTGCCGTTAGGTCCTGGAACATTGATGTCTCATTAGTCTTATTGAGTGACTAATGACTCATGAAAAAAAAAAACTACTTGGACATATATTTTCTAAGTCGTCAAGATATAGTTGTTTTTACTGTTTTCACATGACAAACTTTCAAAATCATGCAAATTATGATTAAAAAAACTTAAAAGAATATAAGTCATGCTTACATTACTACATACACATTTTTTTTAGATCTATTTCAATTTATTAATCTTTTCAAACATCTGATTTCTTTAATGTTATGCCACCATGGAAGTTATACAAGTGCTGGCAACATTTCAAATAGAAAGAGGGAAGTTCTAAAGATGGTAATGTGCAAATGTTATAATGGGATTTATGTAGCCCAATAGTCTATTTGGGACATGTATGCCCCAGTAAGATTTGAAAAGGTTAAAAGCGACTTATTAGAAACAGCGTGCACTCCGAAGGAAAAAACTCGTCGGGGCAAACCTGATTTGCTCTAGACTCTAAAGTAAGTAAGAAGATGATTGCAGTAGCATTTTGTTAACGTCTTTAGGCTATTGGTGATGGTCTGGGAAACATCCCTGAGGATAATCCGAAGACATGCCATTTTAATTGTCTGCAGAGGGAATAACACCCTCACTTCAGTAGTCCGAAGGGCTGCGCGAGAAGTCGAGCACTTTATAGTAGAACTTTATTTCTGTGGACAGACAATAAGAAGATGAAGAACGGAAAAAGTGTAGATCTATTTTTCGGATCTTGAAAGATGGAAAGTGTATACTTGATTCTTTCCAGAGGAAAAATTTGAGCTACTAAATCGCTATCTGCTCTCCAATCAACCATCGAGGTGGTAGATAATTATTGGTTGATAAAAGAACTTTGATTGGTTTGAGGTATAGAAATGTGGGTCCATTTTTGCTTCTTCAGGAATGCAGTTGGCTCTGATAACATTTTCAAGAATGGCAATGTTCGCCCATAGAGCTCCTCTGGTCGACGGTTTTCTGAAAATTGGAGATATTCCCCATATGATTTCGTCAGTAAGATTCCCGAATTTTTATCCTTCAGACCATGTCTAAAACACTCTAGGGAAGACGATGAAGACCTGCATCCACCCTCAGGCAGCTATCTAGGATGCTTTCCGCTAAAACTTCTAAACTGTCTTATTTTAGATATGAATTTACGGTATAGGATCAGTATATCTAGAAGAGAGGGCCGTAACATAAGCGCACATTAACCTTTAATTCAATTTCATACCTTTTAATACCAATGAGTGTTACACTCGATCACATTACAACTGATTAATTTTCATTAACTCGATCACATTACAACTGATTAATTTAAATTAATCAGTATTACAACTGATTAATTTTTTTGGATCACCCATTACTCAGTATTTTTTCACACTCAGCATTGCTTTTCCGTTAAAGCCAATATGCTCTAACAAAAACAAAGAGCATTCTACTAATAAAATGTATTCAGTCCAATCATATTAGCAGATTTAATTTAGAGAAATAGTTTACAATACATATATTACGCATCGATAAGAAATTCGAGGACAAAAATAGCCTTAAAGAGGAAAATTTCGAAAATCCTGTTTCTTAAAAATAAAAAGGTTCAAATCCTACCAATCCAAAACTTTTACCCTCATGTTAACTTTTAATATCATGGAACTCGTTTTTTTTCTATTGGTAACACCAGTTTTTACTTAATTCCACTTTCAAATTTTTTTTTTAAAATCAAAAACTGTCTTGAGCAGACAAAAGGGTAGAAGATTGAAACGAGACAAAAAAGGGATAGAAAACATTGGTATTTTATACTCCGTTTTTTATTTTGACTTAAAGGGAGGGGGTAGGAAATGAAAAAAAAAAGCTTTATCTTTTTCAAAAGATTTTAATAATAGGTTCCTTGAGGTGTTATGGCTGAAAATATAATATACTGCATGGAGGAAATAATACAGCACTGGAAAAAAATATAAAGGGAAGAGATTTTCAGAGGTGGGAGAAGATATTAGGATGGGGGAGGGTAAAATAACGAAAAATAATGATCTATTATTGAGGAATAAGAATGAAGGGAGGAAGAGTATTGAAATTTCCGTTTCGTAAACTAGGTTTTGTCGCTGTCCTCAAGTGTGAAATGAAGCGAAATATTTCAAAATGAAGTTCTGGAACACTTTCCACGACGCTCAAAGTTCTTTTTTTTGTTCCATGTTCGAAATTTTAATTCACATAATGAAAGTCGCTTGTATTCTTTTTCTTGGCCAGCCGTCAGATATAAGTATTATTTTATGAAAGTCTTAGAATTTTTTTTTAAAAAAATAAATAAATAAAAGAAACATCGTGGGGCATGAAAGAAGAGGAAGTTTAAGTTAGGAACTGCTGTTGCGAGAGGGGGAAGGGGAGACATTTTTAAGAAGTAAGTTAATCGAAATTTNATGTATATATATATATATATATATATATAATATATTGGCGTAATGAACACTTCTTTTACCACCCCACCAATAAAGACCCCTCACATCCACATCTTATTTAAATGAAGCTATCTACATTTTAGTTTGAGGTGTGTCAAAAATATAAAACATTTTTTTTAGTTCACTTGAAAAGCTTAGTTTTTAAAATTTTTATTTTATAGTATTACTTTTAATAATGCTCTACCATACCATTGTTCTTGTTTTAAATGAAAAAAATTTAACGTGCTCTCAATCAAATTATTTTTCGTGAAAAATTATGTGAACGTTTCGCTTGCTTTAATTCCATTTTCTTTTATAACTGCGTGCATAAATAAATACATCTATGTAAATCTCTCTAACTTGAAGCTTTAATTTAATAAAGATGCAAATACTTAAATTTTTATTGTTCAAAGTAAATTCAAAAACCGAATGTTTCAATTTGATTAAGGATATCTTGAGGGTTCCGCTTTGTGAAAGTTCCTGTTAATTTCGTTCCCAGATAAGGCGAAAATAAATGAGTTGCGACTCATTAGTATTTCTAAAAAATCAGATTTGCAGAATGCTTGAAGAATTTTAATTTAATTGTAGCAACAACAAAAAAACGAAACCATATTTAACTTTATTTGCGCTATTCTTTTTGAGATTCTGAAGATGTTTTTTAATGTTAAATATTTGTTCAACATTTCTTTGCGGTTAAAGTTTCTTTTAACATTTACTAATTTACTTATTTTAGTAGTTTTTTAAATAGAAACTCAAAATTATCTAATGACGAAAGTATTTTCCTCGAAAGTGGTATTCGCGAATGTTTATTCGTTATTTTACAATCGTTCGTCACGAGCCAGTCCTAAAAGATTTAAAGCAATTTACCTCCATATTCTATATCAGCGGTTCCCAAATCATATTTCGTGGAACCCTGGGGTTCCGTTGAAGAGTTAGAGATGTTTCGCGAGTTAGTACTTTTTATTACCAGTGATTAGTTTTGAAACCCGTGATTATATGTAGATAATTGATAACATGTAGACCCCTGATTATATGTATTCACGAATTATATATATTCGTTGATTATATATATTCGTTATTTTACTATCGTTCGTCACAAGTCAATCCAAAAAGATTTAAAGCAATCTACCTCCATATTCTAAATCAGCGGTTCCCAAATCATATTTCGTGGAACCCTGGGGTTCCATTGAAGAGTTAAAGGAGTTCCACGAGTTATTACTTTTCATAACCAATGATTAGTTTTGAAACCCCTGATTATATGTAGATAATTGATTATATGCAGACCCCTGATTATATGTATTCGCGAATGTCTATTCGTTATTTTACTATCGTTCGTCACGAGCTAGTCCAAAAAGATTTAAAGCAATCTACCTCTATATTCTATATCAGCGGTTCCCAAATCATATTTTGTGGAACCCTGGGGTTCCGAGGAAGAGTTAAAGGTGTTCTGCGAGTTAGTATTTTTTAAAACCAGTGATGAATTTTGAAACCCCTGATTATACGTAGATAAAAGCTATAATTCGTAATTTATTTAATCTTTCGGTTGCCTTTATGAAATTATTTCAAGTAAAATTCTAATGTAATAAAAATGCATTTTTTAAAACAAAATATAAAATTTCTGTAACAATGTATTGAACAAATTATGAAAAAAGAAAGCTTTTATAAACTATTACATAAATATTTCCTTTCGTGTCGTTCAAATTAAAATAAAATTACTAAATTATTCAAGAAAGAAATATGTTTCTTTAGAAAAAAAAATTCTTTTTAACGTTTATAGCATAGGGCAGGCAAGCTTTTAAATTCTTCAAGGATTCGAAACTAAATAGACTGCAGGCAAGTTTTTATTTTAACCAATTTTTAACGGGTCATGGAGTGTTCGGAGAACATCAAAATTGATTTTTTAACAAAAACATTCAATGCTATTACTGCGGCGATCAACAAACAATCGACCACTTGATTTTCAGTTGTACTCGATTCCGGACACTTCGTGACAAAAATTTTACCAATTTAAATCAACACCAATGTTTTGCCAACTTGACCTGCAGAAATATTATCAAGTCTATCATTAAACAAACACTAGAAGACGTACTTGGTGACAGGCAATAGGACCCGGAACCTGTGCTCCTCCTTTCTTGGGTGTCTCAACCTACCCTCTCACATTGGTTTTAACTTTCAACTTTTACTTAATTCTATTTTAATGTACTTTATTGTATTTTAATGTCATCATTACTTTGTCATTCATATTTTCCATTACGGTCTCATTTTACCCTCTCATTGGGGGTTTTAACTTTTAACTTTTACCAATTTCTATTTTTGTGTCCAACTGTGTTTTTTCCCTGTAATTAATTTTTCATTACGGTGGCTTTTACTTACACTGCAATTTTAATATGATCCTGCTTTTGATCTTTGCTCACTGGCTTCCAGTTTGTATTTTAGCTCACTGGTTTTTAGATTGTATTGTTTTGGCCCCTTTTGGGTACACTTTTTTACTTTTAGCTTAAATTTTTGAGCTTAATTTTCATTCTTATCTGCCTGTGTTTTATGATATGCAACTGTGTAGGGTTTGAGAGGAAAATATAAGGGTCTGTTGACCTCCTTTCCTGATTTCTGCTAAACATATGAGGGTCCTTTGACCTAATTTTATTATATTGCTTGTTTGGTTGTTTTATTGTCATTGTCCCTAGTGGCTAAACTTGTACTTAACTATGTATCAAGCCATCTGATGTACTTTGATATAACCTTGTCGTCAGGCTGTTGCCTGGATACTCAATTTTGTAACCTTTTTGAATATTAATAAATATCACGGTGGGGCTTCGCCGGGTTCCCCGACCGGCATGGACTGAGCCTGCGCCCCTCTCCTGAGTGGGCCTGCCACGGCGATGGGTCAGATATTTGACGCATACCCTAAACAAATAGGGTGGGTCGTGCCATAATACAACTTAACGTTTATAGCATAACGTTTATAACACATGCGCCGGTGTGCTTGCCTGCGTTTCCCTCACTGGGGGGAGATATGTCGCGGCGACGAGCTCACGATTTTCCCGTATACCCGATTATGGGAGGGGCGGGGTACAGATATAACTTAACGCTTATAGCAGTTCCTTTAAGTTACATGAAGTAAACCATAATTTGGCTTATTTGGGTCATTTTAAACTTATGTTTATTCAACAAAAATAAAATCATGACTGGACTAGATGTAGCCCAAGAACAGCAAATTTAATCACCGGACATAAACTTTATTTAAGATAATTAATGATAAAACAATGAAAAATCCTCCTTCCTTTAATTAAATATTTTAAAAATAGTCTTCTATAGGTCACAATTAAGTTAATAAACCTTATTTGTATAGTTGGGGTTCCACTGAAAGAAAGTTGATTATTTTGAGTTCTAGAACAGAGAAAATTTGGGAACCTTTGTTCTAAATACTTTTGACTTCTTAAAAAGAATGGCATCAAGAGTAACAAGGTTTTTATATTAAATAAAGCTTTTGCTGAAAATTGAGTGCTGTTTTCGGCTGGTGACATCGTGTAACAACTCTCTGTAGGGGACAATGGCACTTTACGTAAAAAACATCAGTGTAAGGAATTCCGGGCAATGATACTTTACCTTAAAAATATCCGTATAAGGAATACAGTATAATTATACACCAAGCAAAATAGCACTTTACTCTTAAAAACATCGATGTAGAGATTACCGAGCAAGAGCATAGTGACCAATAGCTCTTATACTTAAAAACTTCCTTGTAAGGAATACCGAAATATATGGAAGTATACCTTGAAAAACATCAATGATGTGACCTCCATGATTTCTTACTTTTGTAAGCCTGAAAAAGGAAGGCAACAATCCTTTTCCGGTGGGGCGGTAGCTTGGAACTTAAGGACTAGCATTGCTCACTTGTTGTATTGTTATGTAACTGCTCAGACTAAAAAAATTTTATTGATGTGCAAGAACAAATGGAAGTTACTTGAAGTTATAGAAGCCTCAATGAGATTCCATCTTATGATCCCATTCTAGCTTTCAACAACTTCTACTTGTTCCTGCATGTGAAGAAGTTTGTGCCCGGTGGGATATCCTCTCGAACCGTAACTTAGAAAAGTAAATGGACTGGGCATGAGCAATAAGTTTGTCGATCAGGGATATAGTTAGTTTTGGACATAGTTGTAGGCTGAACGGAGGTCTTCTCCTAAAGAGTTTGTAAATAAAAATGAACTATTTACTACTATTGTGTTTCAAATCAATTGCTTTTCCTTTTTTTCCGTGTTGTTAAGTCTAATCTGTAATTATGATGGAAATACGTTACTTCAGGTAGCATTTTCCCCAAAAATTGCGCTGGTTCCAATTCCCAATGGCAAACTCTTATGATACTGGAATTCATGAAGTTCATGGTATAATAACTGTTACAATCCCCATGGTTCTCATAGTCAGAGATAGTAAAAATATCACTGTCTCTTTTAAAACAAATTTTGTTTTGTTCCTGTGTACGGGATGTTGAAAGCTTACTTTTCATATGACCCTGGTATATTTTGTAATTTTTGATCGATTTTAATAACAATTTAACGAAAACCTAGCCTAAATATAATTTACAAAACATAATCAATAGCATTATCTAATAAATTTTCAACTCTCCGAGAGTCAACTCTCCGCGAGTTCAATATTTTACTTCTCTTTGCCCTCGGAAAAAGTGACCAGAAGTTAACGCTAGAAGTAGTTTTCGATCGAAAACACCTAGTAAATAAAATCACTCCTTTTGCCAAGCTAAGGCTAAAATAAAGCAGCAACTTACTGTCTGTCTAACCGAAGAACTACTCTCACTTCAGAATCTGGAGCTGTCTGCTGCAATGGAAACAAGGGAGTATCCATTTCGAAGATGGAGATTTTCTTATTTCTCTCACCAAACCAAGGTTTGCCCAAAATCCCCGCTTTATGTAGTTCAACCTCGAAACCATAGTCATTGTCAGTGTTTTAAACAACTGGGAAGTTCTTCAGTTGGACAGTCAATACTTTTTGATTATCAGACAGTCTTATTCTCATGGAATCTCAGACAGTCTTATTCCTTAAAATGAATAGCCATTTATATTAACAGTGGTTAAACTGTCTACTATACTATAGTATAATATTTTCTCTTATTTTGTTCTGGGTCAACTGGAACACATTTCCCTATGTAAAAATCAACGTGTCATCTACGACAATTAATTTATTTGATTTTGAAGGTAACTAACACCCTCTGGTATGTTTAGAATTGAGATGTTACGTTTATTTAAATTTGGGCTATACCCAAACCTCAAAATACACAATGCTACTCCAAATAAGTACTACCCCTATGTAAGCAACAGTTGAATTGACTAAGAGATTAGTCCAAATTTCATCTTGTCCAAGCCAGTTTATAGAATAAGAAATACGCACTACTTAGTACAGCTAATGATAATTAATAATGTTTTCTCTTATTTTGTTCCGGGTCAACTGGAACACATTTCCCTATGTAAAAATCAACGTGTCATCTGCGACAATTAATTTATTTGATTTTGAAGGTAACTAGCACCCTCTGGTATGTTTAGAATTGAGATGTTACGTTTATTTAAATTTGGTCAATACCCAAACCTCGGGCCGGGATAGCCTGGTCGGTAGGGCGCTGGGCCCATATCCAAGAGGTCGTGGGTTCGATCCTCGCCGACCGAAGACTCCCCGTGTAGTAAATGGTGACTGATGCACGTTAAATCTGTCGAGTCTCAAAGTCCTCCATGTTCCCACAACAAATCAATACCTCTGGGGGTACTGATCCAGGAGTTTCCTTGTCTTCTGGATTGGTTCAAAATTACAAGGCTACGGAGTTGAACGTAAGTAGTCGTAAACCCATGAAATTGGGTCGGCTGTTCAACGACGGTTATAAAATAAAATAAAAAAATACCCAAACCTCAAATACACAAGGCTGCTTCCGTAAAGTACCCCTCTGTAAACAACTGTTGAATTGACTAAGTGAATAGGCCTAATTTCATCTTCTCCAAGCCAGTTTATAGAATAAGAAATACGCACTATTTAGTACAGTTAATGGTATTTAATAATTAGTGCATGGATCAGACAAAATAAATAACAGAGCTTATTTTTTTAGCAAAAACAAATCCCACACTTACAGTAAAATCACCGTCTTCACGACATTTAAATCCCAGTTAACTTAAATACCAAAAAATTATTTTTCCTATTTTGTTGCTAAGTCAACTATAACATATTTCTCGACTTGAAAATCATCGTCTCATATCAATACAAGAAGTGAGTTGTTTATTTTCAAATTGCGCTCTCTTGGATCATTACAATTGAGATGTTTCGTCAGCGTAGATTTACTCAATACACAAACCTTAGTGTCGATAACTTTGTAAACTATATCATAATTTATTTCTTCAAAAAGAAAACAATAAAAATATGCTTAAAATCCATAAAACTACTCTACTTTCTCTATCAAAATTAAAGACTATTTACTTTCTTCCAGCTGATAAAGAAATGCACGAAGAAATAAAATTGACCAAATTAACCTAGCTGAAGCTAATTAAAACTTTCTATGTGGAAAAATACAGATTGGAAACATTTTAATCTGGAGAAAATTTAAAAAGCAACATAATTTAAAATGTTTTTCTATTTTCAGCAACTGAAAAAAAAATTTAAAACATTTGATGAAGTGTTTAATGTTCGGGAAAAAAATGAAAAACAACAATGATTATGGTAATAACAGCTTCTTTCTGACTTTTTACGTCAGCTTGAATTCAAAGTGGGCCTGCCACGGCGATGGGTCAGATATTTGACGCATACCCTAAACAAATATGGTGGGGCGTGCCACAATACAACTTATTATTATTTATTCACGAAAAGTCCAGCAGTGGACTGATCGTAAAGACCTAATGAAACACCGAAGTCAAGCATCACTGGCAGTAGTAGTAGTAGTTCATTTACGTCGCACTAGAGCTGCACAATGGGCTATTGGCGACGGTCTGGGAAACATCCCGGAGGAGGATCCGAAGACATGCCATCACAATTTTGATCCTCTGCGGAGGGGATGGCACCCCCGCTTCGGTAGCCCGACGACCTGCGCGNATTATATTTTCAGCCATAACACCTCAAGGAACCTATTATTAAAATCTTTTGAAAAAGATAAAGCTTTTTTTTTTCATTTCCTACCCCCTCCCTTTAAGTCAAAATAAAAAACGGAGTATAAAATACCAATGTTTTCTATCCCTTTTTTGTCTCGTTTCAATCTTCTACCCTTTTGTCTGCTCAAGACAGTTTTTGATTTTAAAAAAAAAATTTGAAAGTGGAATTAAGTAAAAACTGGTGTTACCAATAGAAAAAAAACGAGTTCCATGATATTAAAAGTTAACATGAGGGTAAAAGTTTTGAATTGGTAGGATTTGAACCTTTTTATTTTTAAGAAACAGGATTTTCGAAATTTTCCTCTTTAAGGCTATTTTTGTCCTCGAATTTCTTATCGATGCTTAATCTATGTATTGTAAACTATTTCTCTAAATTAAATCTGCTAATATGATTGGACTGAATACATTTTATTAGTAGAATGCTCTTTGTTTTTGTTAGAGCATATTGACTTTTACGGAAAAGCAATGCTGAGTGTGAAGAAATCCTGAGAGTCGGTGAGTAAAGGGTTATACAAAAAAATCTATCAGTTGTAATACATGTGATCGTGTATAACACTCATAGAAGTATGAAACTGAATTAAAGGTTAATGCGCGCTTATGTTATGGCCCTCCCTTCTATATCTTATACCGTAAATTCATACCTAAAGAAAAACATAGATTCCTCTGAATAAACATAGGCTGCAATCAGAAAATTGTGGTCCTAATAGTTGAGTCAGAAAAGTGGTGAAAGTTTGGTCCCCTTAATGTTAAGTTAACTTTTTGCACTTTTTGGGTATCTTTAAAATTAATTGCACAACTTAATAAAAATTGCACCCATTCATGAAACTTGTTTACCCAAAGACAATTTTATGCAAAAAATAATTTTTAATAATTGCATATTGATCTACGCATTTTTCTGTAGTTAAATCTGAAGTTTCAATTATAGCTATTAAGTAGAAGCTGAGAAAAATTAAAATTAATTATTTTTTAAGAAAAATCTGGTGACAATGAAAAAAATATTTAAATGGAATGAATAATGCCTAAATTTATTAAACTTACAAGAAACTTGATTAGCACAAGTCTTGCATAAAATTCATTCATGATTTTTCGTTGTTTTGAATCATCAATATAATTTTCCTTTTTTTTAAATTAGAAAATGCGATGTTTCTGTTTAAGTCGTCTGCTAAATTATACTTAATTTAGAAAAGGGATTTGAATAAAATATTATATTTATTGAATGTCAAGTTTTATTACAACAAGTTTTGGATGTAGTTTTGATTGTGGTTATGTATTTGCTCTTTTTAATTTTAGTTTTAAATTGATTCATTCCACAATTGACTCAATTTCAATAAAGTGCATAGGTATGAATTTATTCGGAATAATGCATCTATCAATTATTCAATTTATATTTTCATAACTAAAGAATACAAATATAAACAAAGATACTAGTTATGTAGAAGGTATCTTATAGTATCTAACCAAACTCATGTGACATCAATAACGATGATCTGAAGTATTGTTGATGTTTTAAAAGTCACTACACAGACTATAAAGATGACGAACATAAAGAGCTGACGAATACGCAACCAAAATTTTTAAGCGTCCTAAAATATCTCAGCATCTTATATATTGTTGTAATTATAATATTTTGCTTCAACTAATGATATTCATTCTCTTATACTTAATTTCAGAGTTAAAATGCATTTTAACTTCTGTGCTTTAGTTTAAAGTTACGTTAAAATTATTTTCGACGTTTTTGTTTAAGGCATTTCACTATGCCTTTGTATTTTATAGTGTAAATATTTTCATATTTTAATTTATTCTTTATATGTCATTTATACTTGTTGCTAATGTAATTTTTTGTGTTTTATGTACGTTTTGTCTGTCGAATGTTTGTTCTACTCTCGTGTGCCCTGAATAGGGCGGGTCGAGGTATAAATAAACAATATCGTTGTAATAAAATTTTCAATTACCTGCCACTTGTGTTTCACAGGGCTATTTCAACCAACTATTTCATGATAGTTTTGCATTTTTCAAATTCTCGTTTTTCATGCTACCACTTAGATTTATCAGGTGTCGATAATATACTAATCTGTTTTGTTTAATTTTTATTAGAACTTAAAATATTTCCTTTAATTAACTTGACAGTAATCATTCAAAATTACTGTCAAGTTTTTTTTTAGTCTTAGAACTATAGCTAGTTAGCTGATACTAATTTAAGTACATTTTCTATATTAAAATTCCTCGGTGCAAAACATATGTCTGATTACATTAAATAAGTGCACCCTTTTTCTCTAAGAATGAACAAATAAATTATTTATTTACCTTATAGTTTCTTATTTATCTCATTCGTGAAAAGTAAATACGTATTAGTGTAACTTAAATCGCAACCGTTTGCTTTGTTTATTTTAAATGAACAAATTTAAACAGCAATTTTATTTTGAGATTTAAACCTATATATTATACAGTTAACTTTAACGAATAAATATTTTCAACATCTTTTTTAAAAAAAAGATGTTGAAAATATTTATTTTTGTTAAGCTATTTTTCGATTTTAGTACAATTCACACGATATTATTATGGTATAATTTGTTATCAGGAAAATGCTTTATTTTGTAAAACAGCAATTACTAAAAATGAGAAATTGTGAAAAAGATCCCAAGGATTCCTATTTTCAGAATCATTATCTGATTTAAAATATGTAACAAAAAATACGCAATTTTTGAAAAAATTATGATAAAAAGGAAAAGAAATTTAAAGCGGGAGGGTTAACATAGCTTTTACGGAAATCATAAATACAAATTATTACTAGATTGTTGTTACTCGACATAAGAGGGTAAGAATGATATTGTTACCAGGAATCTCCTCAATTATTTCGTTATTTCCACAATTGAAATCTGTTTGAATGAAGCATATAATTTCTTGAAAGCTAAAACGAGAAACAAGTTTAATTATCATTACTTATTTAAGCTTATTCCATTAAGTTGTTAATAGCGGTATCAACTATAAGGATATGCATTGGAAGTCCCGTTTACTATTATACTATGAAGACATTAAATCATATAACTTAAATAATTTATTTTCAGTAACTTATTAAATAGTTTAAAGCAAACAAGGGTGTAAAAATAAACTTTATCGAAGTACGCCTGAAGTATACCTTTAAATATAAGTAAATTTTAGAATCTATAAACAGAAAATATATTTTCAAACAATTTCAAGTAGGACGGAAACCTTAACGTGTTTAAAATAACTGTCCTTATAACTATTTAACTTTGATACCTGGTTCTAGGGAACATTCCCCTTTCTCATACGTCTTTGGAAAATTCAATTGTAAATGTTGTTTTTGTGACGGCCTTAA
This sequence comes from Parasteatoda tepidariorum, assembly GCF_043381705.1. Classification (NCBI taxonomy): domain Eukaryota; kingdom Metazoa; phylum Arthropoda; class Arachnida; order Araneae; family Theridiidae; genus Parasteatoda; species Parasteatoda tepidariorum. The sequence continues at coordinate 22,355,696 of NC_092205.1, read as the reverse complement.
AAAATGTTTTCCAGGCTAGCAGGTGAAATAATAATTGTATTGTATAGATTTTCTTTGGAAAGATGAAACAAATTATTACTTTTTCTATCTACGATTCTATGCCATATTTTAGGTAACCCTTATTGTGTGAAGCAATTTAATATACTTTGTTACTAAACAAATAATCTAAATAAACTAAGGCGAAAAGAAAAAAAAGCTTTACTGACTTCAAAAAACATGAAGATGACAATAAAAGTATACTTGTTTTGAGATGATACGTGAAGATGACAATAAAAGTATACTTGTTATGTCTGCCTCCTCTATTTTGAAAGTTAGGTATCTAAATATGCAAAAAAAAAACATGTTTATTCAGAGAAAGTATGTTTTTGTGACTGATTTTGTAATTTAATTATTAGTAAGCACTAATTAATTAGCATATTTGAATACACTCTCAGGAACCATTGAGATTGGGACTGAGGACGTGAAAGTCTGATTATTAGAACGAAAATTATTCAGGGTGCGTCTTTTTTTTATTTTGCACACTGTACATGTTGTTACACTTACAAAAATTAGAACTTTAACTAATTTTTATTTTTGTAATTTTCTAATAAGATATATTAATGTATTAGGAATCAGGGTATTCTATATTAGACAGAAAGTTTTGAAAATTTATAACGGGAAAACAGTTGTTAAGATTAAAAAAAAAAGAAGTTTTTTTGCAAAATTCATCTGATAAGCCATATATTTTTTCTCACGGAATCGTTCAGTTAAGTTCAAAAATTTTCCAACAGACGGCGCTTTAAGTTGTTAACTACTGTTTTTTCCCGTTACGTTTTAGTTCGGTTTCATAAAATTTTTCAGCTGAGTTTACGATATGTGATTACTTCAGAAGCAGACATTTTAAAAGTATGATAAAAAGACTTTTGTTCATTGAAAAATTCCAAAAAAATGCAAATTGATTTTTCTTTGATTCGGTTGTTTTCTTAAATAATAACTAGTTAATGACTTTGCAGCGCCATCTATTGAAAACTTTTTGAGTTGAAAACAGAATCTCTGGGATTAAACTTTTATGCCTTTTCACATATGAATTTGGCACAATAAATGCTTTTCTCTATAATTTTAAACTTTTTCTTTGCTATACATTTTCAAAATCCGCCAGTTAAGTATAGGGCATGATGTAATAGAAGAATTTTTATGTTTCAATATGGGGTTCATGAGCTTTTGAAAGCTATTGCTATTTTTCTAATTTTTGTTGGATGCCCGATTGGTGCCGTTACTAAGGCCTGGCCCTACGACGGCTTAATTCGAGGTTTGATTTCCAGTGCTAAATGCTGGGTGTTTGATAAAATTACACTTTTTCAGATTGTACTTACCAGTTAGAACTCTACTCTTATGTAATATACCCTTTCGGCAGTATCTGAACCAAGAATTTCACATACAATTTGGGGGGAGGTCAGATGAATACTACTGACACTTGTGCTCAGATCTAAATTTTGGCAGTGTAGTTCACACATGCCCTTCTTAATCATCGTAGTCCATAAGTATAATTCTGATTTGATTTTACCGCTTTCGGTGTTTGTGTCACTTTCAGTCTTTAATACCGTTCTTTGATTTTTAAGAAGACATTAATAAAATACAATGCCTTTCCCTAAGTACGGGGTAAGTACTCGTTAAAGTATACGGGTTGCTCTAAGGCAACCCGTACACTTTAACGAGTTTCAGATCAGGAGAATGTGACGGCATGGTCTGCTTGCGCGTCTCTTCAATACATGCCTGGAGAACATGCTTGTTGGTCTACGTGGTAGACACTTTTCGTACCAGAATGATCTTGCACAGCGTGAGCACAAATAGTAAAAATTAAAAATAGAGCGTTAAATTTTGTCTCCTTATAAAAAATATGGTTGAGTCACAATTGCAAAAAAATTAATAGAATATTATGTAAGAAAACAAATCACAGAAATCAATTTCTGAGATTTTCGCTTTGAAGTGTTATTTCAATTTTACTTCTTCAAGATTACACCACAATATTTTTATTTTAAATTTTCGATTTNAATATTGTATATTATTTTGTAGCCCATTAAATAAATTACAATATCAGATGAGTGTTTATGAAATTGGATTGTTAGAAAAATTAAGGGGGCACAACAAATTTTTTTTCCAAAGAGGGGGGCGCAGGTACAAAAAGTTTGGAAAACACTGCATTAGATAATATTACGGCATTTTTCATGAGCAACATTTTGAACTTTCGATTTTTTTTCCGATTCGGAATCTGATTTTTATACAAGCGATATATTTTGCCTGGACAATCGTTTACACAATATTTTATCTATGTGTATATTATATTAAAAAATTGTCATCTAAATGGTATTTTATGCATTTAGATATGAAAAATATTTTCAGTTAAATTAAAAATAAATAAATAAAATATTAATACCACTTCATTTTTTATACTTTTACTCAGTGTAACTCAATTGGAAACTTCAGTTAATTAAAAATTAAAGACCGCATCCTTTTTATATTGAAATGCAAACCTATTCTGTGAAATAACAGTATAATTTCGTTTTATTAATTTTCAATTTAATTTTTTTCTGTACTCTTTCAAATCAAAGTAAAAACAGAGTGTTCTCATTTCATTCTCATTAAAGCATAAAAAGAAAAGGAAACTGTTTTTAATTAATATTCATTTTACACGACCAATTCATTAATTTAAGTTAGAATATAATCTTCATTTTTCCTGCTTCTTATTTTTAAAATTTTTTTTTTCTCATTTAATTCCGTTACAACGCATCCGTATTAAATTACGACAAAATTTAGAATCATCAAATTTTGGGAGCTATTTTCTCGATTCTGATTTCAAAGGAAGAGATAAGATATTCTTCTGAAAATTGTTTATTTATACTTTTCTAGTTTCATTTTCAACTCTAGAAATTAAAATAGTCTTTTTCGAACCTCCCCAACACTCGCTTAATTAATTCTAACACCACGTTTCGCAAATATATTTTTTATTCTGATCTTTAAAAGGCGAAATATGAACAAGCTTCCTACTTTCAGTGAAGCAATTTTTTTTTGTGTGTAATCACAATTTCGTAAATTAGAGATTTTAAGCACGCGAACATTATATATTTTTTCAGCCAGCTAGTTTTAGTTAATTAGTAAAGTTAATCACATTTCCTCGCTGCGTAGTACTTTTAATATCGAACTTGATGTAATTACACGCAGATTTCTTTAAAGAAGTGAGTAAAGTAATTACCTGAAAATATTTAAATCGAGTACACAATAACACGGTTACCTTTTTTTACAAATTATTTAGTTACTTTTAAACGAAATTAATAATAAATTCGAAAAATATCTGTATATTTCTTGTCATTTTTACATATATTTCTAAGAAATGTTTTGTTTTGCTTTATAACTACAAAAAATTAAAACTTCTTTCAAATGAGAAAAAAAAGAAAGATAAGCAAGCATAAATAAACTTTATATTTTTTAAAAAACTTGGAAATCTAAGGGGCTATACCTCCAGCGTATCGATCTCAGCTTCTTTAGCCTTCCTTCGCAATTAGAGAGTACTTTCCTCTTTCCTTTAAACTTATTTATTTAAATCTTGCTCAGAACGCATGTCTGGTACTTTTTTTGAGACGAAGTTGTAGTTGTTTATTAACGTCGCAATATAGCTGCACTATGGCTTAGTTGCAATGGTCTGGGAAATATCCATGAGGATGGTTCGAAAACGCACCATCACAATTTTGATCTTCTGCAGATGCTTCGGTTGCCCAGCGACCTGCGCGTGATATCGAGCTCTTTACGTTAGAACAGTTTAATGAGTACCGATAAAGTACACCCTCAGTACCTTCGTAGATTGATCAAGGGTGTCACCCACCCATTTACTGACCACGACCAGTAATTTTTGACTTCGGTGTTCTACTGGGAACCGTGTCATGTGATCAGTCCACTGTGGGACCTTTTTAAAATGAATTTCTGAAGATATGCAACACTAGCATAATGTGAAAGCTTTGATTTGCAAACATTTAATTTAATTTATATTGTAACGTAGCTGGCAACATTTAAGTAAAAGTGGTTATCATAATAGATTATATACAAGAATTAACTCCGCAAAAAAAAAGAAATAACATACATTTTATTTAAATTTTAAAAGAAATAATTAGAAAATTGACAGGATGGTATAAAACTCATATCATCTCCTAAACAGATGCTCACCACAAACAATGTAGGTCCGGAAATCTATTTAATCGTAATTCTCTGCTCAAAAAGGCAATTAAATAAACAGTTAAGTAAATATTAAGTAAGTTAAAATGTAATATAAATAAAGTTACGATTCAATTAAAGACATCGTAACAACATATCGCTATGATTTGCTTTATATACATTTCAATACTACCTGGAAATTGCGTTCGTAACAAATACTCTAACCTATACCTATACCCTATAACGTATATACACATTTGCATCAGTAACAAATACTATAACCAATACTCTTATACTATGAACTATACTCATATATTATGGCGTAACTACCACTAAGATTATTAAACATCAATTCACTGGTATATAAGACATGCTAACTTGATTCAATCACGAGGTACCTTTGATAGATGAAGGTTGGCATTGTCGATAACTCCTCCCCCCACATTGGTGACCCCCCGGACGTGATTTGAACACGCAGTAACGCCCACTTCACAAAATTCTTGCCAGCAACGCCCACTTCAATCTTGTAACGCCTACTTCGTTGGATGGTCCACATTGAACAGTTGACTTGCTACTTGTGCCTGCCACATTATCCATTTCCTCACTCTGCTGCTACTCTGTGTCGTCTCGATCATACACAACTTCAGCCTGCATGCACTTGACTGCTAAATGCAACTCGGGACCGACTACGACCGTGAAGTTAATACACCTCTCACATTCAGCACTCAAACAACCCGGTGACCTTAATCCAGCTGTCCCGGTCTTTCACAAGTGCAGCAGCTAGTGGTATCCGTTCATCGAATTCTATCCATGATAAAAACTCTGGTGGGTGAGTATTATGGCGTAATTACCACTACGATTATTAAACATCAATTCACTGGTATATAAGACATGCTAACTTGATNGCTGCGGGAAGTCCCCCGTAATAGACGCGAAAAAATACACAGACCAAAAACAAGCGACGGGTAATTCCCCGTTCCGTTCTATAGACGCGCACATGCATGGGTTGATTGATCTCAGGGTTGCCAACCTTATATATATATATATTTTTTATAATATTAGATATTTTTTTTAATTCAAAATATCACCTATTGTTTTCAGTGGAGACTGGGGCCCTTTGTATCCACGGGGCCCTGGGCTGCAGCCCAAAAAGCCCTTAAGTAGATCCGCCCCTGGTGTCACCCACCCATTTACTGACCGCGACCAGTAATTTTTGACTTCGGTGTTCTACTGGGAACCGTGTCATGTGATCAGTCCACTGTGGGACCTTTTTAAAATGAATTTCTGAAGATATGCAACACTAACATAATGTGAAAGCTTTGATTTGTAAACATTTAATTTAATTTATATTGTAACGTAGCTGGTAACATTTAAGTAAAAGTGGTTATCATAATAGATTATATACAAGAATTAACTTCGCAAAAAAAGAAGAAATAACATACATTTTATTTAAATATTAAAAGAAATAATTAGAAAATTGACAGGATGGTATAAAACTCATATCATCTCCCAAACAGATGCTCGCCCCAAACAATGTAGTCCGGAAATCTATTTAATCGTAATTCTATGCTCAAAAAGGCAATTAAATAAACAGTTAAGTAAATATTAAGTAAGTTAAAATGGAATATAAATAAAGTTACGATGCAATTAAAGACATCGTAACAACGTATCGCCATGATTTGTTTTATATACATTTCAATACTACCTGGAAATTGCGTTCGTAACAAATACTCTAATCTATACCTATACCCTATACCTATACCCTATAACTAAACTCTTATACTAGGGACTATACTCTTATATTATGGCGTAACTACTACTACGAATATTAAACATCAATTCACTGGTATATAACACATGCTAACTTGATTCAATCACGAGGTACCTTTTGATAGATGAAGGTTGGCATTGTAGATAACTCCTCCCCCCAAAAATTTGTACTTATACACTATAACCTATAAACACAATTACAAATTTCAGTGCTGGGTGACACAACAATTTTAAGTCATTTATTCTAACATCAGCTCGCAAAACGTATTTAAACCAAAGAAAAATCTAAGAAAATGAGAAAAAAAGCACAATGATAATGCCTTTAAATGAGGTAAGAATGGGAGTAGTATACTTAAGTTAAAATATAGGTTAAACCAATGATTTGATGACCAATGATGAATAAACGTATTTCTGGTTGACCTCCGTTAATAAAATGCATCTCTATCTTTCGCTAATTAAGACGGATAATTAAAATAAAAACTAAGAACAGTCTGCTTTGTTATGTAAACTGTTCGCTGTCTTACTTATAACTCAATTTGCTTCAGTTCTTTGTTGCCAACTCAGGGAAAGAAATTTTCTCAGTTTTGTCTCAATAAATGTATTAGTGTATAGTATTATCGATAGCCATGTAAGTATGCATTTAGTCTACGTGATTTTTGTTATAAATTACTAATGGGGATTTAATAGAAGTTATTTGCTTTTTTTGCTCTTTCCTTAAAAAAAAAAAAAGACATTAATGTTTAAAAATCAATTTAGGGTTTAGGGAAAAAATGTTTACGTTTTCTATAAAACTCAAGAAAATAATCGTTTTCTTTTAGCGAAATACTTTGATTTTCAATTTAAAATTGTTTGATTCTTTTATATCATGTTTCCAACGTACTGTTGTCATCAATATGTCTCATGTGGCTCACTGAAGGTAGAATAGAATTTAAAATATCACGTGGCAGGTGGGCTCTAAAAAAACAAAGTTTTTCCTATGTGAGATACATTTAATAACCTATTCTCCACAATTCCTGATATTTCTTCCATCACGTCATTTTTTTTCTCACTAAATTCGTATTTTCGTCGACGCAATATCTTTTAGATCAGTTTCTGACAGGACCTATCTTTCCACACCCATCCGAAAGAAAAAAAAAGAATGTTTTTAAAAATTGATAAGATAAAAAAAATATTAAAAAAAATCGTTACATGATACAAAGTTTTAATCTTAGGAAGATAGTTTTATGCTTATTTTATTTATGATTTAGAAAGTTAGTGTAAAAAAAAGCATAGAAAAAGTTCGACTAAAAATACATTTTTCTGTTTATTTTTCCTTCGGTTATTTTTTGAAGTGGCTGTCACTAGGAAAGACAAATAACTGTAAAATAGCTGACATTAGTTTTGTCGTATTTTGATCGAAAATGATGGAAAGAAAAGTAAAGAAAAACTTTATGAAAAAAATACGTTTTTTTGTCAGACGACATTTTTCTTTATCTGAGGAGAAATCGATATGATTGTGATATCTGTATTGTAAAAATATGAATAAAGCTATGCTACTGGTGTGATTTTGACCTCTAATTTAAAAATAAATATAAAATTCATATTTTTAGGAAGAAATTAACGCTTGCACTATTTAAACTTGTGCTGATAATAAAATAAAGAGAAAATTAAAAATTTTTTTTTTGTCAGACAATCTTTTTTTTGTAGCTCTTCACTTATTTTTTCTATTGTTCCTTTTAAAAAATATGGAAATTATCAAAGAAATCTCTCTTCTTGATTTTCAGATTTAAAATGCTCATTTTTATAAATATTGTTTTTACATTATGCAAAAATAAATCAAGAATATTTATGTCTTAAAAGCATCTAACTCTAACAAATTTTTAAATTGAAAACGAAAAAACAATTTGTAAAAAGCTCCATATTAAACATCTTTGGTTAAAAATTTCATTATTTTTCTTAATTTTCAACTAGCATATTTTAAATAAAATATATCATTATAATTAAATCAATTCTTCAAATGTTAATAAATTTTTTCCTTGTTGAAATCATAAATAAATTGTGCAAATAAGGTAAGCTATAGTTTTTCAACTTCCCAATTAGTAATCAGGTCCATTTTTAAGCCGGAGAGTTAAAAAAAAATCCAAGAAAAACATTTAAATTGCAAAAACTTTTTAACAAGTTCAAAGTCTTGTTACAAAAAGAAAGAAAGCTTGCGTTTCGCATAGAACCTAAAAGGAGTCCCAGATAGCAAAATAAAGTTTATTTTAACTCAGCAAAAACCTTTTAATGTAAACCTAAAATGGTTTGATATGCGGATTACGGGTAAACCTTCTAGCCTTTAAACGAGATCTGTGACAATTTGCTTTATTCTACACATATTACCCTAATCCAAAACCTTGGGAAACAACCTTCCATGTAAAAACCTTAAATAGAGGTTGTCTTAGGGATTTCAATCGTGAAGAAATCCTTTAATGAAGCTTATTATAGAAACTAAAAGGAGTCCCAGATAGCAAAATAAGGTTTATTTTAACTCAGCAAAAACTTTTTAATGTAGACCTAAAAAAGTTTGTTATGCGGATTACGGGTAAACCTTCCAGCCTTTAAACGAGATCTATGACGATCTGCTTTATTCTACACATATTACCCTAATCCAAAACCTTGGGAAACAACCTTCTATGTAAAAACCTTAAATAGAGGTTGTCTTAGGGATTTCAATCGTGAAGAAATCCTTTAATGAAGCTTATTATAGAATCTAAAAGGAGTCCCAGATAGCAAAATAAGGTTTATTTTAACTCAGCAAAAACCTTTTAATGTAAACCTAAAAAAGTTTGTTATGCGGATTACGGGTAAACCTTCTAGCCTTTAAACGAAATCTGTGACGATCTGCTTTATTCTACACATATTACCCTAATCCAAAACCTTGGGAAACAACCTTCTATGTAAAAACCTTAAATAGAGGTTGTCTTAGGGTTTTCAAGCGTGAAGAAATCCTTTAATGAAGCTTGTCTCAAGGCGAAAATAATCTTAATTCTAGGTAATTATAAGGTTTCTTTTCGCAAAGTCGTGTACGCTCAGCTAAAATCCACCTTGTCTTGAAATTTTAATTGACAATGTAATTTGATCCTATCGCTAGTGTGACGTCATCTAAAACGTCATAACCTGGACCTAAGTGACCATTTTATCTAAAGGACAATACTTCTTAAAAAAGGTTTAAAAAATAATTTTTAATCCCTTTAGGATGAAAGGTTTGAAACTGCAATATTTTTGCTTCATTGAAAAAAGGTTTTTAGTACAAACATTTTCGTGACAATGACAAGAAAATTCCGAAACAAGGTGGCTGTAAACAAGGTTGCAACCGAACAAGGTTGCTGTAAAGTTACATGCTTTTTGAGAGTCTTTCAACGTGTCGAATTTCAACTTTGCATTTGCGCTTCTGCCATCTGCATGGGGCCCGCATGGTATTTTTTGCAACTTGTTTAATCATATTCTCGAGCTCGATCGAATGTTAAACAGTTACATTTACTCGTACTCGTCGGACATTTTTCTATGCACCTTCATAATTTTAAGTTCAAGTTTCTAATTATCTAATGCTAGGTCGTATACTCAAAACAGTGGTGAGGCTTACACTTTTTTAATGTAACGAGACATAAAATTCTGATAAATTACTTTTTTAAAAATATCTATCACCAACGTTAAAACAATATTCAGTTTAATTTTTTTGATTAATATGTTCCATCATTTTGCTTGAAAAAAAAATGAATTCCCAAAATTTCGATAAAAAAAATTATAAAAAATGAGAAAGTTTCGTAAAAAATTCATAAAATAATAACCGAAAAAAAATAATCTTCAAAAGTTTCTACTAACAACGGCTGTTAGTGATAGCTATTTTCCTTCTTTCCTTTTTTAACATAGAAAAATTCCAATTGGTTTAAAGGAATTCGAGATGTTAAAAAATTCATGCTCTGAAAGAAGTTTTTTAATACTTTTATAGCTTTTGAAACGCTAGACTGACGTTTTGCTTGGAGAAATGTCAGTTATACTTTAATTCTCCAGTTTACTTAAAAAAACATTGTCAGCTTTTAAAATTTTAGGGAATCATTGAGTTTAAAAAGCTCAGAAACAATTCTCATAAAACTATCTTTTATTTTCACAGAAACTATAGAAGCATATAAAAGTAAACTATTTAATAAAGCATTTGAACGTACCAATTAACTTAAAAAAATTATTTTAGAGTATATCAACAGCAAATATGGAGTCAACTTCTTTGTTCTAAAGTCGTGTAGGGAAATAAATACCTTAAATTTACTTTTCGTTCTAAATGTTGTTGCAGTGTATCTACCACTACCAAAATTCAATTCCAATTCATTAGTATATAAAACATGTTAACTCAATTCCATGTAGGTGTACCTTTTCATAGATGGAGGTTGATATTGTCGGTAACAACTCTCTCCTCATAGTTCCTTTCCCTTGTGTTATAAAGCTCTCCCTATTTTTTGTATTAATTTGCTTTAAAACCTATAATTGTACGAAGAATTAATAAAGTATTTTTTATGATTAAATAAAAAATAAGAATCATCAATTTTAGATGCATATATTCATTAAATTAAAATAAAATTATTATGCTCACTAAATACACACATCACAGAAATGATTTTAAAGTTATTGTGAAACAGGCTAAACAAAATAGGAGTGTAAACAAATGAAATATTGTGAAATTATTTAATACAATTGAAGAAAAATTTAATGCAATTGGAAAATGTAGGTAAATCTTCTCATGGGAATTTAATTATTTTTATTACGCAACTAAAATCATACAAGCTTTTTATAAAAGTAAACTTTTTTTCCCGTGGAGAGAACAGCACGCAAGCGACATCCACCTTTCACATTCCCGTGCTCGATTGTAAACTACTAAAAAAAAAAAGCCCCAACAACAACTGAGCTTAATATAAGCTTTCCTAGTTATTGGTGTTTAGCTAGTGTTTAGCCGGGTATTGGTTGTTAGTATTGGTGTTTAGCCGGGCTAGGTTGACTCAGAATTTCATCCCTTCTGTGGGTCATTAAATGAGTACCAAGCGTGCTTGGGAACTAAACACTAGGGTTTCGCGTTTGGCTGACCACCTAACTGGAACATCTGCTCCTGCACCCCAGAGCCCAAGGTCAAGAAAACTGAGATGAGCACAGTAGGCCTTGGCCCTCTATGGGCTGTCGCGCCACTGAGTTTAGTTTAGTTTAATAATGGGTTATGTGAAAACTAGTTGAATGATATCCCAGNCACAGAAATGATTTTAAAGTTATTGTGAAACAGGCTAAACAAAATAGGAGTGTAAACAAATGAAATATTGTGAAATTATTTAATACAATTGAAGAAAAATTTAATGCAATTGGAAAATGTAGGTAAATCTTCTCATGGGAATTTAATTATTTTTATTACGCAACTAAAATCATACAAGCTTTTTATAAAAGTAAACTTTTTTTCCCGTGGAGAGAACAGCACGCAAGCGACATCCACCTTTCACATTCCCGTGCTCGATTGTAAACTACTAAAAAAAAAAAGCCCCAACAACAACTGAGCTTAATATAAGCTTTCCTAGTTATTGGTGTTTAGCCGGGTATTGGTTGTTAGTATTGGTGTTTAGCCGGGCTAGGTTGACTCAGAATTTCATCCCTTCAGTGGGTCGATAAATGAGTACCAAGCGTGCTTGGGTACTAAACACCGGGGGTTTCGCGTTTGGCTGACCACCTAACTGGAACATCTGCTCCTGCACTCCAGAGCCCAAGGTCAAAAAAACTAAGATGAGCACAGTAGGCCTTGGCCCTCTATGGGCTGTCGCTCCACTGAGTTTAGTTTAGTTTAGTAGTTATTGGTGTTTAGATCTTGCTATACCTTTTAAAGGGTATATGAACTCTCGATTAGCTATTAACTTGAAAAGTGTTCATTCACATAATTTTTCAACATTAGAGTTTGAACAGGTATTACACCACAATTTTTACCATGTAGAAATGGTAAATATTACGAAAATTGGAGTATTTGTCAACAAGTAATAGATACAGCAGCAAGCTTAAATTTCCAACAAGTATATATTTTTTATAAAACTTCTATCCGTTTTTGGTTGTGTTCATTCACATAACTTTAAAAAGACATATAAAACTTTCAAAAAATACTTATAAAAATGCGCTGTATTAAAAGACACGTAATTTTTATTTCAATTTTGTTATTCTTATCAAATTAAACTTTCTGTATACTGACTAGAGATTTTTGCACGCCAATGTATTATGAAAATAAATGTTAATAAAATATTCAGCACGGAATAAAAATCGATGCTTCTATATATCTTTACGCGGTTTTTTTTACACGTTTCTCATTTTACACGGCTTTTGATTGTAACGCACTGTTTAATGAAAAAGAGAACGTAAATTATGAATATCAACTATCATTGCATTCTAATTCTTAAGAGGTCACATGACCGGATTTAAAATAATCTATCAGTTGTTGACTAAAATCTCTTAAAAGTGTACGCATCCCTGGATGCCCCTTGGTGGGGGCGGTCAGGGTTGAGTCCTGCTTAAAAGTGTATGTTTTACACATACTTTAGCAACATATCAAGCGAATAATGAAATAAATATAAAATAACCATAATATGTACTTTATTAGTAAGATTTAAAGCTACATATTTGCTAAGATAACTATCAGTATGTCGTAATAAAGTATATATGCAGGTCTATAAAATATAACTTATCTTCAATATAGTTAGAGACTCGTAAATTTAAGTACATTTCAGTACTTTCTCATTCGATAAAAGCCTATCGAGAATTTCTTATCTTTGGTTCATATGATAAGTATTCTTCATACAAGAGATATCTACATAAATAAAAGTGATTTTTAGTTCTATTTTATAACACGATAGATGACTTGGCGTATCTGTACCCAGACCTATGTGTAGAAAAAAACAGAGTAATCTCTAGTTTTGATGCAGCTTCCCAAAGGAGGTCTCGGAGTTTGGGATTCTTGTTTGACGTTGATTTACCTTCTTGTTGGATTGTTGTCAAATCTCCCGAGAAGATTTGGAGAACAAAAATGAAGATTAGGTTACAAGCTATGAAAGGTCGTTTATAAAAATTTAAGATTAAAAGGCTTAAGTCCCTATTTATTTTCAACTTAAGGATCTAATGGATTTTAGTTTTAAATTCTGAGTAAATCACACAGCAACTGGATGCTGCAGTTTTTACTAGATCTCATTGCAGCAGAGATCTTGAAAGGCCTTTAATATGTTTGTAAATTGTAGAGTAAATTCGAGCATGTGAGTTACTGCGATGCAAATTTGATAAANTGTCAGGTATGCGATATCATTCTTTGATGTGATGAGGTTTTCGCGCAATTCTGTGTCTTTGTTTTCCAAGAACTCTATGACAGAGTCAAACAGATTGTAAAAACGAGTCAGACAATTTCCTTTTGATAGCCAACGCACTTCTGTGTGAAAGATCAATCTGTTGAAATCTTCATCATTATCAACATAAAGCTGATTAAATAATCTGTCATTTAAAGAGTTGTTTCGGATTTTATTGACTGCTCTGATGACATGTAATGGACTTTAATGGGATAATTGCAAAAAAAAAATTCTAACACAACTTTTTGAACAATAATTATATACGTCTTTCCATTTTATATAAAAATTATGATTCTTACATCAGTAATTTCTTATAAAATGCTAGGAAAATGCCGTAAAATGTACTTATGTTAAAAACAAGAAAGAAAGTAAAGAAAACTTCAATTTATGTTAGTTTACGTATGTATAATATTTTAAAACTCTGCATGGTAGTTTTTTTCCTAATGTTTAAAATAATTTCTGGTGCAATGTAATTAAGGTAAAATTGCTCTAATTTTTTAACTATCATCGATCATGTTCCCTTATCTATCCGCAGAAACTTGTTACAACTTGATTGCGTACGGTGTGCGGGCTATCCTACGAAATCTATGTAAAGTATTTTAAGTTTTTATAACATCATACAGGGTAGAAATATAAACTAATTATTCGTTATTGTGTAGTAGGTGGGTTTTAATTTTAGTGAAATTTAAAATACTGTATAAAGTAAATGAAATTAAGAATTATACATCGCCCCCCTAACCCACATCAACGCCCCCCTTTTTTTGCCCCTTAACGCCCCCCTCTAGGTTTCAAACGCCCCCAAGAGGGCGTTATCGCCCACTTTGAGAAAGACTGCGTTACATGAACCACGGAAACTTAGACGGCAAGGGGACTTTGACCAATGATCTGTTTACCACTGAGGATATTTTACGTCAACACTGTGGTCGGTGCGAGCCGGGTGCGGAATTCTTATCGACCAGCCATCGCTGGAATTCGAACCCGGTTTACTTAATTGAGAAGCGAACGCTCTATCCCCTGAACCCCCACCACTCCTGCCACCGTGAGTCGTGGTGACAGAGGTGAATCGCGACAAATTTATGCCTACGACGAATTGTCTCCGCAACGAATTGTGCTAACGACAAACTATCTCCCTGGCGAGTGACGAAAATTTTTTTCACTCGCTTTTATTAAATGAAAAACTCTTTAATAGTGAATTTAACATTAAGGGCCTGAATCCGCCAGGAAAAAAGTATACTTTTTTCAGAAATTTTTTTTTTTCAGTCTTATTTCAAAACTTAAATTATCATCAAAAATAAATGAGCATATTTAATGCTAGGCTTTCGAATCATTAATAGGTGCTAACTTTTTTGTTTTTTTTAATTTTGAGCCTTGTTTGAAAAACAAACCTTACTTAGGTTACTGTTTAGGCTATATTTTTCAAGAAAACTAATTTTAAGTATTTTTGAAAATGTGTTTGATTTAATTTTAATTTCTTTAAAATGTTATCAGTGTTTATAATTATTTTGCTTACTGTTATTTTAATGATAATAATAATAAAAAAACTCGTGATTGTAAAAAAGTTTAGACAAGTAAAGTTAAAAAAAAAAAAAAAAAAAAAAAAAATCACTCAAAAAAAAAAAAAAAAAAAAGCAAAAGCTTTTGATTATATTTTTTCAAGGAGGTTTAAGAATGCGACTCTAAAAATAGTAAATTTAAAAAAAAAATGTAAAAATTTATTTTTGGAATGAAAAGGGTATTGCTGTGGTTTAAAACCAAACGTCTAAAATAAAAGGTGTTATTACTAAAAATATGAGACTTAATGGTAATGGCTGCGTTTCTAAAACCTTGAAATAAAAATTTAATACACGCATACTTAAAAATAACAAAAAATGACTTTCGACAGTTTTGTCTCCTTTTCACGGTTTCAAATTTTAAAAGTGTCGATAAAATTGCTTTTAGAAGTACTGGGATCAATAAAATATTTCCAAAAATAACAGAGAGGAGAAAAAAATAAATTAAAATCGGCTCTTTAGAGTTTGTTAGAAAACGGTGGCAATAACAATAAAAGAAACCAAGAAAAAGAGGTGCTGCGTTACTTAGCGGTACTTTAATCTTTTTCATATACTCTTTCGCTTTATTCATTTTTGCAACATAAAACAGTTTCACATGAAAAGCAGTTAAATCAGAAAGAACTTACACGCGTATTTATGAAGGGAACAAGGAGACACTTGGCTCTCAAGAAAACCCGGGCACTTTAATATCCCCCTTCTTTTTTTTTCATCTTTACCCTTTTTCATCGTCTTCTTGCGGTAATAAAATGCCCGGGTGTTAAGTTTTCATCTCTCCCAATAAGAAAGCTTAAAGCGAAAAAGAGAAAATTTTATTGCTACGATAAAAGACCGAAGATCGCTATGTATCGATGAAGTTGTGCGAAACGATTAATCGGTTTGAAGCTAAATCCTAGGGAGCCTGATCTATGCCGCGCTTTGTAGAGAATGTTCCTTTTTATTGCGGCATATTTTAGTGACATAAACTCGAAATTGTTACATTCAATTCCATTAGAAACATGTACTAATGATAAATTGAGAGATATATTTGTGTTAGCAAATAAATTAAGCTTTATATCTGGATTTTCTTGAAATAACTATAAATAATCATTTTATGCCCGGAGGATATGTTTCATTGATTTTTGTAATGCACTCTACTATTTCAATTCAGTGATACTGGAATTAAACTATAATTTATGCGTTAACTGCGCTACTTGAATTGCGTTTATGGTTTTATTTGAGAGGTTAAATCAAATTTGTTTTAAGCCCGCACTTTTATTTAAGCTAAGAGCAATTTGATTTTATGAATATGTTTATAGTTTTATTCACGATAATATAAGAATGCTAAATATAGTGAGAAATAAAAGTAAGTTTCAAGCTTAATATGGCGTATAAATGAGGACATATTTCAGATATTAGAAACTTCAAACACATAAATTGTTAATATATTTTGAAGACATTTTTAACAAGGTTGTTTAAATTGACCACTCATTTATTATCCAATTTCACCCACTGCTCTCTGAGCTCACCAGACCCTCGAAATCGCTTTCGTAGTTTCTTTGGATTACTTCGTAATTACTTCTCATTGGATATTTATATGTTTTAAACTATCTTTGTATGTAAATGATATTTTTTTTAAATGAAGGAATTCCTAAAAATATGCGACGTATTCATCCTGTAGTACTTTTAATTATCTTTAAGATCTTTATATTACGATTTGATTTATATACATTTCAATGCTGCGTTGAATTTACATTTGAAACAAATATTTCATAGAATTTACCCACATAATTATAAATTTAAGTGCTTGAAAACACAACTGTAAGTGTTTTACTCAAATATAAACTCGAAAAATGTATGAGAACTAAAGATAAGGGTTAGAAAATAACAAAAAGAATATCTAGCAGATCTTTGGTGATAAAACGCATCTCTTTCTTGCATTAACTATGAAGCGTCATTTTAACTATTATATAAATTTAAATTATTATTGAAGCTGCAAAAATTAATTATCATAATTAACACAAATATAGAATAGTTGGTTTGTATGAATTGTTTGATTTTGATCTTTCTTTTCTGCCCCATTTGTAGTCAGTTTTTATTTGCTCACGTGAGATAGGAATTTTCATTGCAAATTTGTAAGAATGTACATACGTTTAAGTGCTCATGCTAATGACTGCTCACTACCTTGAATTTCAGTTTTCTGTTTTTTATTGCCATCGCTAAAAAGAATTTCAGTGCTTTTTACCAATATACCATTACTGTTTCGTATAATCTAAATATGTCTCCGTCAAAGTTGGAAACTCAGCAATGACCGATAGACTATGAAGTGATTAAACATTTCTCATAATGCCTAATCATTGTATACAATGCCAAGTAAATAACCAGTAAAATATTAAATATTACTTTAATTAGTGCAATAATTAATTAGTACTTAAATAGTAACTTTATTTACTAATATATTCAACATAGTAACATTAATTATTTGAAACTTAAATTAAGTAGTTAATAAGTGACTTTAGTTAGTAATATAAATTTAATGAAAATTTATTTATATTACTTAAAAAATTGTTGCAACAAGGAGGTTTGTATTTTCTTTTTGTTTTTCTTAATAAAGAATATATATGCATAAGTTTTTAATTATCGATATGTATTATTAATGAAAGTTGGAATATCTTTAATAATCCGACAACGTGTGTGTAATTGCCCGGGATAAACTTAGGTAAGCAGAACCTCCTACTCACTCTAGAAAGTTTATTGTTTTACAGACCGTTAACGATGGATTAAAGGTTGATAGGTATTTCTTAAGAAAATTGATGTCAGTCAACTACCTCAGAAAAATATGGTCACATGGCTTTGAAATCTTACCTCATGCTATGTTTTTGTTGTCGTAGGCCAACAAGGCAACGGCTGGGATTGTTCTTCTTTTCTTGTCGCACCATCTATGACCAAGAATTCTACTTCTGCCCCACCCGTACGTCACACCCGTTTATAGGACCAACCCACTCATTCATTCATTCACAGATCGTAATTTTGACCTGGATCAGAGAACGATCAATTTACAGTTCAGTACCCACTGATGTACAATTGGTTATAAGAACATAGAGGACTTTGTGACCCGATTGATTCAACACGCAAGAGTCACAATTTACTACACTTAGGCCGGCTGGATTCGAATTCCCGTTCTCATGAGCGTGAGTCCAGCACTCAGCCAACCAGGCTATACCGGCCCCGACCTCATGTCATTCTAACAAAGAATCTTTCGGAATTGCATGATTTAAAATACAGGTATTATATTTTTCTAAATTTTAATCATCGCAAAAGAGAAAGAAATATACTCCTAAACCATTTTTTTACAACCATTAAAAATTTTCTAAATAATGCTAAAAATATACATAAATTATCGGTTTTAAATTAGAAAATAGAATCCTTGTATTTAAACTTGATACTGTAACGTAAAATGACGTATGTAATTTTTTGTAAATTTAATGTAAATTGTTTTACCAAAATTAAGTTGATAAATAATTAAAACAAATTATTTTATGGTTCTATATTGTTTAAATATTTAAAAAAAAATAGTTAAGGTATAAAAACTTACGTAGCACTAAATAGAACAATAGAATAATATTCATTAGTAAAACAATTATTTTGCATTGTGACAACGTAGTTCATAGAAATGTTTAATTGTTTCAAGTTAAAAGAAAAAAAACAATAATATTATGCCAAAGAAAAAGACCTACAATATATATTTATGGAAAAAATCTATAATGGTATTATTGAACAAATTTTATGATGGTTACTTCAGTATTTACCAACTTCCTTTCACACTTTATTTATTTTAGAATATTAGATCAGCTTTCTCAGTTTGTGAGTAAATGTGGAATTATTTTGACTTAATTTCAAATACTTGAAAAAATAAAATTTGCACAAATAACATTTTATTCAAAAATTTTTTTGTGTTGCATAAAATGAGATATTTTAATGATACTTTTTATTTTCAGTAAAAGAATAATTTAATTTTATTCGAAAACATAATTTTTATTTTATCAAAAAGTAGAATTTTTTCTTTTTTTAAAGCAACTAAATTTCTAATAATATGATGCTGATCGTCTGCATGTTCTACTTTAACTCTTTGATATTTATTCATAATTTTTTTTCAGAAGTATAAAAATAGAAATTAGATTTCCTTTGAAAGTATATTAGATTAATATTTATCTCACAAACTAAAGTAATTGCATTCATAAAGTCATAAGTTTTGGTTTCGAAATGAGTTTACAGTCCGATAAACCGGAGCATTTTTTTAAAATTCAATACTGAGATTAAACAGATTTTTTTTTATTATATTCACTTATTAGTTTTATTGGAATATTTTATGTTAGAGAATTTTCTTTATGTGTGTGGTATGTGAATTATATAATTAAATTTCCAATTAAAGCCTGAAAATTATTTTTATGTAATTCTTACATTCTGAATGAAAAGAAAAAACAAAAAAAAAACGTTCGTATATTGTCAACGGTTGAAGAATTTAAGTATAGGAAAATGCGTCATATGACATCCAAATTTATTTTTTATTTTATTACCGTCGTTAAGCAGCCGACCCAATTTTCGGGTTTACGACTACTAATGTTCAACACCTTAGCCTTGTAATTTTGAACCCATATCCAGAAGACAAGGGAACTCCTGGATCAAGTATTAAGAGAAATTTACCTCCGTAAATGACTTTTTGAGGGAACTGAGCCGAATTTGCGCTACATGGAGAGGAAAACTACGAGAACCCCCGCGGTTAGCCTGACAGAAAGGGAACTCTAACCCACGATCCGTCTACCACTAAGGATATTTTATGTCAGCACTATGGTTGTTGCGAGCCTGATGCGGAATTCGCATCGACCAGCCACCGCTGGCATTCAAACCCGGGTCACGTCATTGGGAGGCGAGCGCTAAATCACCATGGCTCCTTCAGTTCAAATTAACAAAATCGAGCTTACACATATATATATGATGTACAATTTAAACGGTATAGTTAAATCTCAACACATTTTATGAAAAATTTTACACCAAAATCAGGCGCATACACACAATGCTTGAATTATTTTCCCTTCTAAAACTACCAATTTTTGCGCACTTTACACATCCTCAATATCAAATACAATCTAGTACGAGTTGGATTGAGTTTAATGTTGTCGTTTACTCTGCTGAAACAAGAATTCGCCCTCACAAAATCCACGTATACTTTTAGTTGCGTGATAAGGAAAATTATATCCTAATTTTTAAATATCTGTGAACTGTATTAAATAATTTTCTAACATCTAATTTCTACCCACTTCTCTGTACCGTTAAGTTTATTCGGATTTGTCTTATTATTTATTATTTCTTGCTATGTGTAATGTTTGGTTTACAGACTAATTTTATTTTAAGAATTAGTGTGACATATCCTAAACTAACAATTCTTACTTTATATCATATATTTTGATTTTTATTTTATTTCATCCGTCGTTGAACAGTAGACCCAATTTTGGGTTCACGACTACTAATGTTCAACTCCGTAGCCTTGATATTTTGAACTAGTCCAGAAGACAAGGAAACTCCTGAATCAGTACCCCCAGAGGTATTGATTTGTTATGGGAACATGGACTTAGCGACTCGACAGATTTAACGTGCATCAGTCACATTTAATACACGGAGAGTCTTCAGTCGGCAGGAATCGAACCCAAGAATTCTTGGACATAGGCTCAGTGCCCTACCAACCGGCCTTTTATATCATATAATAAAAATTACCAATTTTTTAAATGTGTTTTTTATGTTATACAGTAAAAATAACGTCACTGACTCTTACGTATATCATATCTTATTGTTACTGTAAATGTTGGACTAAGATAGCCAGGTTGGCAGGGGGCTGGATTCACGTTCGTGAGAACGAGAGTTCGAATCCAGACGGCCGAAGAATACAGTAAATGGCCGTAGTAAATGTGAATACAAATGAATTGTAGTAAATGTGAAGACTGTGTGGTAAATGGTGACGGATGCACATTAAATCTGTCGGGTCACAAAGCCCTCCACGTTTCCATAACAAATTATACCTCTGGGGATACTGGATTGGAAATTGGTCATTCTCTGGTTCAGGGCAAAATTACGATCTGTGGATGAACGAGTGGGACGTATGGGTGTGGCAAAAGTCAAATTCTTGACCATGTATTGTGCCACTGGAAAACAAGAACAATCGCACCTCCTTGCCTTAATGGCCTACGATAACAATATTATTAAATGTTAATCATATAATTAGTAATTTATTAATAACTAGGAGGCTTCGCCCCCTGCTCGCTGGCTCTCGCCAACCCCCGGAACTGCTTTCGCAGTTCATTTCGGATTGCTTCGCAATCCAATGCTCGCTTTGCTCGCTCATTGGATACTTTCTTAACGTCCAGCTTTTGTATACTTTTTTGAATACTGCATTACTTCTTGAAGGAAACGTACCTCGTCATTCTATTTTATTTCCGAAAAAGATATCCATTAGATAGAAAAGATTCCATAATATTCTGTCAAACAATATGATATTTCCCAATTTTTTCCCTGCAATTTTAAGTTTTATTCCATACCTTAGGATTTTATCCACATAAGTTTAAAATTGGATTTTTGCGACATCAGCGGAAAACATAGGATGATTGATCATAAGTTTCAAAAAGCTCAATGAGCAATATTTTTAACTGGTTTTTATTTAAAAAAAGTATCTGTGTCAAANTATTTTATTTTATAACCGTCGTTGAACAGCCGACCCAATTTCATGGGTTTACGACTACTTACGTTCAACTCCGTAGCCATGTAATTTTGAACCAATCCAGAAGACAAGGAAACTTTAATATCATATAGTAAAAATAACTTCACTGACTCTTACGTATATCATATCTAATTGTTACTGTAAATGTTGGATCGAGATAGCCTGGTTGGTAGGGCGCTGGGATCACGTTCGTGAGAACGACAGTTCGAATCCAGCCGATCGAAGAATAATGTGAATAAAAAATAGAATGCAGTAAATGTGAAGACTGTGTGATAAATGGTGACTGGTGCACGTTGAATCTGTCGGGGCACAAAGTCCTCCATGTTTCCATAACAAATTATACCTCTGGGGAATTGGAGATTGATCGTTCTCTGGTTCAGGTCAAAATTACGATCTGCGGATGAATGAATGGGTCCACCCTATAAGCGAGTGGGACGTATGGGTGTGGCAGAAGTCAAATTCTTGACCATGTATTGCGCAACTGGAAAACAAGAACAATCACACCTCCACTGAAAACATAATGGCCTACGATGACAGCATTATTAAAGTTAATCATATAATTAGTAATTTATTTATAATAAGTTTTGTTGTTATGAATGTAAGTGGTGTCAAAAATTGTGACAAATGTTTTGCATCAAAAGTTATGTAAGTTACATTCTTGGCATTTCATTTCAGTATTTTTGGTGTCAAAATACAAAAATTTTTTCTTTACAGCGTATCTAACATTGGTACTGTCGGGACTATCAAAACTGATAACAACCAATAATTTCTTGAGATTCTGTCAAGATTGTGAATTGAAGTTAAGTGTTGAGTACAGTGGCGTGGAACTTGCATTTATATTTTTCATTGATTACTGAAATATTTATTTTACCGAATTCTCGTATCATGTTGTGAAGAGAAACTAAGTGACAAGCTCGTAAGGTTAACCAAACTGGTCACATCATAGCGTTAATTTTATTTTAGTAAAAAGTATATTGTGTATTTAGAAAATATATATTACACATCATAATATTCTGTCAAACAATATGATATTTTCAAAATTTTTTTTCTTGCAATTTTACTTTTTGTTCCATATCTGGCGATTCTATCCACGTAAGTTTAAAATTAGATTTTTGTGACATCAGCTGAAAACATAGGATGATTGATCATAAGTTTCAAAATGCTCAATGAGCAATCTTTTTAACTGATTTTTATTTTTTTAAAAAAGCATCTTTATTAAATTATGCTAAACATTATAATATTTTTTGATGCAATGGGATGTCATGAGCCGCTATGACTCAAGAAATAGAGCGTTTGCCTTCCAAAGAGGAGAACCGGGTTCGAATCCCAGCGATGGCTGGTCGATGCGAATTTCGCAACCGGTTTGCACCGACCACAATGTTGACGTAAAATATCCACAGTGGTAGACCAATCATGGGTTAGAATTCCCTAGCCGTAAGGCTAACTGTAGGAGGTTTTCGTGGTTTTCCTCTCCATGTAACGCAAATGTGGGTTAGTTCCATCAGAAGAGTCCTCCACGGAGGCGAAATTTCTCCCAATACTTGATCCAGGAGTTCCCTTGTCTTCCGGAAGTGGGTTCAAAATTACAAGGCTACGGACTGATGACCATTATTAGTCGTAAACCCGAAAATTGGGTCGGCTGTTCAACGACGGTTATAAAATAAAATTGGATGTCATGTGACACATTTTCCTATTCATAAATTCTTCAACCGTTGACAATATACGAAATTTTTGTTGTTGTTGTTTTAATTCAAAATGTACATAAAAATAATTTTCTGGCTTTAATTGGAAATTTAATTATATAATTCACATACCACACACGTGACATGTTGGGATGAATACTGAATTATTAAACTCAATTTATGAAATACGTTTTTCAGAGCCTTAATTCAAACAAAAGTTTAAAAGAACAAATTTTACACTTTCCTGAAATTTTCAAAACTTGATTCAAAAAAAGAAGGAATCTAATTATTTCATTTTTTTTCTGAAAATTCTAGATCATAATATAAATCTTAATAATCTTGAAATAACAGCTAAATGCAACCACAATACGAAGTTGTTTCGTTAAAGACTTTAAAGTTAAAAAAAATTAATTAAAGTAATTGCAAAGATTTTTAAACAAAATATCGATATTTTCGAAAAAAAAAAACAATAACTAAATTAAAAATTTTACTAATTTTTTTTTTGTTTCCCAGGTAAAATGCGTCAGAGTTTTAAAAGAGTCAGTTTTGAAACTGAAATTTTAATACACGCTGTAGTTTGTATTGATTTCTAGTTTAGTATTTTTTCTGTATAGTCTTTTTTCAAACATTATCTCTTATTTCAATGGACAGTTTTTTGTCTTATTTTTAGCTCTCTCTTGTCACAGAAAATACAGTGGTCTAGTTTAAAATGTTATTTGATTAATACAATTTAAAACCTCAGCATAAAAAATTCCGGATCAAATTACGGTATAAAAGCCGGCACTTTAGGTGCATCATCAGTAAAATCCATTTTTACCGCAAATTATTATACCGTAATGTTTATAGTATTACTTATTTCAAGAGAGTGATTCAGTGATTTTATAATAATCATTGTAAAAATTAGGGTTGATTAGATTTTTGTTTTGCACCATGTTTTGGAAAAAATAGATTTTACGATTAAAGTATCGGTCACCCTGAGTACCGGTAATTTTTACCATAATTTGATGAGGAATTTTTTACACTTCAGAAAATCGTTAACAACTTATATTTAACTTAAGCTCGCCCCATACGCATTTTAACAATCTGAATGGAAAGAAATATTTAGGTTTTACAAAATTCATTAATTGACGATATTTATCTTCTTTTAACTTTAGAATAATATTAACAAATGAAAATACTGTCCTTATTAAAATCACTTTATTAAATTTTCGAATTGCTTAACCCTTTGAGATTATGTTAGCAGTTTTATGGTTTCCTCATGCAAAGCCTTTTAATAATATGATGAAATGTCTAGACATCTTAACGATTTGTTAAAGCTAATGAAGTAAATGTGATGAGTTAGCTTTTTACAAATTTCCATGTTCAAAATTATAACAAATCTAGAATGCTTTACCTAAAATCCTTCTTTCTGTGTAGTATTACGAGCAATGAATTTTTTTAATGATAATGTATAATTAATAAAAAAATATAATAATTAAATTTTTTAATACAATGAAATATTAATATATAAATATTAATATATAAATATTAGAAATACCAATATACAAAATCTTATTATTAGCAAAATTGCATTAGAAGAAGACTTTTTTAAAAATTTTATGTGCATTATCTTCCTTTTAGAGAATTATTTAATTATTTCTATTTTTCATGCACATGTTTAATAACGTGTGATTACATTGAAACTTTTATTGATTATTTTGGTTATATTAAAAATAGTTTATGTGCTGTATAAATCCACGCAGCATGAAAAAATACGATTTATAATTTAAAAATGCATATGAATTTCCCATTAACTCAACATAATTTAAACATGCTTTAAGAAAGGTTTATGAAATATAACTTTGAAAACATGGTATTTTAGTAAGATATGAAATGTTTCTGATGTATTTTTTCTTTAAGTGTCATATGGAGGTTGCGCGTGAATTTGAGAAATCCTTTTTTTTCATTTTTTGTTTTCTTATGTTATAAAAAGTGTAAAATGCTTCACCTCCTTAACATTTTAAATGTAATATTTTTTACAGAAAGCAAAACAAGAAACAAATAAATAAGAAAACAGACAGGTTGGTTAAAATGGTCTTAATAACATTCATTTGAAATATTATCTGCACTCATTAATTTGCATAAAAACTAAATTTTTTTTCTCCTTTTAAGCATTTTAATGTTGTAAAACCTATTACAATGAAAAAAAAAAAAAAAAACGAGACGTGTTAAAATCGATTTAATAACATTCACTTAAAATATCAACTACATTCATTAATTTTGCATTTGAGAAATATATAAAAAGTGACCACTCTAATGCTTTCGATGAGCGGAAAATGGTAAGATAGACCAAACGGTTTTAGCGCCACGTTACGGCAGAGACAGAAAGCTTAAATACTAGTTAAATTGGTGGATTTATCGTTTTCTTTAAATTTTTTTCATTGAATTTATGAAGTTTGCTGTAATCATTTGTTTAGTTGTTCTAGATAAGTTTTTTTTAAATGATTTTAATTCAAGTATGTCAATGAAGACTAAATTACAATTTACAAAGTAAATTTCAATTTATTCTAAATATTTTATTTTTTTTATCATTTTTTTTTCTTTTTAAATTTATTCCTATGTTTAATAAAGCTCATATTTATATGAGTGACATACACCATTCTTCCTTTTAAGCTAAAAAATAAATTCCGAAAAGCGTTAGTATTGTAATTCAAGTATGTCAATGAAGACTAAATTACAATTTACAAAGCAAATTTCAATTTATTTTAAATATTTTATTTTTTTACCATTTTTGTTTTTTTTTTAAATTTATTCCTATGTTTAATAAAGCTCATATTTATATGAGTGCCGTGCACCATTATTCCTTTTAAACTAAAGAATAAATTCCGGCACGCGTTATTAATGTAGATATTTTCCGTTCCCTTTTTACAGTAGGATTTATTGTATGACAGAATGAAGTAAACGAGAATAAATGAAATTATGAAATAAACACTTCTTACTTATAATAAAATCGAAATTTCGAAATACTAGCATAAATTTAAGCAAATCTATTGTTCAGTAATTTTTATTGTAATGAAGCAACAAAAAAAAATTAACTTCACATTCAGAAAAGAATTTAATTCTTTCATACTATAAATATAATCATCATTCTTGGTATAATCGTACAAAAATAACCTAAAATATGTCTAAATTATAATTACAGAGTGTCAATTATATAAATGTACTGCATCAATTTACTGTTTCCTTGAAATGTTGTTAGAGGTCGTAACGATTTGTGGGGCTTGGAGAAGCTTTTAGAAAAGCGTCGCGATGACGTCAGAGGGGATTGTCTTTAGGTATTAAGTAATAAGCTGACGTAGGAGCTGACGTGACGTTAGGTATTAAGTAATAAGCTTAGTAAGGCCTCTGAACCGTAGTGCTGCAATGCAAATAGAGCCAGTCTGTTGTTTCATTTCTCCTTTATGATTTCAACTTGAGTACGATTCTGAGAACGTGCAAATACGTAAATTAAATCGAAAGCCATTAAATGTGTTTATTTCTTGGAGAACTGTTTAGGAAAATTATCTGTGTAATTCATTTTGTACTACGCATTTATTCAATTATCTTATACGTTTCTTGAATTAAGTACAAATCCTCTAACTATTCGTCAACTTGTGCCCGTGAATTAATAGTTATAGTAAAGAAGTCAAGGAAGAGCACTTGTAAAATTTTCCCTTTTGTTTTAAATTCTAATCCCATGTTTGCACTGCAAAAGATGGATACTCGAAACTTTCTTCGCTTGTGACGAAACCGTTTCGTGATATATGCTCCCAGTGAATCTTTCATCAAAGTGACGAAATAACTATTGTTACTTCTTCGAGGAAACATACCTCTTCATTCTATTTTATTTCCGAAAAGGAAGAAAAAAAACCCGTGATGCCTAACTTTTCTTATAATCACTTCATTGTGGGCACCATACAGCTGCGCAGAGTTAATGTCACCTTAATAACACAAGACATATAGAACAGTGAGATTAATTTCCCCTATTCCCGAAGCGGGATTCGAGCCCAGGGTCTTCCTGGTACGAGGCAAACTCTACAACCGGTACTATACAAGGTAAGGCCACTATACAACCGGTCAGCTTATTTTGCTACTTCATTTTCGATTATCTAGTCTTCCTCTAGTTTTATTTTAGTTAACAATCTCCCACAATGCCCTACGATGAGGTTTCGAGTCGAGGATACTTTTTCGTCATATATTTGAGAGTTCCCGTTTCGTCACATACCATTCGATTTTGCGTCGAAATAATTCTTATAATTAACGAAATATAGTTCAAAGATTACTGAATTGTCAAAAGTGAGAGTTTTAATTCTGAGAGAATTCACCCAGAACTAAGAATTATTCTTAATAATTTCTCTCACGCATATTAAAAGTATTACGAAGGGAATGAGGAAAATTAATCACATCCGAAGAGCAAAAATTGAAGTATTTAAAACTTTAATAATTGATTTTTTAAAAATAAATACTTTATTTTACATAAGAAAATGATATTTATTAATGTATCTCATTTTCATATTTTTTTTCAAAATGATGTTAGTATTTTTTAAAAATTTGCTTCTTATTTTTCAATGGTAAATTACTTAAGTAATTTCATAAAAATAATCAAATATGATTGATTATTTATTGGATATAAATATTATTGTAGCTTTTAGAAATTATTTCTGGTTAAAAAGAATCCTAACACAGGCTAATCACTGAGGTCATTACAAGGAACACTAAGGCTCTGCCGAACACATTTTGGGAAAAGCTTGAATAACACTACGAAATCATGCACAAAATTGAAAGACATAACCTACATGATTAAAAAAAACAATTTCTATTACATTTAGTTTACTGTTCTTTTCATAAAAAAAATGAAATTGAAAATAAGTAATAAAGTATCAATTGCGATGGCACAGGGGATACAGGGTTCGCCTCCCAATGAGGTGAACCGAATTCGAATGTTGTGGTTGATCGATACGAATTCCACATCCAGCTTTACCCGACCACAGTGCTAATGTGAAATATCCACAGTGGTAGACAGATTACGGGTTACAGTCCCTTAGCCATCAGGCTAACCGTAGGAGGTTCTCGCGGCCATCCTCTCCATGTAACGCAAATGCAGGTCAGTTCCGTTCCATCAAAAAGTCCTCTACGAAGGCAAATTTCTCCCAATACTTGATCCAGGAGTTTTCTTAACTTCTGGATTGGATTCGATGTACAAGACTACGGAGATGAACATTAATAGTCGTAAACCCGAAAACTGGGTTGACTGTTCAACGACGGTTATAAAATAAAATAAAGTATCAATGCAGCTGAGTGGCAACTGATGTTATCTTTTATGATCGTTATAATTGAAAAAAAAAAATGTTTTCAATTGCGACAATTCGTAAAACTACTGATACGAGAAACATTCATTCCTCCATATCCCTCTAACGAATATATATAATGTATTATTTTTTTATTTTTCAGGGGAAGTACACAAATCATCCGTTTAACTTCTTTTAAAGCCCAATTTAATTTGAACCCACTTACACTCTAGTAACATAAAATCAATTACGTAACTTTCAACAATTAAAGTTAACTTTCTTTTAAATTTTAATTTAATTTCACACTTTTCTGAAGTGAATGGGGTTTCTTCTATAAATTTTTTAGTTATGTGAAACTAAATTCCTGCAAATCATACTAAAGAAAAATCATCTTCTTTAGGAGGGACAAGCGTTTGTTGCTGAAAAATTTAGAGGCAATATTAGAGGCCAGACGTAGCTATATAAATGCATGCTTCTTCTAAACTTTTGTTGCGAACATATGAATTTAATATTAAGTGTTCATATAAATTTCTTCAAACTCTCTGTAGGCATGCTATCAGAAGCATCTTCTTTTCAGGAAAACTTTTTCAAGCTATGATACATTATTTCTTAATTATTTAAAACACATAATTTCATGTTATAATACAGTAAATATATAATTTTCTGTTTTAAAAAACGCTAAGAAAATATTTAATACCCTCAAATGGTGCACTTCAGAAATTATGAATTGCAGTAAAAAGAAGAATTTTGAAAGAATCTAATGTTTTTATCGAAAGTTTTTAATAGGATGTTTTGTTTCGAAATTTCATGTTGATTTAAAACCCATAGTTTCGTTTTAAAATTCCTGAACTTTTTTTGCTTAAAAACTAAGAAAAGTTTTGATACAACCAAAATATTACATCTTTAAGGTTTACAAACTGCCTTAAACCAGTACCTAATAATTTTTTAATTAGAAAAAGAAACTCCTTAAAAATTGTAACAAAAAATTCGTTTTTACTAAAAAGAAATATGTTATTGACTTAATACTAGATTTTTTTCTTCAGAAAAACGCTTAAATTATGTGCATTTCAAAATAAGTGCAAATTTTTTTTGTTGAACAAAATGGGTGTTACAACAAATGTACACGAGAAATACGTAAACTGTTTATTTGATTAAGTGTTCTTCAATCACATTTTATTCCTTCTCAACGTTCCTTTTAATATTTTATTTTCAACAATTTAAACTTTCCAAATTAGGTACGATTGTCTGACTTGGAAAAGCAATATATTTATTTAGAGATACGCCCCCTTCTTGATCAATAACATCCCACATTCACGAATTCTGTCTCAGAATTAATCGCCCCTGGAAGTTCTTTTTCCTACCCCCCCGAACACTTCTGTTTTCTTCTTATCATTGTTCTACCTCCGTTTCTCTAAGCTGTTCTACTTTTCTGACCTCCTATCGTTCTGGAGTATTTCATCTTCTTTTCTATCATGTCAGCCCCAAATTTTTGCATCGTCTGCTTTGCTCCCTTCTTCGATTCTTTTAAAAACCAAACGATTTCGACTTTTTCGATTCTGGCATTTAGCTTGATTTATGCTTCAACTCAGTGCTGTAATTCAAAGAAACAAGATTTATTCCTCCTATGTTTATTTATTTACTTCACTATAAGAAAAGCTTCTTTTTTATTTTGCTTCTTTATCTTGGATAAATAAACCTAGAAAATTCAGATATTTCTTTCACAAAGCATTGATACTCGGGAAATTTTTCCCCTCCCCGCCAAACGATCTTGTTTTGAGAAGCTATGCTACAGCAAAACTCCATTTGCACAATGTTTTCAAATGCTGATGAAGCTTCTTAAGAGGATAGAAAAAAGTCAACTTTTTATTCAAATGTAATGCTATAGTACACACTTCATAGGCTATATGTATATAGAAGAGAATGTTTTTTTTATTTATACGCAAATTATGTTCGCTATCGTGATGAATAGCAGTTAAGTTTTCAGAAAATTTGAATGCTTTTCTTAATTGGGCAGGAAAGAGCATCAAAAAAATAAAATATCTTGAAAAATTCCTTAAGTTGTTTTCCGTTTTTTTAATAAAAAATGTCGAACTTTCAATAGCAAAGATTCCTTACCTCGAAAATTTGGGAATGTGACTTAAATCTTTTTTTGAAATCTTCATTTTCTTGATGATAGCATTACATAACAAATGTTAATATTATTATGATGTTATTCTATAATGTTTTAATTTTTTTTGTTACGATTTATTTCTTGTTTTGAAAGACGTGAATAGTTAAGTAGTAGTCACTGAGTGATTTGATTCCAAACTGAAATGCAAAAAATTATAACTGGAAAACATATTAAATTAATGATTTGGTTAGAAAAATTACATATGCAAAAAAAAAAAAAAATGGATATTCTTTTGCGCTATTTATATTTTCTTTTTCATTTTTTTTATAGTTAAGGCTACATTTTGATGATCAATTTTGAAATATAAAATATTTTTAATGCATGTTAAATAAATGTCTTTTTTGAAGTGTGCTATTTATTTAAAGCTCTGAATATATTCATGTCACTTGTTTTCTTTCAACTTGAAAAAGAATTATTCAATCCGTTTGTTGCGTTTTTTTTATTGCAAATAGGTATGATAATATTATCAAAAAAAAGAAGAAGAGAAATTGAGTTTGAAATAAATGCACATTAAAAAATGTTCGCGTTTAGTAACAACAGTAGAGGCAATTATTTTATTACAAAATGATGCAATGAAGCACCAAGAATGGTTTTTCACACTACTTAGTGAAAGTATCTGCAATAATTTTTGATATTTGGTAACACTAAAATTCCTTATTTAACGCTGTTTTTCAGAGCTCTGTCGTCTAGGTAAATAAAAATGTCATAGTTTAAGTGCCTGACACTTGAAGCAATACGATGATTTTAAACTAAATATAAAATCTTACCGTAAAAAATTATCAGGACTTTAGAACCGACAAATAACTTAAATATTTTGATTAAAAATCGAAATTCGGCGCCATTTTTTTTACCTAAATTAAAATTATCAAAATCACTGATTTATTCTCAATTTTCAATTTTTATGAGCCTAGGTAATGCAGCATTGGTGTAAGTTTTTAAATATTAAAAAATTAGACCCCAAACGCCTTTTATTTTTACAAAACTGTGGCTTTTCTTTCTCTTCATGTTTTGCACCATTTTCAAAATAAGCCTAGACAGTGCTGGCTTTAGATAGGCTAAACTTGCCCCAACAGTCATGAGTAACAGTTACAAACTCACAGCAGTTTTAAAAATAGCACATTATTCGCAAAAAGCCTAATTTCATATTACAACATATTCATATTTCGAAAAACAACAAGTGAGATATAATACACATAAGAATCAGTAAAGTTTGCATATCATATTAAGCGAGAATTAATAATTTAGGATGCACATAAACAGCAATTTTTAAAGCATAATTAGTTTGTAAATCAAACATATACGTTTTCATTGAGAGAGAACATTAATATGAATTTGAATTTAACAGATGTAGGCAAAAATTAAGCATCATAAAATTATTTAATACAATTGACAGATAAATTAAAATTGACATATAATAATTATTACTACACAACTAAAAACATCCATTTATTTTTTAATGGTGAACTTTTTTTTTCTCTTGATGCATAACAAAGTACAAAATATCGATAAACTCACAGAATTTCGTACTCGATTGTAAATGATCTACTAACGCTATACAAATTATCCCAACATTGCTGTTTTCGGAACTGAAAAACTGAAATTAACGTAGTGTGGGTATATCGATCCTGATTGGTTGTTAAAATATGATATTTGTTTACGTTAGCAACTGTTCTTTCCATTCTATTTCAAGGTAGCCAAGTCCGAATAAGCATACCTTTTTTCGATGACTTTGTAATCTTTATCTTCAAAATTATTTTCGAATAGTTCTATTTGAAGAATATAATTTTGTATGGCAAAATACAAAATTTGAACGGAACCAGTTGAATATCAAATTTAAAAGATATGACTATTTTAGAATTCGATTTCTCATGAACTATTTGACCGATTTCGTTCAAGTGCTGCATTTTGCCATATAAGATTATATTCTTTGAACTGATGTAAAAAATTGTATATCCAAAATTGTTCGGTTATTATTAAGTAAAATAATGATAAATAATTATTAAAATTATTTACTATTTAATAAAATAATAATAAATAATTATTAAAACTATTTATTATTTAATAAAATTATAATAAATAATCATTAAAATTATTTATTATTAAATGAAATAATAATAAATAATTATTAAAAATTAATTTTGAGTGGAATTATATTTGGATAAACAAATTTTATGATAGTTTGCAAAAATGTTTCGCTTAAAAAGTTTCAGAGATATGGTGAAATATGCTGAAATAAAATTACCGTAAGCTTTGGACTATTTTCCGGATCAAGCTATTGGGGCCATATTTTCCAGATTTACGACTATCCTTTATATTTTGAGTGTCGAAAATCCAAGTCAGTTAAAAAAATATGTTTATTCAGAAAAATTACATTTTTGTTTCTGATTTCGTTATCTAAATACGTAGAGCGCCGATTATCCGAGCTGCTCGGGACCGAACATGGTTCGGATAATGAAAAGTTCGGATAATTGGAAAGTTGTTTAAAATCTAGCGTAAATGATTATTATTTATGCATTAACTTCCCTTCTCACCTTTTGTAGGCTTAGGACTGGCATTACTATCTAAAATAGCTCTGGCGTGTTTAAATTTTTTTTCCTTTTTCAATTTTTAATATTTTAAATTAAATTTTTTTTTCATTTTGATTTATTTTTATCATATTTCAGTTTTTTATAATTTTTTTGTCAATTACTGATTTTAAAGCGTTTTTCATTATTTTCCGATGCAAAAGAAATCCAGCAATGATCTCGTTTCAAAGAAGACGCGTTTTTTTAGCAGCCATTTATCCCTTATTCTTTTTAAATAAATCAACTGAACTGGATCAACATCATTTTGACGTTCCAGCCAATTCATTGCGAAATCTAATGGATTGCATGCTTCTATATGAGAAGGTCCACTATCTTGAACTTGATCACCTACTTCTTTCACTTCGTCTGTAGAGTTCCGATTTTCATTCAAAATTTTAGCAACAACAATTTCATCATTTTCATTCGAAAGATCTACTGGTTCAGAAACTTCAGTTTCGTTTGCTTTTCATTTAAGAATTTTATTCCAAGATTTAAGATTTCAAGCACTGTAATCACTAATTATTAACCATAAGATACAACTACCCATTCCCCAATTATAGAATTTCAGAACTTATCAATTCATAAACTCCTTCTGCATTCCAACCATTGTAGACTATCAAAATGAAGCTTGCATTCTTGGAAGATAATTTTCNTTATTTAACTTTATGAAGGTTATACGTAAGAAAAATTTAAACTCTTACGGAATTATGAAAGAAAAAGTTTTATAATTGCTTGCAATTTTAAAATAAATCATCTATGTTTTTTTTTTCAAATTTTTCGTAGCTCTAAAATTTTGAACCCTATCTGGAATTTTAAAAACGTCAATTAATTTGGTTTCGTTATGGTTGCGATTGACGTTGCACGGTAATAATAGGAATATCAAATAAATGCAAACAACTGAATAAACTTAAAGAAAATTCAAGTGAGAAGTTCAAGTTTGGTCAATGGAAACGATCACCATTTTTAGCTTTATTTTTCTCTAATAAGAAGGTTTTTAAAGCAACTGAACGAAACTACAGTGCAAATATTCTGATGCATCTAAAATCTTTCAAAAATCAAACTGAAATTAATTAACTTCATATAAAATTTGAGCTATTAAAATTCTTCCTTCAACAATCGAAGAAAGCAATAAGTAAATATAAATAACATAAATATTTACTACCATGCATAATTTGGCAATCACTTGTGTGAGGTATTAAATAATTATTAAATAATTATAAATAATTATTAAAATTATTTACTATTTGATAAAATAATAATTTTATTAAATAGTTGTTTCAACTTTCGGTATAAGATTCAGGTATAAGAATTTCTGCTGGTGTAAATCAGATTGCGTAAATCCACATCTTAACTATCATGTAATTGCAAATCAATTTAGGATAATTTCCCAAAGTACTTTTTTTATATCTTTATATGATATTTTAAAATAGAAAGAACACATTTTTTCACAAAATCACGGCACAAAAATTAAATTAAGAAAAGCTAAGCATTTCGAGTATAGCGTCAAAAAAAGAAATAGTTAGTCACTTTAATGCTATGACGTCAGAAGAGGACCTCAAGACTTCCGGTAGCTTTTGCTTGTTTTTTTTTTAGGATAGATGGTGAATAAACTTCAAAATAAAAGAAGGCATTAATATACAGGGTTAATCATAATTCCCTCCGCCTCTAAACGTCCTTTTTCTTTACCACAACAGGCTTCAGTGGTACATGTTACTGCTATCTACCGGCAACATCTGAAATTAAAACTTGAATACTTTCGGAATAATTTCATCTGTTCTTTTTTGCCATATTCGTCTTCGTTTTTTTACTATAACTCTTCGAAATCCCGGAGGGAATTATGAATAACCCTGTATTTTTTTTATACATATAGGGCATTTCATTGTTTAAACACCAGAACTGTCATTTAAAGGGTAAATAGCAATTAATCAACGGAAATTTTCCAAACTAATTTCTGTATTTATAAACCAATTTTCATGCAATTCAAAATCCTAATTTATTCTATTTGTAATAGGTTTCCTAAGTTTTTATTAAAACACTTAAAGAGATTTTATTTATTAAATGCTAAATATTTAAAATGTATCAAATTTTAAGGTATGCCAGAAGTATCAGCTCTGAAATCTTCAATCTGATGTTATTTAATATCAGATAAAAAAATATAAAACTGAATAGTAATAATGAATAGTAATAATGAATTTAGGAATAATGAAAGTAATAATGAAATTGCTCTTAAAAAAACTGAAGAAGTTAATTCTTCTACTTCTTCAGTTTCTTTCAAGAAATGAATTTTTTATCCCAAACTTAATTATTTTTTAAAAAAAATTAAAGTTTTGTTTAATTTGTACAAAGCTGCTCATGCATCTATGAAATATTCTTTTAAAAAGTTTAGCCAAGTTGAACCAAAATTCAACCACGCTGTTTAATAGCTTCAGTAAATTACAGTTCATTAATGAAGAATCATTAGTTTTGAAACACAGAACATAAGAAATAAACTTCGAAAGAAAATTACAAGAAAGTTATAGTTAGGAAAAGAAGGATAGACAATAAGGTTTGGATGATATATGGCGCAAGGTAGTCAAATTAAGTAAGCGAAATAAGGTATTATGAGAGTAGGCTGAGTTCCCTTAGATATTGTATGATGGAAAAATTAACAGAAAAAATATTTTTAAAGTATGGGAAAAAGGTCATTAATTAAATTATTACAGTTTCTCAAGTAGGAAATGATTCCCAAAGATCTAATTCAATGGCCGAGTAGCAGTGTTGAATGATTTTAGCAGTAGAAAATTCAAACTTTTCATTAGAATTCCAGTTGCTTAGGACGATGGAAGATCATTTAGAACCCTTCATTTGATCACATTTTTCATGTTCTATCGAAATTTGATAGAGTTCGTACCGTTATAAGGTATATTTAGTTCGTATTTAGGTATCAAGTTGAAATTTGATAGGGTATATTTAGTTCGTACAATATATGCAAGAGCATAATAACAAGAAACTTGGTAAATACCCAGTTAACATATTCTTGAATTGAATAGAAATTGAATCTACACTGCAGTATACTTTTTAATAAAAAATAATTATAAAAAGCTGTATATAAAAATATATTCTTCAAATATTTATTTTAAAAGCTTCTTTAAAAAGAAACTAACTTGAACCTTTTTTTATGCTTAAAAATTATTTTTAATGGAAATATGAATTATGAAACTAATATAACCTCATTATATATATTCTATAACTAATATAATTATAGAAACTAATAAAGTTGCATAGTTTAAATATTTGAAGGAGATGCAGTGCGCGATATTTTTTTTCCTGAGCCTTTTTACTCAATATAATTAGAATTTTGTCATTTAAATTAAATAAAATATGTTTTTCAGATATAGAAGCATTTTATTTGCATTTCCTTTTTTTAATTTCTTTCTGCCTACTTTCAAAGCAAAAGACAAATATTCCGACTAGACTTAAAAGAATAAGAGCTAGTTAATCAACTAACTGAAATGATGGCACTGATAAATTGGCTAGTTATTTTCATCCTTATGAAAGAATTCTCAATATTAGGACTAAAATAACCACTTAGATATTTTAAATAATTTACGGCTCTTAATTATGTTTCTAAATTAATTTTAACAACGAATAAAGCTTCATTGTTTTGCTTCCTCGAAATTTCAATTCTTAGCAATCATTGCTCGAAGTGCTAAGTATCAAAACAAAATATGAAATGCGTAAGTAAAGCTATGTTCATCAACATATTACGAATTCAATCTCAAGAAAAATTAAATATCAAATTAAAGCAATTAAGATTAACGTTGTAATAATTTATTTGAAATTTTAATTCCAAAACATGTGTAAATATATTTCTTTAGTTACTGCTTTGGAGCATATTTAATTTAAAAATATCATTATTTTAGAAGTTTACATTTTTAAATGGCTTACAGCATGTTCATTATATTTCTAAATCAAATTTCATAATGAATAAATTTTTATAATTGTGATACTTCAATACTCTAAGTTTACCTGAAATAATTGATGGAATTGCAAATATAAAAACGAGCATAGAAAATGCAATAGCTGCTATCGTAATTTAATAAATTAAAAATTAACAAAATAAAAACAATTCAAGTCAAAAATTCAAATGAGTAAATTGATAAGGTTCAACATAATTTTCTTTAGAGTTTTATTTAAAAAATTAGGGTGTGTATAAATATATATTCTAATAAAGTTACAGCTTCGGAATCTATTTGATTCATTAATATCTTTGAAAATAAAGTGCATACAATTATTTATAATCGTTATTTCTCCTTGTAGTTCAGAATAGTATTTCTCCTGTAGTAATGTCTTCTTGTACAAATTAAAGAAATTGAAAAAAAGTAATTTAAGTACGTAAATTGATTAAGTTAAACGTTGGTTGATTCGCATATTATTAAAAAAGAAATAAGAGTTTTTAATAAATCTACTGCTTTGGAATCTAATTAATTCATTACTATCCGGAAAATTAAGTGCATAAAATTATTTAGAATAATAATTTCACCTTGCAGTTCATAATGACCAACTACTTAAGTATAATTATAATCATAAACTAAGACGCCACGTTAGGCTTAACTATTTTATTTCTTGTAAGGAAAAAAAATCTAAGCGCGTGAGCATTAAGATAATTCTCCAAATCGTAGGAGCTTTCTTACAAATTGAGTTTCGTGGTTTTGGTGCTTGATATAGTCTCGAACTCTGGTCACGTTGATGAAAAATTACCTCAATTAGAAGAATGATCTCACGCTAGCGCTAATCGTCTTCAAACAACAAGAATTGCCCGTGCAATAAGAACTAACTGGTCTCGTAAACTGAAGAGTTTTGTTTCTTTGATGAACGTCGCCAAATGGTTGGAAGTGAATATTTAGCGCCAAAAACCTTCAAAATGAAGTGCTCTGATTTATGATGCAATTGATGGGCTATTACTTTTAAGTAGCTTTTATAAGCGTTACTTATTAAATATTGTGTTGTTTTACAAAGATAAAGGTATTATGAAGCTTCTTAAGTTTTATGTGACTTAATGAGATTTTTGTTTCAAATAATAATCTTTAAATATACTTACAAATCTACAGCGTCAGGAAATATGACAGTAAAATAAAAATATAATTAATTAACAAATGAGTAAATTAAGTATATAGGAGTAATTAAGTAGATTATATATTTAAGTCGTGGAGTTGGAATGTGGTCGTGTTATGTTACTTTGTTGACAGCAGACTTACATTTTGTTTCACTCGTGTGATGGTAATCGAGTGTTTTATTTTCAAGATTAGGTGACGTCATTTTATGTGAATAAAATTACCAATCATATTATACATAGAGTGCTCTAAAAAAACTACCTTTAATATATATTTTTAGAGCTCTTGTAAGATTTAAAAGTATTCTTATAAGGGGCCGAAAATTACAGGTTTCACACTCAATTCCAGAAAAAAAATCTCCTCACTTCTCTAGGTATATCAGGTGAATTTCAATGAAAATCCATACCATATTTTATTTATACCACGCAGAATGAGAATGGAAAAGTTTCACTACAAAGTGGAATTTTATAAAATAATTGTAGTAGATGTTAAAATTATTCAGTAACTGATTACTGTTACTGACAATTCTCAGACTAGTTATTTTCCAGGTATAATATAGGAATTTTCCAATGCAAAAAATTGCAACTTTTCCTGACTGTTCCCTGCTTTTTAAAGTTAAAATAAAATTCCCTGCCAATTCTATGTTTTCCCTTTTCTCCCCTACCCGTGGGAGCCCTGTAAACTTAATATCTAAGCGAGGAAAAACCAAAAACGCTATTAAAATCTGAGAAATCCCAGAACATGATGGTGAAAGTAATGAATAAAAACACAGGTTTATAACAGGAAGAGGAGTCAAAAAACGATAGTAAGAAAGATTCTCAAGTGTCAGTCTCCAAGTAAACCTTTTTTGAGGTTTATCACACTCTCCTTCCTTTAGTGTAATTTGTCAGATTTCGAAAGCATTTTAGTTTTTTTCTCGCATAAAGATAAAAATTCATGATCCCCAAAGTGTATTCTTTTTTGTTTGCTTTTATGTCTGATTAGGATTTAAAAAAATCATATTAAAGGTGGTCTTTACGGAACATCCTGAAAAAGGCATGTATTTTTGTCATAGTCATTATTGTGTCCAGGTTAATAATTTCCTGTGGAGGCTATAATTTTACATATTTGTGTTAGAAATTACTAAGATGTTTCGTTACTGACTTAAAAAATGGATCGTATCATGACGAATTATTTTACGTTAAGTACAGTGCACAAAAAAAAGAAGATAAAAACTCTGAATAACGTTTCATCGATCTAATGAGCAGATCCACGTTTTAAGACTCTATCTTGAGTTTGAGGGGGATAGCTCAAATTTGCTAATTAATTTGTGCACACGATATTTTAAGTTACAAAATCACACACAAAAATGCACTTTCTCTGAATAAACATATCTGTTTGGGATTACAGATTTGGTTTCTGACCCTCAAAATATAGGGGGTAGCCGTAATTTGGGAATTACGGTCCTAAATGGTTTAATCAAGATAGTAATCCAAGGTTTTGACTCTTAATGTTAATTTTACTTTTTTACGTATTTTGAAATATCTCGAGAATTTTATAAGCGAATTGAAAAACATTTTCACACAAATATAAAATTCGTTTTTCCAAAAAAAAAATTCCTTGCAAATTTTTTAAAAAAATTATTATTTATTTTCATTTTAATTATTAATAACGAAAAAAAATTGTGATTTGTGAGTAATTAAAATTTTTATATGGCTTTAATAATGCTATTTTACATAGCGAGATATAAAATTTGCAAAATATAAAACTTGAATTAAATCGGTTTTTAACAAATCGTACTATTCGCACTTCCGTTCGAAAAATGGTGCAGACTTGTTGAATTTATATTTTATAGCAGGAGACACTTTTAAAATTCAATAAATATCTGTTGTCCGAGTGAAGCAAGTTAAAAATTTATTCAATAAGATAAGCCTGATAAATTTTGATAAGAATTCTGTCTGGCTATGAAACTTGATAACAGCATATTTTAAACTGTTTGATGTATCTAGGAAAAGATAAAGGCAGAAGTATGCAGCTCTGAGAATATGTTGTTAGGAAACAAATTGATCCGTTTCTTGGTGAGAGAAGAAATGCTTTTGATCGCTGAAGATCTCGCACCAACGTGTGCTAGTCAGTAAACTGGCAATAGGATAGTGAATAGTATTTTTGACTTCCTATTTCAAGATTTCAGAAATATATATTGCATTGTATATTTATTTCAGATATCTACGCACCCTATGTAATATACTATAATATGTAACTATGTAATCTACGCATAATAACTTGACATAAAAATGATACCAGGTATATAAAAACCACCAGCGATTGAAAAATAGGGCGAAAAATGGAAGGAGATAGAAATATATATGGTACGGTTTGCTGCTTCTGATTAGAAAACTGGAAGCTTATTCTAGTCAAGTTTCAAACATAGTTACAAAGTTCGTAAACAGATGGCGCTCATGACTGAAAAAAGTATAAAACAATATTTTCTGCTGTATGTAAGACTATTCTAGTTTAAACAATTGTACGAGCACCGATTAATTTTGTTATTTGACTGCGTTACGTCGTTACTGCAAATAGTGTTTCAAAAAAAAAATAAAAAAAAATAGAAAACAGTTTTTATAGTTTTTCCCCAACTGAGCAGCACCATCTATATTGTAAATCTATAATATTATATTAGTAATGAGTTTGGATAGGAAATAAAATACACTTGTCAACAAAATTAAGAAATGAAAGACATTTTCCCAAATATCTCAAAAAATACTGAATATAAATAAATGAAATTAGGTTTCTTAATC
>NC_092205.1:22310046-22314317 GCF_043381705.1 Parasteatoda tepidariorum | reverse complement strand
TAGGATTCAGGTCAGGAGATTTGGCTGGCCAATCCATTCGTTGAATATCCTCGCTTTCCAGATACTCATCAACCATGAGAGCCCTATGTGGTCGCGCATTGTCGTCCATAAAAATGAACTCAGGGCCAACAGCGTCTCTGAAAAGATGCACATAGGGTTCTAGGACCTCCTGCCTGTACCTCTGGGCATTCACAGAACCATTGTCAACCATATGGAGTGGTGTGCGGGTATCTTGCATGATCCCTGCCCAAACCATGAGTCCTCCACCAGCATAATGTTCCCTTTCGATAATGTTGCTGGGATGGTATCGGGTTCCAGGTTCCCCCCATATCAATAACCGTCCAGAAATAGCGTCATAGAAATGTGCGTCATAGAAGAATATAGCGTCATAGAAATGTGTGAAAATGCTTTCCATCTCTTAATTTTGTCCACCAGTGTACGTTATAGTTGTGGATATATTTTGTAAAATTTATTTTTCTTTATGTTTAAATTGACAGAAACCGGTTTAAATAGTGCCGATAAATTCTATTAACGTGAATGGCATAAATAAACAAAGATATTTTTAAAAAATCTGAAAAACGCCAAATGTTTATACTAAAATACCTTTATGAAACTACCTTTACGAAATTTTTAATTACACAGGTTTGTAATGATGCAGTTTTGTAAGGAAAAAATTCACTGAATTTCTACATTAAGACAGTTACATATCTCCAATTTGCTGGGGCAACCACCTTTTATTTTTCATGATTCAAAAACTGCTGCAAAATAAAGAAAATGTTCTTCATATTAGTTTATTTGTGAAAAGTTGCTGAAGGTGATTGTAAGAATATTTAGAGAGTCTTAGAATATTTAGAGGATAGGAATTAAGAATATTTAGAGGATAAGAATTAAGAATATTTAGAGGATAAGAATTAAGAATATTTAGAGGATAAGAATTCTTAGAATATAAGAATGTTTAGAGGTATTTACACTCCTAGACGGTATAGCTCGATTACGAAAAAGAACAATTTAATAAAGAGTATTACTTACTCAAAACTGTAATCCTAAAGTTATAAAGTAGCTTAATAAATTTCCGGAAAGTGATTTAAAATACTTTTTCGATTCTTCCGTTAGAGAAAATTTCCTATAAAAAGTATTAAAGCTTTTTAAAGGAGAAAAGGACAAAAAAGTTTAAAAATTTAATATTGAATTATATTTTTTAGCCTACTTCTTAAGAATTTTTTTTCCAGCAGCTTTCGCTTGAATCGATTTTCGCAGTTTCAGTCAAATGAAAAAAAAGTAAAGATCTCAATCTTGAAGTAATTATTCAGTGTTTTTTCCTTAGTTAAATAATCACACAAGAATGTTTCTGG
This sequence comes from Parasteatoda tepidariorum, assembly GCF_043381705.1. Taxonomy (NCBI): domain Eukaryota; kingdom Metazoa; phylum Arthropoda; class Arachnida; order Araneae; family Theridiidae; genus Parasteatoda; species Parasteatoda tepidariorum. The sequence continues at coordinate 22,312,965 of NC_092205.1, read as the reverse complement.
AATTTTCTTTTTCTTTCTTGAACTTTTCTCTATTCCCTTACCTAAAAAAGTCATCAATCTTGCTAGAAAAAACTACTCGCCTTCTTGGTTATCTACAAGTAAAACGCAGAGGATAAGTATTTCATTTTGAAAGATTTTTTAAATTATGTGTAGAAAAAGGTAGAAAAGATGAAGAATTTAATTTAGTTTTGAAAACCCATTTAACATTTAAATATTGAAGCAATTCTGCTTCTGCAGGAGTTCAAACTAATTCATCTGATAAAGTTCTTAGGTTATAATAAGCAATCTGAAAATAAAAATAGGCTAGAATGCACGAAATTCGAAATTGCCTATTTCCTATAACCATTCTATAACCAAGCCTATAACTGCCTATAAGAACTAGACGAAGAAGCAGACCTCGCCATTGATGCAACAACTTATGCAGTTCAAAAAATACATGGTCATTCTGAAAACTAAAAATTGGAAGACAGTCCTAAAACGGAGAGATGCTTGGAAAAAGCATCTGCCCACCCATGGCTGTCGTAGTACTGAATTAGAAGAGGAGGAAGTTTTATTAAACGATAACATTTACAAATATAAGTCAAAATATAATCTATTGTCTTATTTTGTTTTTAACAACAAAATGTGCAATTAATATCTCTTAAAATATGCTTAGTTTCTTAAAAACAGATAAAGTTTTGAGATTTGAAAACGTGTAACTTTTTTAACAACAATAAATGGTGATTGTGTAATATGCAGACAGCAACAATGACTTACTCATCAAAGAAGATTATTTTTATTTTATTACAATGCAAATTTTCATTTATTAATTTTTTCTGTTAACATTTAGCATCGCTTCAAGCCCCACTCCTTAAACTTACAAGTCTTTGGGCTTTCAAGAGGCTCAATAACTATTTAAAATTCCTGATTTTCTATCTCTGGGAATCACGTCTAAATGTCCGCATTCACGATATTAAATAAACAATAACATATTTATTATAATACCGTTTACAAACTTGGAGCCATTAATTAATAACTACCGCTGTAAAAAAGTAAAGAAACAAACGGAATGTAATATCTGAATCAAAATATTATAATTATACTGTAACCGGCATTGAACAGCTGACCCAATTCTGAGTTTATGACTCAGTGTTCAACTCCGTAGTCCTGTAATTTTGAACCCAAACCAGAAGACATGGAGACTTCTGGATCAAATATTGGGAACTAGCTTTCGTGTATGACTTTTTTTCATCTAACTAACCGTTGATTTGTATTACAGACAGTGAAAAAACATGAAAACCTTCCACGGTGGCAAGGGAAACCCATGATCTGTCTACCACTGAGGATATTTTTCGTCAGAACGAGGCTCAGTGAACGGAATTTGAATCAAACAGCCAGTACTGGGATTCGAACCTGGGGCACCTCATTAGGAGGCGAACGCTCTATCTTCTAAGCCACCGTGACTCCTGCAAAATCAATGAATTTGAATTGCAAAGGAATTTGAGACAAAATTGTAAGAGCAAAAATTGGAAAGGAAACGAAACGGCATGGCGGAACTGAAATGTCATGAACCGATTTGAAAGTGATACGCCCTATGTTACTCGTTTTAAGCGCGAGAAAAAATGATCTCCACATGAAAAAAAACTATTTTTACTATTTTTATTTCTTTTTATTATTTTTATTTAACTTTATTATTTTTATTTTTTATTATTTTTCTTACTTTATTATTCTTATTTTATTTTATTACTTTATTTTATTATTTTTATTTTATTTTATTATTTTATTTTATTTTATTACATCTTTTCATATAGAATGAAAGTTTTCAGTGACATTGTTAAAAACTTATAGCTATATTGCATTAATAATACTTAATTTTCTCCAATAAATCTAAAAATAAAAATTTAAAATCATTTATGATAGTGGAAGATTCCCCCTCAATCATGAAATAGTCAGTGCTACATAAAATTTTGAAAACAGAATTATTTAAAAAAAAGGAAGGCTTTTGAATAAACAAATATTATTTTAAGCTTCATCAAAGTACTCCGACTGAACTTATAATTTAATTTATACTCGAAACAAATATCTATAGATTCTTTCTTTTAATAATGTTTTTGGAAGGATTTCGTCGAAGTTTGTTAATTTACAAAAGGAAAACAAAACGTCGAACTTTAACAGAAAACTGAACAAGATCTCATTATTAAGAAAAGTTCAAGATAAACTACTTAATTTAATGTAATGAAGACTGGCAAAATGATAATGAAACATGACTTGAATTAAGTGGAATGAAATTGGGCGAGAGGTTAATTGCTTCAGTAAAAGAGATAGAATTAATTCTAAGCAACACTTGATTTTATTTAAGACTTTTTCAAAGAAACACAAAACAAAATAATGAATACAAGCGTTGTTTAGTTACTGTCTTATTCGGAATTTATTATACTTAAATTCAAAGAATTAATAATTGTAATAGAAAAAAAATTAGAACTTATTTGCAACAAAAAAAAATAATAGATATTGCAAAGAAAAAAGTTGTTTTCTTACTTTTTTTATTCGGAACTCCTTTTATTCTAATTCAGAGAATAAACAAAACTAACATATTATTTAAAAAGAAGAAGAAATAAAAACCCGAAATTATCCTCACAAAAGCTTTTTAGTTACTTCTTCATTTGGAATTTGTTTTACCCTAATTCAAGGAATTAATAATGTAAACTGACTTAATAGCAATTAAAAAACAGATATAATACGAGGGTTGCTATTTATATTTCTAGCCTTGGCAACAATAAGTGTTGCTAGGCGACCGCAGACGATTTTAATCGAAAGTTTGATATTTTTAAACATAAATTCAGCAGACGATTTACCATTATAGCTTCATTTGTGTTGTTGACAGTAAATTGAAAAGTTCTTCTCTTTCAAAAAATGGAATTGAATCGTGAACATTTTCGT
>NC_092205.1:22264096-22309523 GCF_043381705.1 Parasteatoda tepidariorum | reverse complement strand
TTTTTTTTTCTTAAGCGTTGTAGCTATATAATTTCAAACATCCTCAAGAGCTATAACACATCTGCAGCAGAACTGGATATGAAGACAAAATTGCTGGACAGGAACACTTTAATTGTCCACTAATCTTCAGATTTCCTGCTATGTTTTAAAAAACTTTATTTGTGAAAACCTTCAGGGTGGCTAGTCAAAAATAAATTACGTGGACAATGATTTTCGACCCCCGAAGAAGCGGTTGATGCATTCAAAACGCATGTTTTGGAGTTACCTCAATCGGACTGGAAAAAGTGCTTTGAAAATTGGCTCGAACGCAAGCAAAAGTGTATTGATCATCATGGAGAATATTTTGAAAAACAATAAAACCAATTTCGATCCTACATATTTGTTTTTTCATTATTAGGCCAGAAATATAAATAGCAACCCTCGTAGAAACAAAAGTCTTTTACGCCTTAATTCAGAATTCATGTTATTCTAATTCAAGGAATTAACAATAAAAACTAACATATTATTAAAAAAATTGAAAATAATTCTCACAAAAGTTGCTCAGTTACTTCTTCATTTGGAAATCAATTAACATAAATTCTCGGAATTAATTATGTAAAATATCTTAACAGTAATAAAAAACCCAGAAATAATAAAATTTACTCTTTTATTTGAAATTCATTTTCTTCTGTTACAAAGAATTAACAATGAAAACTAATATATTATTTAAAAAAGGAAACTATTATCACTGAAGTTGTTGTTTAGTTACTCATTTATTTGGAATTTATTTTACTTTAATTCAAAGCATTAATAATGTCCAGAAAAACGCAAAAACAACGCACATAAAAGTTTCTAACTTAACACCTTATTCAAAATTACTGTAATTGAAAGAATTAATAATAAAAAACTAACACATCCCTACAGAAAATTTTCCCTTTTTTACTCAATAAAATATTCACACTAATAATTAAGTAAACTATACATTTCTCGTTCTTTGGGGCAGGAAATTTTTTTTTGATTACAAACAATTTTATTTTAACATGTGAATAGAAAAGAATATAAATACACAGTATCATTTGAAATTTTCATTTGTATACTTAAAAATATTACATACGTTAATTTTCTAAAATTTGAATATGATTATTTCTTTACAGTAAAATAAGAAAAAAAAAGTAGAAATAACATGAATAGTTTTTGAGGTCTTAGCAGAAGATTTTATTTTTATATGTAGGAAAAAGTTAAAGTACGTAAATTATGGGCGCATAACTTTTGGGGAGAATTGCGTGTGCTAACTTTTATATTATTTTNTCCGAAGGCATGCCATCACAATTTCGATACTCTGCGGAGGGGATCATATATATATATATATATATATATATCTTTTTCGAATATAATCGTGTGATCTGGTGACGAGATTATATCTTTTCCTTATTTTGTTTTTCTGTTTTTTTTTTTTAATTGTATGATTTTCTTAAACTATATCTATATCCATATATTTATAACATCACTTGCGAGAAAGACAGGATGAAAAACCTTTAAACCAGTCTGTAACCAGAAACTGATATGTAACTTTAGTAGTTTTATTAATGATTTTTTTACTCCTTGTTGTTAGCTTTTTCAACCAAACAGTTTTAGATTTTAAGTCCCGCGTTCTGCAGTACTAATTCATAAGATTTTGATATCGTTTTTTTTCCTTCTCAAATAGCATTTTGCGTCGTCTAACGTCGATAATTTTTTCCTTACTTTTCACCGAGGATTCAACGCTGTATTTCTAGTTTTTTTTGTAATAAAAAGAATTTAGGCTTTACTTAAAAGAAAATTTTATTCTTGTTATTTCATACATATATATTTCATTATTTTTCAAACATATAATTCTTTTCTGTCTATAAGTACTTTTTCTGTCTGTTAAAAGCATTTGTAAAAAAAATTGAATTAAATGAAAGTGTTAATCTCCTAGAATATGTACGTAGAAACAAAATAGTACCGAAACAAATAATAGTCACATTTGAAAATTCCAGGCATTTAAAATGGAAACAGCATACTTTTCTTTTTGAACTAAATAATCTTTGTTGGCTACTGGCACTAATCAAACCAAGGACTTTTTTAATCACCATAGCTGTGCAACTAAACCTTCGGAAGCTTTATACAGCAGTGTCGCTGCAATTGCCTATCATGACATACTAATTTCGAATTTCAATAGTACAAAGGGTTGCCACATTCGGAAAATATGATTCCAGTAGCTTAATCAGGAGATTTGCAATTTTAACACACTTTGCTATATCTTAAAATCTTTTAATCGAATGAAATTTATAAATCTTCCTTATTCTCCTTGTCTCCTTCCCCCCCTCTCTCTCTGTCTGTCTGTCTCTCTCTCTCTTTATTTTTTATTTTTGTTATTTTGTTTTTCCAAATTTTTTTATAACCATCGTTGTTGAACAGCTGACCCAATTTTGGGTTTACGACTGCTAATGTTCAACTCTGTAGCCTTGTAATTTTGAACCAATCAAGAAGACAAATATAAAAATATTTTAAATAAATTCTACGTGCAGCAAACGCTGCAATAATATAAACAACTTTAAACACAATAAAAAACTTAAGAAGCATCGAGTTTGAAAGCTATTTGTTAAAAAAATAGTTATCTTACTAATTTACAAAATCTATTTAAAATGGTATATATTTTATTTGAAATCTTGATTATATCAATACAATTACTACCCTTATTATGCATTCAGATTAAAATTGCAAATAGAAGTACTTGAAATCAGATATTACATTCGTGGAAAGAGTATTATAACAGCAAAACTGTCTTCTTCTTAAAATAAATGAAAAATTTAAGAGGAAAAAAAACTGTTTGAAGTTCAAAAATAATTACTTTCGTAAGCTCCTACCAAATAGTTAGTTTCATTCTAACCGACAAAGACAGTTTAACTATCAGACGATTGATAGGATTTGATTAGTTGAAAAAGAAACATTTTTATAATGTTAACTAGTACACTAATTTTTAAGGAACTAACGCCATTTGTTTCTTGCAAGAAATTAATTCTAATGTTTTTGTTATGTGGAAGTTTAATGTTGGTAAAAACTGTTAGAAGCATTTTAAATTAAAAACCTTTTTAAGAGACGTCTATAAGAATTAAATAGTGCGGCAATTGTAATTTGTTGATAAAACAAAACAACTGATAAATGTCCACACTGATAAATGTATTTCACAAAATACTCAAATTTAAAATTTACGCAATAAGAGAAGAATATACTAATATAGGTATAAAGTATTATACTGATATATTTGGTGATTATTAAATCTACCAATACAATCTTAAAATGAACGAGTGAAAATAACTCAACTTGAGTGCTATTTAACTCTTTCATCTAGAAAAAAGCGGCCTTCTCTTCTTGAGTTAAAATCACTCAAGTGAAAGAGTCATATGAAAATAGCTCAAGTTTGAGTGAAAAAATTTTACTCAAACTTGAGTTATTCTCACTCGTGTTAAAGTGATTTTCAGTATTACTTGAGTGGATCGTTTTCACTCAAACTTGAGTGATTTTAACTCGTGTTTGGACGATTTTCAGCATTACTGAGTGGATCGTTTTCACTCAAACTTGAGTGATTTTCACTAGAGTTTGAGTGATTATCTGTATCACTTGATTGGGTCCTTTTAACTTGAATTTGTGTGAATTTCAATAATTTTTTATTCGTAATTAGCATCATTTAAGTAAATATATTTTAATCATACTGTTCAATGTGGACCATCCATCGAAGTAGGCGTTACTAGATCGAAGTGGGCGTTACTAGATCGAATTGGGCGTTACTGCGTGTTCAAATCACGTCCGGAGGTTACCAATGCGGGGGGAGAAGTTATCGACAATGCCAACCTTCATCTAGCAAAAGATACCTCATGATTGAATCAAGTTAGCATGTCTTATATACCAGTGAATTGATGTTTATTTTTCGTAGTGGTAGTTATGCCACAAACGTAAAATAAAAGTGAAGACGCAATCTATTTAGATCACAGAACATAACAATTTCATTTAGATTTATTATCGTTTGCTTTTTAAAATAAAACGATAGAAATTCCAGCTTTTAGCTAGCACACAATTAAATAATAAATAAATCCCTTAAGTTTGAGATAAAAGCACTCAAATATTGCTTGAGTAAACGCAAAGCAAAAATTTCGCTCAAATAAGGGTATATTTCACTCAAGTTGAGTTAAAAATTTTTTAACTCTTCTTTGAGTAGAGGAAATCACTCCTTCATTTTAAGAGTGTAAGCAATTTTAATACCGATACGGTTAAAATAAATGCCTTACGGCTCTTTAGAGGAATATACACGTGATAAAATTACTTGATAGTGGTAAATTTTGTCTATCATGAGTTGTTCGCGAGCAATATCATCACGCAAAGCGATGTTTAATACAGTTCATTTCTTTTCTGATGGAATGGACTACAAAAAACGTATTTTGCTTAATATAATAATGTAAAGCCACAGCAAAGGGCAAATAATAATAATAAATAAATAAAATGCAGTTCTTTTTGCTCTATTATGTGAAAATCTTTGTGGAAGAACCAGGTTAGTGACATTTTCAGAGAGGCAATAGTCCGGGTAAAGAAAAGAATTGGTCTCCGAACTATTTCATTACTGATTGATGAGAAGACGGGACTTATAAGTCACTGACTTATTTTATTTACCATTGCCTATTAAAAGAATAAAAATCATGTAATTATACTAAAAACTAATGAGGATTAGTTATGTTAAGTTTCATAAACAAATGTGTTACGCTAAACGTGCCATATTGATGCAACCCTTTTATGTTATTTTCACTGATTCATAAATATTTTTAAAATGTTACTTACCTGGTTCTTCCACTAAGCTCTTCAATTGTGTCGGCATTCGCATTCCATTTTTGTGCATAATTTCGCAGTATTATTGTTGATTAACTGATTTTATTCAGTCATCCCATACGGAAAACGGGTATTCAGATAGCATATCTGTAAATTTAACCTATCATATTATATATTCAGATTAAAAATTACAAACAGAAGTATTTAAAATGAGATACTGCATTCATGAAGTGAATATTATCACCACAGCAATATCTTATTGTTTTTTTTTTAAAAACAAAATATGAATTTGCGACAAAAAATGTTACATTTATAAATTAAATTTTTTCATTTACTTGTACTTAAATGACTGGAGGAAAGATATGGGTATTGTTAACAATTTTATTAAAACACCTATTGAACCTATATAAATAATATTCCATACAATAAGAAAAAAATAATATCCTGAACAACTTTTGACTTAATGATCAAATTTGCAAGTGCTGAGACTTAATCTCAATCTTAGTGGCTTGAGGGACACTGTTGTTTATAACTTATCTATGATCATTGGAAATGAATAAGCATATTTTTTTCGCAATTTGTTTTTGCCTATAAAAATCTGTTTCTTTTTTTTTTCTTTTGATTACTCTCTCACTATGTTGCTGCCAAATAGTATGACAGATAAATATTGTGGGTGTGTTCCTCATATGAAAATATTACCATGACTATCCCCTTATATTTAAATCTCTAATATTTAATCATATTGCTATTCTAATGCCAACTAATGAAAACATATAATTCAAATTGATAAAAATGTGTGTACTTCCATGGAGATAAATGATAATAACGCTAGTTTATTGTTATGATTTTTGGAATAGGTTGAATAATAGTTCTCGACATATTGTACAATACTCGACGTATTGTACTAGTCTCGACTGTATTGTACAATAGTTCTCGAGAAATCAAACTTAAATATATGACCACTTTAAAGTTTGACAATTCAGAAGCTATTTTACTGTTATATTCAAAATATTAGTTTTGCTATTAATAATGATACATTCTATAAAATAGGGGAAAAATCAAAATATCTTAAAATTCCCTAATACCTTAAGTAATGCCTTAAATTAAGTAATTAAGTAAGTAAATTAAATCAACTACTAGGAGGCTTCGCCCCCTGCTCGCTGGTGCTTGCCAACCCCTGGAACTGCTTTCGCAGTTCATTTCGGATTGCTTCGCAATNTTAAAAACAAAATATGAATTTGCGACAAAAAATGTTACATTTATAAATTAAATTTTTTCATTTACTTGTATTTAAATGACCGGAGAAAAGATATGGGCATTGTTAACAATTTTATTAAAACACCTATTGAACCTATATAAATAATGTTCTATACAATAAGAAAAGAAGAATATCCTTAATAACTTTTGATTTAATGAACGAATTTATACGTACTGAGACTTAATCTCAATCTTAGTGGCTTGAGGGACACTGTTGTTTATAATTTGTTTCTTTTTTTTTATAATTACTAGCTCACTATGTAGCTGCCTAATAGTATGACAGATAAATATTGTGGGTGTGTGTCTATTTTCCTTACATAAAAATATTACCATGACTATCCCCTTATATTTAAATGCATAGAATTTAGAATATTGCTATTTTAATGCAAACAAATGAAAACATATAATTCAAATTGATAAAAATGTGTGTGGCTCCATGGAGAGAAATGATAATAAAGCTAGTTTATTGTTATGATTTCTGGAGTACATTAGTATTGTACAATAGTTCTAGAGAAATCAAACTTAAGTATATGACTACTTTAAAGTTTGATAATTCCGAAGCTATTTGACTGATTTTATTCAAATTTTGAGTTTTGTTATTTATAATGATAAATTCTATTAAATAGTGGGAAAATCAAAATATCATAAAATTCCTTAATACCTTAAATTAAGTGATTAAGTAAGTAATACCTTAAATATTAAATTAACTATTTTTTTGACCTATAAAAATGAAACAATAAAAATAATAAATGAACATTAAAAATAAGTTTTTGAATCGATAATTGATATAACTTTCGAGAAACTAAATTTATAACCATGTAAAAATTTTTTCCATTCACTTGAAAAATTCTCGAGATAAGGTAAAATAAGCAAAAAGAATGAACATTAAAGGATAAAAAATTTCAACCTGATAAGACTCGGATCGAATTTACCAGATTGCGACTACCTCTCGAATTTTAAGTCTAGAATCCAAATCCATCGAAAGAAAAGTATGCCTATTCAGAAAAAGTTCTTTTTTTGTATCTAATTTCGTATTTTAAAATATCACCCGCATTAAATAATTAGCATATTTAAGGTTATGCTCTCAATTTGTTAAGGTTTAGTGGTAGCATATGAAAATCCAATTATTAGATCAAAAGTAATTCAAAATATTGGCTTTTTTATTTTGCGCCCTTTACAATACACCCTTTTCAATTTTCGTACAGCATCAAGTTAACTTATATTATGGTACTAATTAATTCTCCTAAGCTTTATTACACGATAATATGATTCGATGTAAAATCTTAGGAATGATGCATTAAGTATGAACTTTTTTATGGTACAAAATACTTAATTTATAGTTCAACGTTAGACCGATTTTCTGAAAGTGTATAAAACTGGGACTCTAATAAATATTTGATACATGGTTCGAGGACAAACCCAAAGTGTTAGGCTTTCGTGTGGAATTTCGTCCTTTAAAATAAATACCATCTGGATAGACAAATTATTATATTTAAGGTTGAATATAAGAACAATTAAGATTATATCTCTGTCTGAGAAATTTGGCTATTAGATCAAAAGTTATTAAGGTGTTCCGTTTCTTAATTAGTACACACTGTGCTTTAGTTATCTAAACCAAATACTTATTTATTATCTAATCTAATAATAAAGTCAACTAATGTATTTCTCAAATGGAAACTTAAAGAAAATCATGTTAAGCTCGATTTTGAAAACAATCGCTTTTCCCGGCTTAAGAATCTGGTTGTTAGAATGAAAGTATTAAGTGGCTCCATTTTTTTTTTGATAGTCCGCTCTGTACTTTAATTATCAAATACAAAAACTTATTTATCATTAGCTCAATCGATGAAGTAAACTAAAAAGAGTATTTCTGAGAAGAAAACTTAGAGGAAAACAAGTTAAGCTCCATTTTGAAAACAATCCCTTTTCCAGATATAAGAACTTATTATGCCCGACTGAAAGAATAAATTTTTTTTATTTTTTTTATACCAAATACGTAAATTAAGCATTTAATTTAGATTTATTATTTAGATTATTTATAAGACTTAATTTTAAATTTCTTTATAAGTTTGGTATACCAAGTATCTATAAAAGAAATTATTAATTTGCTATGCCAAGTATTAAAAATAAGACATTTTACAATAAAAAATGGATTTTCTAAGCTAATGATTTTACTGATATTTCTATACATTTGAAACTGATTTTCTCAAATTAGCTAATATGTAATTATGTAGCTTAAATAATAAACTCTTCAAAATTTGTAATAAATGCACTTCACCCAGATGTTTACGCAATTTGATTTTAAGCGATAATTGGTTAAAATTCAATAATTGGTTAAGATTTGATAATTTAAAGGTTATTGGTTTTAATAGGTAAAAATTTTAATAGTGATAATTCGTCAAGATTAAGTAATTGAGATCATTGGTTAAGAATTAATGGTTAATACTCATGTTGTGAATCAGAGAAGTATAAAAACTATAAATAGACACAAATAATTCATAAATAACGCTTCAAATTACCAAATATCGATTAGTAACTCCAAGTTACATTCAACGAAAACTTACCCCAATTTGAAATTAGATAAATCTTTGTCTAAACTATACAGGGATTATTGTCTTCACTTCTTCCAGAAACTAGAAGGAGTTTTCCCGTTTTTTTTCCTGTATGTTGGGGAAATCCCACTACAGTTAATTACTTTTGGAGAAATAGAACACCCGGATCAGGAAAACAGAGGAAGACCTGATTATGTTATCGAATGATAAGGTAGACGTGTCGCAGAAGTCCAGCAATTTTTTCTCAATCGGGAAAAAGTTTTGTTCTAGTCAATAACACTTCAGCATTTTTTTCCCGTCTTCAACTAACTTTTAGAGAACTTCTTCCTTGCGCAACTAATCGGGAATTTTTTACCCGAGCTAATCAATATGAGCGTCATTTCGTTCGAAAAAGTTTCTTATTCCGCAATTCGTTCCAAATCGATGGTTACTTATTTCTTCTGGTTTCCTTTCTTCTATCCATTTTTTTTCTTTATCTTCCATTGCATACGATGTGGTTAGTTATTAGAGGTCATTTCGATTCTCTTCTTGTAGAAGCAGCAGTATATTCTTTTTTTTCTTCTTCTTCTTTTCTGTGGTACATTCTGTCAGACAGAGATATCGTACTGGAACTCACAAATCTTGAGAGGTAATCTCGATTTCTGTTAAATGAAAGGTTTTGACCAACGTTAGAAAGTAGACACTATTGATTTTCAACAATTTATTGGAAAAAATAAACGTAAAGAGTTCTAGGAAAACGATTTTTTTGCAAACAAAAGTTAATAATATAGATTATATTATATTTGTTTTATTTGTTTACTGACGAATGATCTGAAAGTGACAGACAATTTGAAAAATAAAAATAAAGAAAATGTGCTTAGGAAATCAGTTATTTTTCTCGAGGAATCTTAAAGTTAACTACAAAGTTCGTCAACAGATGGCTCTGCTGACTGGTAAACTATACAATATTGTTTACTGCATGTGATCATTGGAAAAAAATTATTTGCATGGAAGCCTGTAAATTTCATCCATAGACTGTGCCCCGCTGATGCCACAAATGGTGGTTTTTCTCATTTCAAAGCACCATTCGTTGACGAAATTTGAAACTAATTTTGTAATTTAGTGAGATGAAATACCTGATTTTTTAAACAACATTATTTCCGGTTTTCTGTACGAGATTTTTTAAATCGTTGGTTGATTTTAAGACTTGCAACTCATTTTTAATGTACAGGGTATCCATGAAAGATAGTTCATAGTCTGAAAACTAATAACAAAAATATTTAATTGTGAAATGATTTGCAATTTACGTGAAAAAAGCAAAGATACTAATTAGCTATTTTTTTAGTACCCTTGTTGTCCAATTCGCGATCATCTTTAGAATTAAGAATTAGTTTTAGAATAAGTCTATCAATAGCAATATCCATTAGAAATTCGATTTTGATAAGGTCAATATTTCCTCCACTCCTGTCACATCAGCTCATCTTGAAGTCCTGAAATCTTGTTTCAGTCATATGAATGCCGATTAACGGCATGAGTTCCTCACCATCTATCTCTCTACAGTTCTTGGAAAATAATTTTGTACCGATTTGCCTACCTCAGAATTCATTGTTTACCTCGATACATTTTTTATTTTCTTTTTCACTCTCAGCTATCATAGTTTTTCTAATTTTATTTTTCAATTTTATTTTCCATTTTTCGTTAGCAACTGTAAGTTTTATGCTTCAAATCTTTTCTGTTTTCCTCATTCACGTTTGCTGAATGAGCGCATATTTTTGAGAGATCGAAAATGTCAACTTCTTCTTTTCATTTATTTTGAAGCAAATGAAGTTTTTATATGATCCATATTCCTATTTGAAAGTAAATTTTTTTTAACGTTTGTTGTGCAATAATGCGAAAAGATATTTTTGAGTATATCTTCTAAAAATTTTAAATAGAGACTAAACATTTAATTTTTATTTTAATATAAATATTTTGCATTGTTATGAACTAAAATTCAGAATAATATACAACGTGAACTAAGTAAAGTACAACAGAAATACAAAGAAGTCCAATAGCAGTCACGAAGAAAGAAAAAAAAAGAAAGGAATTTTAACATCTTTAATGAACCTTTACTTGAGCCTCTTAAGCAAAAAAATTTTTTTTTTAGTATTTGTACTGTAACAGCAACATTAATATAGCGCTTGTGTTAAAAATACAACAAAATATGTTTACAACGTATAATATGCTTAACTTATTATAATCTAATTTATTTCATTTTCTTATTCTTTGTAAGGTGTATAACTTTAACAGATATATATTATTCTTGCTGTTCGAGTAGAACATTCTTAAGACGAAAGAGGAAATATCAGTTAAAAACGTTTTATTTCTTCATTTTAAACTGTTTCTTATTATTCAGGATTATATAATGCAAACATTAATTCAGTTCTACAAATTAATGTATAGTAAAAGAAATTATTTAAACTTACCAAAATTGTGTTGATTTTGAAATATCAGAATCAGGACCATTGGCAACCTCTTAAGAAAACTAATATTTACTGCACAGTTACTCGGTAGTTATAGCTTTTCCCAATTTTAAGATGAAGGTGAATACTTAATAATTATTTTAAGTTTGTCTGGACATTAAAAGGTGTTAAAATGATTAGCGTGTCTCTTATACCTGTATGATATTATTTAAATATCGTGGTAGCTAAAATCAAATTTAATAAACAAAAATAAAATGTTAAAGTCACTCTAGCTGCCGCTCTAAACACATGAGAAAAATTTCCTGCCAAGAGCTGAAGAAGTTAGCGATTGAGGTAGGAAATTAACATTCAATCACGTGACTGTTTTCAACACAAGGAATTATATAATTTGTTTTTAAAAAGAACTAAAAAATCAAACTAAATAAATCAAATACAAAGTCATGATTGAACGACAATTTGTTCTGTAGGCAATTAATTCGATTGTTACCTGGAAAATAATCCCTTAAAATAAAAATGCTGAAAACTTTTTTTAGCAAAACAATCCAACTGTTAACTTTCAGTTTCCACTTTTTTTCCTGATGGATCAGAAAACCGGAATCACACTTAAAACATCAACAACTAAAACAAAAATAAAAACAACTGAATTATTGGTAAGTAGAAAATGTTGTAGCTCTTTCTCGAAAGCTTAAAAAAAATTGTAAAAAAAAAGACGATTCTTATCAACTCAACCAACATCTCGTTCTTGTTACATTTTATGCGTTCGTAAAAACCAACTAAATTATTCGCAGACGATAGTCTGCTTTTGCCACTACTGCTCCACCGCAAAATGGTTTTATTTTTACTAATGCTTAATCCGCGGTTTTTGTCGCTAATGAGGCGAATGGTAATTGAAAGTGAAAACAATCCTATTTCCTTTTCCCATTCTCATCGGTATTAATGATTTTCGCTCTCTTGTACTCCATTATTGTTAACCGTGTGTAATCAACCGTTCTAAAATGAGAAGAGGAAAAATTCGATCTTCATTCCAACTAATTAATTTTTTTTTTGGGAAAAACGCAAGTGTTCCGGTTTCCGGAGATTTTCTCTTTCCACTTAACGTTATTTTAATCCTTTATTGCTTGTACATGGTTTTCAATAAGGCCTCAGTTATGATGAATTGGCACTCAACCATTTTAATCTTTTTCTTACTCAATAACTTCATTTGTACAAAATCTTTTTCTTCATTTGAAATATGAATTGCTAATGAATCGGAGTTTTACAATGGGTGAGTAATTTTTTTCTCTCCACTCTTCACAGTTGTATCATGAGCTTTGTATTGATAAAAAAGTATCTAGATTTAAATAAATCTAATTCAAATTTGAAATAAGTTTATTAAATTACCATTTTTCTTAATCTGCAGTTATCATAGGATAAAGAAATTTATACCATTTTTTTTACAATGCACAGTTCGAAATCTTTTTTTAATTTTATCATTTGGAATAGTTACTATTTTTTAGTCTCATTAAAATTTACTATTTCAATTCTTTTTGAAAGTGCGGAGTGCTTTAGTAAGATTCAGCTATGATTAATTGAGAATCAATCATTTTATTCTTTTTATTCAGTAGTTTTATTTGTATAAAATACTTTCAGTTTTTTGAAATATGATTTCGTACTGAATTAGAGTATTAAAATGAGTAAGTATGCTCAATACCTACGAGTTTTCAATACTATGATACCAATGCATTTTGATGCAGTTTTGTATCATGAACACCATATAGACAAAAAAGTTAACGGATAAAAAAATCTAATTTGAGTTTGGAATAAAGCTCCTTGTTTAATTATGATGTTTTCTTTAAAAAGAAACTTTATGTTAGCAGTTTTCAGAGAACGGAATTCAAAAATATTTTTTACACTGCCGTGTTCTAAATCTTTTATAACATTTATTATTTTATGTTATTTGGTTTATTGGTTTATTGAAAATTACTATTTTAATTCTTTATTGCATGTACGTGGCTTTTTTAATGGCTCAGTTACAGTGAATTAGCAGGCAGCCATTTCAATTTGCCAATTATTCTATAACATCAATCGTACGATTTTTTTTCTTGTTTGGAAAAAAGAATTGCCATCGAATAAAAATTTTATAATGGGCAGTAAATACAACTCTTTCGGTTCATCTCTGTATCAATGAGCTTTTAAAGTTAAAAAAATGAAAAAGTTTCTAGCTACAAATAAATTTAGTTTTAGTTTGAAACATCTTGTCTGCCGAATCACATTTTTTTAGATATATTGCATTGTACTGTTTCAGTTTCATTTACCCCAAAATTTAGTATTTTAATTTATTTTTGCTAATTGAAATTACAGTTTTTGTATAGATAAAATTGAACGGATTCCTCATTATTATTATCTACTATTTTAATTATTTTATCTTTTTATTTATTTGAAGGGCTTTAAAAGGTTTGTGCCTCATCTGAAGTGTATAAAAAGAATGCTGCTACGTGCCCGGCGGAATTGATGAGGGATATTACCGACAGTTCTTTGGAGGGAAATACAGGAAGCATTTTCATTTCATTTAAGGTTGAAATTCTATCAAAAGTTGATAATTTGGTTTGGATAATTTAAAAAAAAATATTTTTGATATTTCATAAACTTAAAAGTTTAAAAGTTAAAATCCTTTATACTTTTATTCCCTCACTGAGAAAAAAACTATGTTAAAATTACAAGAGTATGATAAAATTTACCGTGTTTCTGGATCTGTGGGAACACTAAGAAGCTCAGAAATTTTTACCGAAGTGCTTTGGAAATGATTTTGGTAAAATTAACAATGAAATATAGCTGTAAAATATGTGATAAAATTTGGTAGTTTTAACGTGATATTTTAGTGCAAGGCATAAAAATGTTTTATTTGGTATTATTCATTTTTCAGTTACTTCAGTTATTTCTCAGTTTATTTATTCAGTTATTTTTCAGTTATTAATAAATGCTTTGGTAATAAGAACTGCAATTTTGAAAACCAGATTTTCCGGTAAACCGTTATCCGGTAAACTGTTATCCGACAAACAGATAGAACAATTACCAATTGAAAGATTTAAATACCGTATATTTTGTTTTTGTTTACCAGCTTTATGCTTATTTTTGCCATTAATGTCATTAGCTTACATTACGGTAATTCCCATATGAGGTTTTTGCTTGTGCTTAGACCTTTTTAATTTATAGACTTGAAAAAGCAAATGAATGTTCCAATCATTTTAGTCTTTTGAAATGAATAATGCATTGCACAAGACAAAAATAAGATCTTTCCCCAAAAAGCTACTGATTTTAACAAAAACGTCACTAATACTTTTCCCACTTAGCTTTTTCAAATAAAAACTGAATTGTATTCATTCTACGAACTGGGGACAAAAGTTGCTTCCAGAAAATTTGAACGTAAATTTGATTTGTAAAGAAACATTACATTCAAACCATGATACTTTTGGCATTTGATATTAATATGATTGAAATAGAATAAGAAAAATGGAAATACTTTTTTCCTTTCCATATTCAAACTGACAGCGGTGTCAGATTTAATTTACATAAGCTTTTATTTGAAATATTTATTTTTTCCCCTTTCCATTATGAAAATCACGATAAAAAAGGAGACAATCTTTTCTTCTTAAGAAGTTCTGGAAAACAAGCATTACCTCTTTCTTTTAGCGATAAGAAGCAAAAAAGAAATATTTTCCAATCTGCTTTCATGGAACAATTTTCTTTGCTCGCCCATTTAGAAAGTTTCGAATGCTATTCCCAACCTTTAATCCGGTTGTGAATGTCAGATGCGTTTTTCAAAATTTAAATCACACACTCAGACGATATTTTAAAATCGTTTGCTTTGAAAGAGCTCTCAGCAAAAGAAAAAAAGAATTCTTTTTAAAAACGATAAAAAATACTTAGGCGGGATTTTTAGTGTTTGTATTACAATCAAAGAATAAATCTACAAAAAAAGCTAATAAAAAAACGCAAAACATAAGTAGAAGAAATGTAAACAAGCAACACTGTTCTAACATTTTGCACTACCATTTGTATTTTTTGCGAGTAAAATCAAACAAAGTAAGCATTTTCTGCTTTCAATAATATTCCCATTTCTCTTACTTTAGATTTTGAAGATTTTTCCTCTTTAGCCTGTCAGGTCATTTGTTTTACTTTTTTTTCAACTTTAGTCTTTTATCTAGAATGACGTGCAAAAGAAATGAAATAAAAAAAATCAATCTTATTTTAGTTGCTTATCTTATCTAGCAAGTAATGGTAAAAAAGAAAAGAAAAAAAAAAAAAAAAATCGTGCCATTCTAAAAAACATACTAAGATAAAAAAAACTAAAAAAACGCTGTACCAAATAAATTCGATTTTAAAACTACATTCAAAATCTTCAAGTAAAATATAACAGCAAAAGGAAAAATAAAAAATGGTGCCAGTAATTGAATAATCTTATCCGTTCACTTCGATTATCTTAGCTAAAGAACAAAAATGTGACTGATTGTTCCTAAGTAAAATAAATGATTCTCTGGTCATTTGCAAAGAATAACTTGAGTTCGAGGTTACTCATACCTCTTCGCGTTTCAACTGCATAAAAATTGGTTGGGATATTGTTGCACCAGGCTTTAAAAAAAAAAGCAAATTATAGGGCTGAAAAAAGATCGATTTGTTAAGTGTTTTTGCGCCATTTTTTACATCGAAGTTCTGTGATCGGATTATTTGAGTTTCTGTAAAGTAAGCTGATGCTTTCAAAAAAAGGATTAAACTATTTTTTTTATGGACGCGTCAAACAAAGCTGTGTAATTTATTCAGCAGTGATTAAAATATTTTGCTTGGAGAAGTTTGCTTAATTTGTTTTTCTTCGTAAGTTTTCTTACGCTCGCTCAAAAAGTTTTTTTTTTCAAGAAAAAAATCAACGAAAATTATTAGTCCGTTCTAGAAAGCACCCAAAGGCTACTAACAACCTAATTAGATTTCTCCCTGCCTTTTAGGTTTCTAGTTTTAAGTTTATATGCGAGGCCTCATGCATTCAGTGAAAATGATAAGAAATTGTATGGAAAATGCATTCAGTGAATAATGATAAGTAGTTTATATGTAGTCCTTTTAATGTCATAAAAAGCCGCCCAGTGCAAATTTTGTACCTTTTCTTAATTTCCCTGCATTTGCAGTAGTTGCAAATTAATTTTGCAGTTTAATGTGTTTTTCGTAATTGGATACCTGTCAACGACGTCACACGTGGATAAATAGTGACACTTATCTATATCATAATCCAGCAGCCTATCAGGTTCGCCACGCACAAATGAAGTCACTTGTAGGTATCCAATTAAACTTGATCCGAAAACTGATTCAGCGTGATCATAAGCTAAGAATAATAGCTATAACGTCAACACGCACAAACACGTGATTAGGCAAAACCATGTAATTTCAATGGTATTCTTCTTTTCGCGCTACAAGTACCCAATTTCAGTATCATTTTTCCGTTTATCGTATTTTTCGAATACTAAATAGATGCAGCATCATTTTGAAGTTTATAATAATTTCCGCATATTCAGTAGATGCAGAATCACTTATTACACTTAACTATATTTTTCTTCATTGCAGCATCAATCATTCGCTGCAGCATTAACAATAATTCATGTATACTCAATAAATGCTGCATCATTTTGCAGTTTTTTGCAATTGCAATATCATTTTACTGAAGTACTTGAATAATAGTTATGATGTAAAATTCATATTTCTCATTCTGGTACCATAAAATTAAGTAAAAATATAAAATTAAGAAGAAAGTCGAAATTCAAGTCTGAGTCAACAGGCGTAATATAAGACAGTATTTTCAACTACTAAGCTATATCTTCGATGATAATAATAATAAAAATTTTTAGATCAAAATTCATTTCATTTTTAGATCGAAAGATAGATCGAATAATAAGTTTGTTCATAAGTTAATATTTTTTTTAAAAATAAAATTTTGCTTTTTTTCTCCATAAAATTATTGTAATTCTATGTTAGAAAATTTTGTTAATACTTTAATCGCAATGAAATAAATGGTTATTTGGTATTCAAAAATAATCAAATGCACTTCAGTTTGGGCCTTCAGTAAGGGAATACCTTTTCTAAGATTTGCCATTTTGTGCATATAAACTATTCCCTTCAGTTTGGATTCCTTCTTTATTCCCCTTTTCTAGGATTTGCCTTTATTGCATATCCTTTCAGTTTGGATTCCATCCTTATTCCCCTTTTCTAGGATTTGCTTTTGTGCATATCCTTTCAGTTTGGATTCCTTCTTCTAGGATTTGACTAAAATCTTAGAAAAGGGAATAAAGATGGAATCCAAACTGAAAGGATATGCAATAAAGGCAAATCCTAGAAAAGGGGAATAAAGATGGAACCGAAACTGAAAAGAATAGTTACTATGAGAGGGAATCAAGTCAGTCCAGAAAACCCAATAGATTCATTCGGTGCTCAGTTTTTTTATAATTTCAAAAGCAAGAGTTCTTGGTATCAAAATTTTTTGAGAGGTGCGGCAATAGGTTGAAAGTTGTTCTAAACATTAGGGAGAAGAGAAAGAAAAGGAATCTTTAACACATTTGGCGATGCTTTTTTTAAAAATCTAACTTCTTCATAAAAAATAATGAATACAGTGTTAAAAAAACTCATTAAGATCAGTTTGAAATTATTTACCCATAATAGTATATTATATAGCACAAGAGTATATTTTATGTTACGTGTAGCATATAGAAGATTTATCATTTTGACAATATAGGCACAGATCATAGCGAGCAAATATTTTCTGAAAAAAAAGAAGATTTATATTGCATATTAAACAAAACTGTATTCAGGATTTTTAGTAACTCTATAAATATGTGCAGTATCCTTAACATAGTATAGAAGTTAATAATAATTTTTGGAGAATTTGTTCGAAAATAGTTTTATTGTGGAACTAAGAATCTTAAAATTGATCGTTAAAGAAGAGTATAATGCCATATTTATTTCATTGAAGAAGAGTAAAAAGAAGTTCAAAACAGAATCTTAAAATTGATTGTTTAAGAAGAGTATAATGCCATATTTATTTCATTGAAGAAGAGTAAAAAGAAGTTCAAAGAAGAGTATAATGTCATATTTATATTATATTATCTCCATATTTATTTCATTGAATATTTAGCCACCCAATCCAATTTTTTGTTTTCAATTTAATCTTAAAATAAAAAAAGGCTTCTTTCTTACTCAATAATACGTAAATAATTCATACAAAATTTAATGTGATTGTCCTTTAATTTACAATTAAATTGGCATCCATTAGTATACATTTTCATAAAAAGACAAAAATCAGTTAAGATTTCAGTCATAAAAAAGCTACTAAATTAATATGAGCATATAGAGACAACGTGAAAATATTTAAAATTTCAAGTATTAAAATTATGCAAAGGAATATGAAAACAAAATAAATAAATAAATAAATAAATAAAAAATACAATTCATAAATTAAAACAATGATTTAAATAAAAGAATAAACATAACCTTTTGAAGTTCTATAGGCTTAAATAAAACGAATTCTTTGTTGCTATAGTTCCAATATTTCGTTACGTTACGTTTCGTTTTCCCAGTCAAGAGACACAAAGCTACGGCAAAGTACAGCAAATTGTTGTTGTACAGATTAAGCTCTTTAAGAACAACAACTTATTTTAGTTAGTTTTCAAAATGTTCTATTATAAGAAATTTTTTGGAATGAAAATTAACTTTTTATCAGAAAATCGACGAATGAAAATATAAATAACTTGAAAAAGTATCGAGTTGCATAATTTTTAAAAACAATCATTGTAATTTTTAAAAACAAAAAATCTTATTATTTCATG
This sequence comes from Parasteatoda tepidariorum, assembly GCF_043381705.1. Lineage (NCBI taxonomy): Eukaryota > Metazoa > Arthropoda > Arachnida > Araneae > Theridiidae > Parasteatoda > Parasteatoda tepidariorum. The sequence continues at coordinate 22,290,620 of NC_092205.1, read as the reverse complement.
AAATGAATGGTTTTTTACATAAGAGTTTAGTATGATAGATACTTTGAATAGTTAAGATTAATTACAAAGGCAAGAAAAAAGTATACATACATATAATTTTGAGATTCCGCCCACTAAAAATAACTTGTCCATCATTCCATGCTAAGTTCACGAGAAAAAACTAGTTACGTTTTATTTCGGTAAATTTTGGCTTTCTACCACTAAGAAAATATTACCTGTATGTCATAATTCTAATGAAGTTAAACAGCTGGAACTCTGTAAAAAACGATAGATAAAAAATACACTGATTTTCAAAAACAATAAATGTTTAGTTAACTTATTTTTGATTTATTATGAAAAAAGTTATACTCCGAATATAAAATTTGTTTTTAGTTTTACTGATGATTTAATTATCTTTAATTTTCAAGAATATACTATTTTATTAAATGATATTTACCCTGAGGAATTAATCTTGCTTCGTAATTTTTTCAATTTTCTGGATTTGGGTATTATAAAAGAAGAGAATATCTGCTTTGTTGATTTACACGATAAAAGAAATGATTTTAATTTTAAAATAAATAAACTAATTACTTGGAATTCTAATGTTTCTAGGAACATCTACTTAAATACCACTTTTAATGAAATGAATAGAATTAAAAGAATATGTAGTAATATTTATTTATCCAAAAAACAAATTGATAAACTCTTTCAAAATTTGATAAAAAACAATGGATACCCAACTGAAGTAATTAAATTCCATATAAAATCATTGAGTTAATTCTATATTATTGTAAATAAATTTACTAAAAAAATTTCTTTGTTAATTTATATGATTTTTACCATGTGCAAATCCATTTCGGGCAAATTCGTGGCTAAAAGTAGGTGCAAAACAGGCAATTCATGCTTCTTTCTCTACCATGCTAATTTTCTAAATTATTAATTGTCAACTTCTTTAAATTATCCAGTATAATATTACCTTGCGCACATCCATTTTCGGGCCCATCCTTGGTAACTAGCAAATCAAACGCACTTCAGTACTGCAGTAAGAATCTACTTTAATACAAAATCCCTCTATTTACGCATTTACCTGAATTTGCGCTTTGGTTTCATATTTTGCAATCCGGCAATCTTGTTTCGAAAATATTTTAAATCATTCTTGAAGAATTCCCCGTTCATGTAAGTTCATTTGAATTCGCTACTCACTTTATAGATTTCATTTCATGTTTTATTCTGTTTTTTCTTTATATTTTATTCTCTGTTTTTACGTGATATTTTTCCTTATTGTGTTCTATTTTATTTGTAGTAATTTTTTTGTAAAATTTTTTTGAGTGCTCCTCATACTATTGTACTGATATATTTTACTTTGGCTATATTGGTACAATATTAGAAAGCACTCCTTTTTGTGGATATAATCGTGTGAGTTGATGAAAAGATTATATCTTTTACTTTCCGAATTTTTATCATATTTTTTCTCCTTTTTTTCTCCTTCCGGTTTATTTTTATTTTAATTATTATTTTTCTTCCCCCCCCCCTTTTTTTAATTTTTTTCCATGTTTTCTCTACTTTTTTAACTTTTTGAACAATTTTTTTGACGTAATCGTCAAATCAGATGGATTTCAGTTAATACTGTGACAGTTTTGTCCTACTAGCTCCTCGCCATGTCTTAGAAGAAGCGTCATACTTCATTTTTTACCCCATCTATGTAGAACGATTGTTTAAAGTGCGAGTAGGCCCACTTTTTGACTGCTGGAACTGCATTAAAAAACTGACAGATACTGAGAAACATTGAAAAATTATAAAACCCAGATAGGGCTTTCTAAAGCGAGTAAAATAAAAGTCATGGAGAGGAATTCTCCACATTTCGTCCGTCAAATTGATTCTCCTCTTTTAGGGTTTCGGAATATTGTTTTGCATTTGGCTTTCAGTGGCCATCACCTGTTCTAATTTTGAACAACAAAACAGTACAGCAGTTATTTAGCTCTCTGAGGAAGTAATTTGGCATCGATCTGGTATGACCGAGGCGTACAAAAAGTGCCTCAATGCTTGCAAATATGCATTGACTAATTTGATGAATGCTTAGAAAACGTACATTACTTTGCTGATTACTTAGGAAACTTACATTACTTTGTGAATTACTTAGAAAATTTACATTGCTTTGATGATTACTTCGGATTACTTACATTACTCTGAGGATTACTTAGGGAATTTACATTACTTCGGTGATTGCTTAAAAAACTTACGTTGCTTTGGTGATTACATGGAAAATTTATATTATTTTGGTGATTAATATTACTTAGGAAACTTACATTGCTTTAGTGGTTACTAANCGGATTTTTATCATATTTTTTCTCCTTTTTTTTCTCCTTCCGGTTTATTTTTATTTTAATTATTATTTTTCTTCTCCCCCCTTTTTTAATTTTTTTCCATGTTTTCTCTACTTTTTTAACTTTTTGAACAATTTTTTTGACGTAATCGTCAAATCAGTAGATGGATTTCAATTAATACTGTGGCAGTTTTGTCCTACTAGCTCCTCGCCATGTTTTAGAAGAAGCGTCATACTTCATTTTTTACCCCATCTATGAAGAACGATTGTTTAAAGTGCGAGTATGCCCACTTTTTGACTGCTGGAACTGCATTAAAAAACTGACAGATACTGAGAAACATTGAAGAAGTATAAAACTCAAATGGGGTTTTCTAAAGCGAGTAAAATAAAAGTCATGGAGGGGAATTCTCCACATTCCGTCCGTCAAACTGATTCTCCTCTTTTAGGGTTTCGGAATATTGCTTTGCATTTGGCTTTCAGTGACTATCACCTGTTCCAATTTCGAACAACAAAGCAGTACAGCAGCTATTTAGCTCTCTGAGGAAGTAACTTGGCAGCGATCTGGTATGACCGAGGCGTACAAAAAGTTTCTCAACGTTTGCAAATATGCATTGACTAATTTGAGCAATGCTTAGGAAACGTACGTTACTTTGCTGATTACTTAGGAAACTTACATTATATAGGTTATGCCTTAGGAAACTTACATTACTTTGTGAATTACTTAGAAATTTACATTGCTTTGATGATTACTTAGGATTACTCACATTACTTTGAGGATTACTTAGGAAATTGACATTACTTCGGTGACTGATTAAAAAAATTACATTACTTTAGTAATTACTTAGAAAATTTATATTACTTTGGTGATTAATATGATTACTTAGGAAACTTACATTGCTTTAGTGGTTACTAAGGGTTACTTACATTCAGCTTTTAAAATTGTGCAAAATCAACAAAAAATGAGGGATCGTACTTTTTGAGTAGCTCTCGTATATTGATTATTGATTTTTTTTGTAAGTTTCATAAAGGATAAAGAAATGAAAGTTGTTAAAAAACTTTCAAGTGGACATGTGACTCTGTTCTGAAATTTAACAGAAAAAGGAATTTTTTCCTAAAAATCCGATGAATTTCTCAATTAATATTTTTATGAAAGTCATTTTGGGACATTTTATGGAGAAATAATAATTCTTTTAAACTAAGCATCGATCGTGCGATCAAACTCCAAGAGCCATTTCAAATTTAATATCTTCAACAGTCTTGTACCAAACCAATTGAAGGGGGGACATGGAATTTTCAGTCCCCCCTTCTTCCGCAGTACCCTTTTGACTTCCACACGATGAAAATAGATAGAAAATTTCAATCCGCATTCCTCTGCAGCTCAAACATCAATGACAATCTCCCAGACGATATTAAAAGTTATAATCAATAATTCTACCCCCCTTATACCCTCTCACACTTCACTTTGCCCCGTCGGGGAAAGATCGTTATTAATACTCATCGTTTTCTGGTATCCCCGGTAATAAAGGCTTTTAATAATGGTGAGATCAATAGGGCTTGACACAGATTTTAATTAATTTATCTTAGAGGATATAACCTACCCTTCTACCCGGGTCTTTTATGATCGCCTTTTCTTTTGAAAAAAGGGATGTGCTGCCCGTTCTTTTTCGAATTTAAAAAGGTGGGTATTCGTCTTTTATTTCAGACGAAGAATTGTGAAGGGTTTGGGTTGGTTATTTCGCTTACGTAAGGGGGAAATTGGAAGTGCTGAATGGATTATTAGTGGTTGGATAAGTGAATATTGAATGTATGAATGGATGTATGAATGAAAAATTTCCACTTAACTGGGTATTTTGTGCTCAGTTAAATTCCGGTTTGGTTGGTGGTTTGGAATTTTTCTTTTCTTTTGGAGGGTGGGATATTGTCTTTGTATTTGTCTACCATTGATTTCGTAATTTGAAAAGAAGAAAAATTTACTAAAACGTGATTATGTGACATCCTATATATCTCATTACTATTAGCATATAGTGAGCAGCTCGTTTAAAAAGAGTTTCATACTATATATAAGAATCTAATGAAGGTGTCACAGTTTCTCATTGCTGTCGGTGCATTTTTATTGGTCTGAATATCACATGGTAGGATCTAGTTTTCCCATATTAATATTCATATTGGTTTAGTTGTCATCAGCACAAGAATGATATAATGTGATTATGTGACATCATATATATCGCAATACTAACATATTGTGAGCAGCCTGTTTCAAAAGAGTTTCGTACTATCTATAAGAATCTAATGAATGTGTCACAGTTTTTCATTGTTGTCGGTGCATTTTTATTGACCGGAATATCACATGGTAGGATCCAGTTTTTCCATATTAATTTTCATATTGGTTTGGTTGTCATCAGCGCAAAATTGATATAAGTCATAATGGTATTGTTTTCCTATAAATATTTTTGTATCCCTAATTGGGTATAATATGAAAAAAACACAACTACTTCCACTCCGAAAATTTTACTAGGAATAATATTTACTTTTTAATTTAAGTAATAAGCTGAGTTTCAATTATGTTTACTAAATTCATAAACTTAGATAAAACAACAAAATAAATTATTTCAAAAGGAACTAGACTAATACATTTCCAGCCTGACGAGTTGCGACTTATAACAACGCACTTCGGTTAATGTTTACTTGTTGCTAGAAATGCTAGAAATCAGGTTAGCAGAAAATGCTGTTTACTAGCTAAATTTAATAGGAATAACACGACCTGTGACTTAGGCTATAGTATACCCAATTTAAAGGTATTTACCTGTACTGTCACTGTTACGTTTTTAATTTTGTCTGTCTTCTAAATTAAAAGTTTACGATGATTGTTATTATTATTAGAATGATCTAATTCTGCTTTACATTTTAAGATAAAGTTATTTAAATCGGTGTCCGGTCCCATTATTATTTTTTTTTGGTGGAAATTACATTAATATACTAATAACAATTACGGTTAATGATTTATAACTTAACTTTTAGCTTCATGGCAAATTATTGAGTGCCAAAATTGAAATTGTATTTAAAATATATCTAACCTCTTAGCAAGCAAAAATATTAAATTACAGTTGTGAACCCCCCAAATTTGTTACAATAATATATTTTAAATTATAACTGTTATATATATAGTTTGATTTAAAAAAAATGATTTATGTTCACTAATATATCTTAATAGTATCATAAGGGAAATATTTGAACATATTACGAGGTGGCATAAGTTTTCTTTTTGTGCATATATGTTTAGTTGAATAATTTTAACTGTTTTGTGCAAATAAACGATTATTTCGAAGCAATCAATGGGACTCGTGAACGTCAGCGAACAGGGGGCTAAGCCCTTAGTAATATTAATAACATTTCATCAGGAACTAAATACTTTGAGCTGACTATGATAAAACTACTTGATACTTAATCCATTTTGTTAAATGATGTTTCAAAATACTTTCCAATTTTGAATTTTGTACCGTTTGTGCTATGAAATGTTTCCAATGAAGTGATAAGGAAGCGTGAGACAGCTGATAGTTCAGGGTTATTGAAAATGGAACGCTGCACTTAAATATCAACCTGTTTTCATCGTTGATCATTTTTTTGTATCATTGTATCATTTCTAAGTAGAGTAATGTTTCGTTTTGGTAAGTAGAAGTGGCCAGACAGATCACGTGTTTTAACATGGTGGAACTTTTTTCTTACATAGGGCTATGTTAACACCCTATGGAGGGAGATATTGTTAGGTTATTTCTTTCGTGGCAAGTGATTTTGATAATGGGTTCGAGAACCAATATAGTGATGGCGAGTTGGTGTGTATCTAAATATTAAAACCATTTTTTTCTGAAAGCTTTGATCTATTTTCTGTTCGTATTCGTGGGATTCTTAGGTCAAGGTTTTCGTCTCGTCGAATGTTCTATCTTTCTTCTCTTTTCTGGTTTTCGTTAAACGTCCGAGGAAGCGGACTGCTTAAGTGCCGTAAAGATAGAATTCCTGTTGTCTTCGACAATGAAATGTTTTCCCTTATAGAATCTACAAGGAATGAACGAAGCGTTTTTCTTCCTGAAAGCTTTGACCTATTTCCCTTTTGTGCTCGTGGGATTCTTAATGCTCAACAGAGGGCTTTTCCGATCATTTGGTCAAGATTCTCGTCTCGTCATATTTTCTATCGTTCTTCTCTTTTCTGGTTTTCGTTAAACGTTCAAGGAAGAGGACTGCTTAAGTGCCGTACAGGTGGAATTCCGGCTGTCTTCTACAATGAAATGTTTTCCTTTATAGAATCTACAAAGAATGAACGAAGCATTTTTTCCCCTGAAAGCTTTGACGTATTTCCTTTTTGTGCTCGTGGGATTCTTAGTGTTCAACAGAGGGCTTTTCTGACCATTTGGTTAAGATTCTCGTCTCGTCATATTTTCTATCGTATATCCAATGTCTTATAAAGGAACAACAACCAGTGGATTGAGAAAAAATACAATAAATACACAACATACAAGATAAATATAAGTGAACATAAACAAATAATGGATTAACAAAGAAACAGAAAATAAAAGACCGGTAGTATATGATCAGTAGTAATATAGATTTAATCTCTCTATCTGGAACTGGATATTATAGTCCATCTTGATCTTGCTGTCTTGGAAAATGGAAAGAGTCTAATTGATGGATACATTGGAATTAATAGAATATTGGAATTAATTGGATATTTGAATTTGGTATTAATTTTTTTTTCTGAATTTGTGTTCTGCCCAAATGATAATAATTCTATGTTCGAAAATGTTAGTTCTTCATACTGTGTTCTTCTTTTGTCTCTGCATTGTTAAAAAGCTAATAAATGCAAATTGTTTATCTTTCTAGAGTTTGACTTTCTACAGCCATATGGTTGAGTTTTATATTGGCTATAGAGAACATTTGCCTGGAATTATCATCTGCACTGCATTTCAGCTGTTTATTCGGAAAATAAAAAAGATGAGTTACAATCTACATCACAATAACATTGATTGCTGTATTAATAAAAGTCACAGTCATTGAAAATTTCAACCAAATTGCGTATGTGATACCAGAACCCCTCCACCCCATTACCTAATATGGTGTTTCATGTGTAACTCATTGTCAATCGATAAGATTTTTTTCCTCTTGTGTGAGTTAATGAGTGTTACGAAAAAAAAAATCGTTTTCAACCTCTAAATATTTAATAGTGAAGTAATAAAGTGCAGAAAAGGGGTTTAGATCATCAAATCTCGTTACTTTTATCTAGAATGATTGTTATTCGTTCGTTTTAGGTTTAAGCTCCATCCTTAAACGAACTGGTCTCGCAGTGGCTTGTTCGTTGAGACACGACTCCCAGTAGATCACCAAAGTCAAGAATCAATGTCTGCTGTCAATGAGAGGGTGGGTCACCACTTTAATCCTCTTGCGAAGGGTACTGCATCGTTATCGGTTCTCATTAAACTGTTTTAATGTAAAGTGTTTGACATCAAACGCAGGTCGTCAGGTTACCAAAGTTGGAAAGCCATCCCCTCCGTAGGGGATCAAAATTGCGATGGCATGTTTTCGGATCATTTTCAGGGATTTTTCCTAGACTGTTGCCAATCGGTGAAAAATAAAGTACTATTATTAACACTACTTAATAAAGTAATATTTTATTTCCTCATTCTCTCCTTTGCTCTTACCTTGCTTAAGAAAATGCCTATTAATAAATATTTTGACATACATGCAAATCAATGTAGGTGGAATTATCGTTTACGTTGCTTCTTGCTGTATGGTTTTACTCTTGACCCAGATTCCAGGTAAGTTAAACAACGAAACCTACAGCCTTGGATCATGGTCTACTTTCTGGACAACATCACAAGTTGTCACGTTGCGAGGTGTATCAGAGATTGGTTTAGAGAAAATGAGATTGACCGACACGATTGGTCTGTCAGTCTAGCAGCCACAAACGTATAAAACGAAGAAATGAATATTCTCGAAAATTTCTAAGAAGAATCAGATTACTGAATTAAGGAATGAAATAGTCGTACAAAATCAAATAAAAAAATAAATAAAATAAACAAAATAATAGCACTAATCCATTTCGCTGAGGCGGACGATAAAGTCACTGACAAAATTCAACTGTTTCTTTTTAAATATTCATTTTCCTTTTTTCTTGAGAAGGCTATCTACTTTAAAAGATAAAAAATATATAAACAAAATAGCTGCATTTAATTGCGCCGGTAAAACGGATAACATCAAAATAATAATAAGCAAATAACAAAAGAGCGAAATCAATTAAAAAGAATAAAGAATAAAATGAATTAACCAGAAAGATGAAAATAGTAAAATTAGTTAAAATTTTAAAAACTATGCTTATTAACAGGTAGGTTAAAATGGGAATTTTACTTTGTCAGACATAGAAAAGAAAACATATTTCAGCTCAGCAATAAACTTTTGTCACAACCAAAAATTCGCCCCCTCACGTATTTCGAAAGTGATATGCCTAACTTTTTTTCTAAGGTCTTATAAAAATAAAACTATTTCCCTTTTTGAGTCTTCTTGAAAAACAAAGATACTAAAATTTTAATGCTATTTTATTTTGTTATCAAACAACTCGTTTCGATTTAATTTCGATTTACAGTACTTTAAAGAAGAAAGTCACGTAAATTAGTTTACTTATTTCTTTTGAATGTTTGCTTCAGTAAATTTTTTTTTGGAAGAGCTGAAAATATTTTACATTTTCCGAAATAAAATATATTTTTTCCCACTCTCTTACTGAAATAAAATTAGTTCCCACTTTTAGTCTACTTAAAAAACGAGGTTATTAAAATTATTATGCAATTTTATTTTGTAATCAAATAATTTGTTTAAATTTAGTTTCGATTTACATCATTTTAAAGATGATTGTCTAGCATAAATTAGTTTACTTATTTCTTTTCAATGTTTGATTCAACCAACTTTTTGTTAGAGCCATAAATATTTTATAGTTACCGAAATAAAAAATATTTTATTTTTACCAATTGAATAAAACATCCTTCAAACTGCATTAGTGTTTTACTGGAATTCTTTTCAACAATTTACTTTTTTTTTCTTCTTTTTTCCGAACAAAATAAAAGTAAATTTCAGATTCCATTCCTTTAAAAGCTCAAATGAAACGTATCGCTCTCTATTATACTTTATTCCTTTTCTACCTATAAATTTATTATTGAAAATTTTTTTTTCTGAAAAAAATATTTATTTCAAACCATTGATTTAGAATCTAATTCCATTAATGGCCTTACCCTTAATGTATTTTCTAGACGTTGCCAGCAGGGAGTAAATAAATTCTGAAATAAATTCATCAGTATAAATGATTAGATTTTTAATTGAAATTTTTTCTTGCTAGAGTTTAATAGATATTCAGGAAAATATTTATCGTAAAACATTAACAGGTTACGAAGATAAGAAAGGAGGGAGAATAATAGAAACTGCTAAATAAAGCTCAGAATATGATATGCATATACATAGTTTTTAATTTTGTACTTTTTTTTCCCTTTTTGGACATTTTAAATTTTTTTTTACATTTCTTGATATTTTGACGGAAATTTTTATAATAGAGGACATTGAACATTTTATGATTGCTTATTAAATTTGCGATATTTTCTATATGAAAGCTGAAATATGAATATGAACTTTTCTTGCATTTTTCTAATGTCATTTTATACATTTCTTAAAACCTTGTTAGAATTACCATTTACAAATATTGTAAAAAAGCTTCTACAGTTATTAAAATTTACTTTCACACATGGAATTCATTCACATTTTTACGCTTACTTTCAACAAAGAGCCTTCCTGGCAGTTTAGGTAAATTTATTTCTATTCTATTTTCCTTATGCCGATTCTAATGGTGTTATGCTTATTCTAATTACTGCCTATTCTAATTGCATTATGTCTATTCTATGTGCATTATATTTATTCTAATTGTATTATGTCTAATTTAATTACATTATGCCTATTCTAACTGCATTATCTCTATTCTAATTGCATTATGTCTATTCTAATTGTATTAAGCTTTTTTTAATTGCATTATGCCTATTCTAAATGTATTATGCCTATCCATGTTGAATTATACCTATTCGAATTGCATTATGCCTATTCTAATTGCATAAAGTATAATAATTCCAGTATTACTCGTGTTGTTTTCAAATGAACCAATAGATTACATAATTCCATTAAAGTCCAGTGGATTAGAAGTATCTCAGTTCTGATGTAGAGTTTCCTAATTGATATATGGATCATGGGTTTGGGTACCTTGGATGTTAATCCAGCTATGGAAGATTTTATGGTTTTCCTCTTCAAGTAACGCAAATGAGGGCTAGTGTTACTCTCAAAGATGAGTTTTCCATAAAGACGAGTTAGGCTTAATATTTGGAGATTATTTGTCTTCTAGATTCGGCGCAAAACTGCACAAAACTACGATGTTAAACATTGCTATTGTAATTCAATGCTTGACCTTGGAATGTCCGTAGTTTTTGGGGTTGCTCATAAATTTAAAAAATTATAGAATTGAATCAACGCATCTTAAAAGAGAGAAGGCATTCGCTATTTATTAGTCCGACATAACGGACATAAACAGTGCAATTGTAATTCAATGCTTGACCTTGGAATGTCCGTAGTTTTTGGGGTTGCTCATAAATTTTAAAAATTATAGAATTGAATCAACGCATCTTAAAAGAGAGAAGGCATTCGCTATTTATTAGTCCGACGTAACGGACATAAACAGTGCAATTGTAAGAGAGTAGTCGCAACCTACAGACCACAAAATTGTGCAGCGAATAAAAAATAGGAAAGATGTCGCGACGTTCGGATTACTGAAGAATCAGATTTTTCCTTCCTTTTTTTTCTGGATGAGGTTCAAAACTACAAAACTACGAAGTTGAACATTAGTATAGTAATTCAATGCTTGACCTTGGAATGTCCTTGTTTTTGGGGTTGCTCATAAAGTTTAAAAATTATAGAACTGAATCAACGCATCTAAAAAGAGAGAAGGCCTTGTAATTTAGTAGTCTGACGTAACGGACATAAACAGCGCAGCTGTAAGAAAGATGTCGCAACCTACAGACCACAAAATTGTGCAGCGAAGAAAAAATAGGAAAGATGTCGTGACGTTCGGACTACTAAAGAATCAGATTTTTCCTTCCTTTTTTTTCTGGATGAGGTTCAAAACTACGAAGTTGAACATTAGTATAGTAATTCAATGCTTGACCTTGGAATGTCCTTGTTTTTTGGGTTGCTCATAAAGTTCAAAAACTATAGAATTGAGTCAACGCCTCTTAGAAGAGAGAAGGCGTTTGCAATTTAGTAGTCCAATGTAACGGACATAAACTGCATAGTGGCGGCAAAAGAAAGATGTCACAATATTGGGACTATAAAACTACACTGTGGGGAAAAATAGGAAAGATGTCACAACCTTTGAACTACTTAATGGTCGGATTTTGCGTTTATAGTAACTTGTGCGAAGGCTTTTCGGAGGTGTAGATTCAACACTAGCAGCTTCAAATATGATAAAGAATTTCAGCACTACCCTCTGATCATGAAAATAATTTTTTTCTTCCAAAATACGAATTTTCTTTAGTAAAGATATTGTTCAGCGTATTTATTTAAAGTCCTCTTAAGATAAATCTATTCGCTATTTCACAATGCAACCCCTATCCGAATATTTAACACAAAATGAATTTTAAAAATATTCACTCAAATCTGTACACTTCAGGCACCGCAGTGACTCAGAATCACGTCCAATCACAATTTCTTCTCTCTAAAACCTGACGATCATGGTAAGTTAACAGGGAAATCCAAGATCAAAAAGTACGCTCTTTTAAATTGCTCGAAACACGTTCAGCAATTCGACTTCAGAAAAAGAGCCTTATTTTTGCCCTGCAGACCCATTCTTCAGAATCGAAAGAAATGTTCTAGAAAATGCTTGTAGGACTAGAATTTCTACTACAGAGAGAAGTGAATGAACTGAGAGAAGAGTCAAAAAGTTTATGGTTGCCAGAAACTGACGAAAAGTGCCAACACTTATATAAATATATCAAACTCTTTTCCTGAAATATCTTATACATTTTTCTGAAGTGAAAAGGAGGGGTTGGAATATTTCTCAGAAGATAAAAGCTCTTCTCGAGTTGAGTGGAGAAATAAGTTTACTTTTCACTTACAAAAATGTCATCTAAACGTCAAAATATTTCTTCATTTTACCGTTCGTATTGTTGTTTTCCCGGATATTGAGTAGGGAAGAAGTTATTGAACATACAGATTCTGGATATAAAGAGTGTTCAGTAAAACACGTCGTAGCTCAGTTTTTGTTCGTATAAATGTTACCTTTAAAGCTCGAAAGCCGTTAATGTGCCCATTAAATAACTCAGTTTTTCCCAATTGTTTTGTAACTTGAGAACCCTAAACGAAAGAACTTCTTCTGTTGGAATCTTGACTTTAAAAAAAACGTTCTTTAGCAAGTGTAAGGATGCTAACAGAAAAAAAAACTACAAATTAATTCAGAAACATTTAATGTGAATGAAATATTTTCATTGTTTCATCAATGAGTCTCTAAAATTAGGTTTCTAGTTAGGCAGTTGAATTCGCAAGTCTGTATCGACTTCGCTTTTTCTGTATAAGTTAAATTTGCCAGTTTTTGCTGTATAGGTTGATATTGTATAAAAAATAGCTGAATTTTGATTTTTGAGAAGGAATTGTTATAAACTGTTAGAATGGTTATGAGAGAAAAATATGTGTAATTATTGAATTTGTTTATTTTATTTTTGAATTTCAGAGTTTGAGAAATACTGGAGCAATCAGTATTTCTCATTTAGTAATCCATATCATTTTAGCAACTCAATATGGGAATTTTCTTTTTTTCAAATTTTCAATTTTTAATTTCAATTTTGCACAAATAATTTCACAAAAATAACTTTAAATAAATAATGAATTCATGGTTGGAAACAAACCTATCACAGATTTCAAAAATTTGACTGGTTAAAAAAAAAGTAATAACTCACGGAATCCCTGTGATCTTTCAACGGAACCATATAGGTTCTCGGAAAACTGTTTGGAAACCGTTAACCTAGCTGGTGCAGATTGGGTAATGTGCATACTAGTGGCTTCCTTATCGTTAAAGTTCAAAGCTTTGTTTATCTCCTTTTCTTTTCAAAATCTTTTCAATTTTAGTTTGGTTTTCGCCAAAGATAGTTTTTTTTTAAATTAATTGATGCTTGATTCCATTAACTAATTTATTACTTGATTTATAGCATTAACTTGATTCTTTGGTTTTCGGAAAATATATAAATGATAATATTAATTCAAGAGTACAGGAATGGAGCTGTTATTCCAGTATACATAGTATTTTTCTTTTAATAAGTGCCTAGTAGCTAATATGCACTTAAATTGGTGATTTGTAGGTAATGTGCAGTTCAAATAGATAATATGCAGATTACCTTGGTAGTTTGAGAAATTAAATAAACTTCGGCACTTTAACGAGTCACCCTAATCGAAATGCACTTTACCTTGGCAATCTGTAGAATAACTGATTTCTGCACTTTAATCATAACATGTACACTATTTATTTGATGTGTTACGGCTAAATCACTACAGAATAGTGTGTTGATTAACTAGGATGATCAGTTAAAGGGCCGAAAAATTACTTAATTTATCAAATTATCTAATGATATTCAAACTACCTAGATAATCAGCACCTTACCTACCAGGTACTCGTTACAGAGAAGATAAGGTGTTTGCTGGAATAACAACATTGTTTTTGCACGCTAAAATTAACATACTGCAATTTATTTATTTTTCGCTCTCTAAAAAAATCAAGTTACTACAATCAAGCAATCAACACATTAGTCGATACAATCAATCATTTTAGAAACTATAAGACTTGGAATCAATTGAAGTAGGAACATTATTACAATTAAAATAATATCATTTATTTATTTTTCACTCTCTTAGCAATAAAGTCAATATCAAGCAAACAAGTTAGTTGATAGAAAGCGAGAAACATATTTTAAATCTTTATAAAAATACGGAAACCGTCAAAAATAAAAAAAATCATGTTGCGGAAAATTTGCAATTTAACGAATTACTCTGGTTAATCTGTTAATAAGGTAGATTAATGGCATTCGACCTTTACTGGTAACAGGTGTGGATTTTGTGTCTGATTATGTAACTTAAAATCTTACCTGCACTAATTTATTAGCATATTTGAGGATACCTCAGTGAACCATTAAATTTGAGTTCTAGTGCGTGAAAATTCTATCATTAGAACAAAAGTTATTCAGGGTGCTTCGTTTTTTTTCACTTTTTTTCCTGCGCATTACGACGGATGGAGGTATTTTTAAAACAAGTTAAATGATGTGTAATTCACATTTTATTTTTAGGATTTATCGGATCAATTTTGGACATTATTGATGGCATCTTTTCGAGACTATAGTATCAAAAAGATGCAATTATATTAGTGTCCAAAATTTATATATATATATTGCAATTGTAAGAGAGTAGTCGCAACCTACAGACCNGCGCTAAAAAGCAGCAGAAATTTCAGAAAAAAGTATCTATATAAAACAAATGAAATAAAATAAAAATATGACCACCGAAGCCGACGTCTTCAGGGGGTACCGGCCCCGGTAGCCATTAAAAACAATACCATTTCTATTTGAGGGAGAAGCAAAAGCTTAAAATATCTCCCTCAGTACCCCGATGGTTTTGTATAGAGGTCCAGGAAAAACAAGATACATTCAAAAGAATAAACAAATTACGAAAAGAAAATCAATAAAAATCATCAAAATTAAAAACTCACAGTCACAGGTCAAGAATCAACTTCAAAAGCGGAGGAAAAGAAAACACTACAAACTGAAAAACAACGCCCCCTATAATAATGCGCAGTAAAAGTTTAAAAATGATATGAAAAGGTCAGGAGAAGGAGATACGTAGATAAATTAATAGAATGCTTAACGTATGCTTAACGTCGAGCATTCGAGCTATGTCGAGTTTATAATTCTCATAATATTCTACAATCTAGAAAATATGGTCTTAATAGTTTAGGCAGGAGAGCGGTCTAAAGTTTTGACCCCTTAATGTTAATTTTACTTTTTGGGTATTTCGCCATATCTTTATTACTTTTAAGCAAAGTGAGAATTTTTTGAAAAATCATAAAATTTGTTTATTGAAAGATAATTCTGTGCAAAAAATAAATTGTAGTAAATATTTATTATTTCATGTTATTTTATTTATTAAGAGTCGAAAAAAATTTGAATTGTAAGGTATACAAATTGCTACACCACTTTCAAGCAGCTTATTTTGCATAGCAAAACACTAAACTTGAATAAAATCGTGTGAATAATACCAAAGAAATCGAATTTTAAATATAAGACTTGTTTTAAATTCGATTTCTCAGGAACTATTCGATCTAGTTATATCAAATTCTTTGTATTTTGCTTTATTAAATTACATGCAAAATTGACAACATGAAATTGGCAATATATACATTTTACATTCTTTAAATTGGTGTAAAAATTTGTATACCTCACAATTTTACATGTGTTAACTTCAAAACAAGCGCAAAAATACCTTAATTTGTTTGCAAGGGATGGTTTAGATCATAAAAATAGCTAGCGCTTATTTAATGAAAAAAATTCTATTTTCCCAAACGATTTAGTTGAAAATTTCGAATGATCTTTTGGATCTAGGGCTAAAATTGTCTTCTGCAGCATCTGTCAAAATTTCAGGAAGATAGAGCAAACGATTCTGCTGTTAAAAAAAGACACACAAACACACAACTCCTCATTTTATTACTAAAGATTTTACACAAAAATAATAAGCAAGGTAACTCTATACGACATTCCAATTATGGAGCATCAAAAATATTGTGCTATGTAGAAACGGAAACATAATGGGGATAAGCATTTCAAAAATGTACATATATATATCAATTACAAGAAAATTTCCTGAAATCAAGTTCAACAGTTTATTTAACAAAATAACAAAATCAATTTTGAGAAAAGGGTTTGAAAAATCCGTGTAAGCCACATTAAGCTGGGATTTACTTTTAAAAGAAGATATAATTTTATTCTTTAAACAAAGAAAATTTGTTACCATAAATCTTATAGTTATAACACGTTGCGCATGTCAGATACAATGCTGTACTTGATTGAAATTTCTTTTTATAAATAATATTTTAAAATATTTTTCTTAAAAAAAAATCTTAGAAGTGCCCACAATATAATATCGATAGAAACTCACATAGCAATAATGATTAAATTATCTTTTGAATCCCTCTTAAAAACGTAGTTGAAAATGTATATATGTTGGGGGTCACAAATTAATATTTAATCGTAGAGAAAAGAAAACTATCGAAATATGAAGAGTCATGTTAATAATCGAGATGTAAAGGTTAAAACATGTTCGATTGCTGGATAAATCTTGAAGATAATTCGAAAAATCACGTTTCAAATATACTTTTAGGAACCACAATACTTTTAGGACATTTTAATGTAAAATTTATATACATATAAGTATTATGCTAATGAATATAAATATATGCATTTATTATATGGATGAATATACATGTTTATAAAACTGTTAAGAGCTGCTAGTAAATCTTCCAAATTTTAACAAGTGTAGGCAAACAACCGGTTTGGAGCAAGAAAAGAAAGCTTTTTTAAGGATTTTATTGTGAAAAAGTATGCATTCAAGAAAACACTAAAGAAAGACAAGATCAACCAAGAAATTCTTCGCTTTTTTTCTTCTTTTTCTGTCACTTTTTATGTGTTGCAAAATTTTCTTAAATTGCTTTTGATGCAAAAACAGAAAATCAGATTTCAGTTTTTCCATTTGTTTCTAGAATGAGCTTTCTGTATAAATGTATGAAAGTACCACATAAAAAGAAGAGAAAAAGAAGTTTACCTGTAGAACACCAAACGATAAAAGGATTTCTTTCTTAGAATTTTCCGAGAATAGAATTATCGAGCCATTTTCTACAAAATCCGTCTCACAATAGGCGTTTTGTAACGCTTTAAGATAATTTAGAAAAATCTTTCTGGGAGTTACTTTATTGAAGTGTTATTCTTGAAATATAAAAATAATCTCAATACATTTAAAAATGAAAAGAACCTTTAAAAAAGCTGACTTCTTTAGAAAAATATTAACTTCTCTTTAATTCAAAATTATACACTTATGTATGTTTAGTTCAAATGCAATAAAACACTAGAACTTTAAAAAAAATCGCAATAAAATAATTTTATTCTAGTTATCACCACGCTGGAACATTTTAATTAAAATAATATCTATTTATATCATATAAAACACTAATTGTCGGTGAGTTTTTGAATCCTTACAGAGCTCGAAATGTATGTTTACAAGAATGGATTCAGCTCGAAATGCATATTTACGAGGATGGACACTGCTCGAACTGCGAGTTTACGAGAATAGACACAGTTTGAAATGTGTGCTTACGAGAAAGGACAGAGTTGGAAATGTGTGTTTACGAGAATAGACTCAGTTTGAAATGCATGTTTACGAGAATAGACAAGTCTCAAAATGCATGTTTACGAGAATGGATGCAGATCTCAATGCATATTTACGAGGATGGACACGGCTCAAAATGCATGTTTACGAGAATAGACTCAGCTCATAATGCATATTTACGAATATGGACACTGCTCAAAATGCATGTTTACGAGAATAGACTCAGCTCATAATGCATATTTACGAGGATGGACACAGCTCGAGATGCATGTTTACGAGAATAGACTCAGCTCATAATGCATATTTACGAGGATGGACACGGCTCAAAATGCATGTTTACGAGAATAGACTCAGCTCGAAAAGTGAGTTTAATGTGAAATTTGTAAATTCGTATCTATTTTTAAAATAATTTCATAATAATTAATTTATTTCCTCTTTTGCTCTGTTAAACGTACTTCGAATTCATCTTAATATTCTTTCTGTGTTACGCTTTTGTCTGATAAACTAATTTCAGTTTTTAATTTAGTGTGTGTATGCATCCTAAACTACCAATTTTCCTTGAATTTGTATTGTAAAAATGATAACTGACTATTATGTGGATCAGATCTTGTTTTTACTATAAATTTTCGCGTAACAGAATACCAAAATGCATGGAGCTACTACCCTCATAAAAACTTAAGGTGTTTTGAGGTTTATTTGAGATTGTTTTGGGGTGTCAAGGATGATTTAAGTTTTATTTGAAGTTGATTTCAAAGACAATCTTAAAAGATGAACCTCTCAAGGTGTGTAATCAAGGTGAATGAAGTTGTTTTATTCACACTTGAGGTTATTTTGAGGTTGTTGGAAGTCTAATTTTTTGCAACCAGCTTAGAGAGATTATTCTTGAGGTGTACAGGCTATTTTTTCCACGCTTCAAGTGAATAGGTATATTATAGGTATATTATATAGGTATAACTGAATAATTTCACCCAATCTCAACTAAAAGTATTTCTTAGACTTATATGAGAATCATTTTATGACGTGTAAATTAAAGTGTATTAATGATGTTATTTTTGGTGTAAAACATAGCCTCATTTTCTAACTCTGGTTCATTTTTTTACATCTGCCAACCTTAAAACAACCTTACTTGTGTTTCACTAGCCCTCGTTCTTAGCATAGTGAAGGACCAAGAGCCAAGAATTACCTGTGATGTTTCACTACAATACCTTGGTGTAAAGTAGATGTCACTATTTTCAATGTAATGATGCACTTAAAAATTACTTTAGTGTATAATCTGAGAGTAAAAGCTGAATTGAGTATATGGATAAATTTTTCAACCACAAATGTTTTACGTATTACGCATGTCTTATGAAGATTGACAGATATGTATAAAAAATTACAAAACATGATTGATTTTGGGAAAAAAACTACCTCACCTTTAGTGACATATTAATTCGAATTTTTCCTCAAAAATTCGAATTCTTTACACTCTCGTTCATAGTATAAAACTGTTCTATTTTACTGGAAATCAAAACCAATCGATTTCACTGAACTTTTCACATCTATTTACTCGAATTTTATCGGTTCTCAAGGAATCGACCGTCGTCTGTCATCGAACAAAACTTTGATATATTGCCGCTTGGAAGCACCCTCTTCCCAATACACACAGGAGGGTTGCATCGAAGGAAAGAAAGAAGGAATGGATAACATTTTCGAACAATTTTTTCCTTCTTGTTGTAAATTTCAACATAAAATTTGATGCCTCCAAGGAGGCTGTACCATCCTTCCTAAAGGTGTCTTCAGGTTTACCACTTTTTTCTTATTTTAGTTCTTTGTCCTTTTGACGTAGACCATTTTTCCCTAGGGGTGTTCACTTTTTCGTGCTTTTTCATCCATATCTTGTTCATTTTTCTTAACCCCAACCCTCCTCGTCTTTTTCGAAACCAGGAGAATCGGGCTGGATTTTTTTTTCCTTCGGAAAAAGAGGTGAGAAAAGATGAAGGAGATGATGTTCGAAAGAAGAAAAAAAAAAGAACAAAATATCTAAGCCTCGAGATGCCTTCCGTGCATGGGAGGCGAAGAAAACAGCATTTCGGAAATTGCTCGCGGTGTGAAGAAGGAACACACCTCTTGTCGATCTTTTTTTCTTCTTTTTCGGAATTTTTTTTTTCTTCTTCTGATTTGATGGAAGCAAAAGATGCTGCTCTCAGGGCATTCAAAAAGAAAATGAGAGGTCTTCGAAAGGTGATTTTTTTTTATCTTTTATTTTATATGTCTTGGATCTTCGCATTAATACTTTTTTCTCCACCGAAATAAATCTCGTTTTTTTTTTCAAACAGTAAAGAGATCTGATTGATTCCGAGGTTAAAGATAATTTCAATAGAGACCCTTGTAAAAAATATCCAAAGTCAAGCCTACTTAACTTTCAGGGCTTCTCTAAACTAAAGAGTTTGCAATAAAAGTATTAATGTTCACAGAACAGTTTTAATTTTAATATCATATCTTATTGATTCGATACTGTATGCTACAGATTATCTTATTAAGTGTAGGGATGTAAGGTAAATATCTAAGCTAGGTCTAGAATTTGACGTGTTTTTTCATTTCACATGTTTTGGCTCATCGTCTTTTTTCCCCAGAAAAAATAAATCTTATTTTTTTTTTACAAACGTTAAAAAGATCTGATTGATTTCGAAGTTAGAGATAATTTCAATTCAGGCTCTTGTACAAAGATTCAAAATCTAACATATTTAACTTTTATTGCTTCAGTAAACTGAAGAGTTTCCAATAAAGATATTGCAGTTTATGGAATTGTTTTTATTTTAATATCCTATCTTACTGATTCTATGCTGTATGTTATAGATTATCTTATTTTACTTTTAAGGATATAATCTAGACTAGGTCCAGGACTCGGCTTGCTTTATTTTATTATTAATTTTAGGCCTTGGATCTCCATACTAATTCCTCTTTTCTAGCGAAATAAATCTCGTATTTTTTCTCTCCAAATAGTAAAGAAATGTGATTGGTTTCGAGGTTAAAGATAATATCAATAGATGCACTTGTACAAAGATCCAAAATCAAACCTACATCTTTTCAGTTTTTCCGTAAACTGAAAAGTTTGCAATAAGGATATTGCAGTTTGAGGAATAGTTTTCATTTCAATATCATATCTTTTTGATTTGAGGCCGTGTGTTATAGATTATCTTATTCACGTCTAGGGATATAAAATAACCATCTAGACTATATCCTGTACCAGGACTAGACTATATCCAGGACTTTCTTTTACCTCCAGTTTTATATCTTGAACTTTCGTATTAATTCTTTTTTCTCCAGTAAAGCAAATCTAATTTTTTTTTCTTCAAAAAGTAATGAGATGATTTTGAGATCAGAGATAATTTCAAGAGAGACTTTTCTACTTGACTTGTTTTGATATAGACACAATTTTTTCCCTCGTTTTTTATTTTGTTATTTCCAATGAGCTGCACAAGTGCACACACATGAGCAGACCAAGTGCGTTCTCCAGAAGAGGTATCCACTCTTTCAGGACCACTATAATGGGTGAGATACCGTTGGCCATGTTAATTTGGACGTCTAGTTTCTGCCACACTAGATGGCAGCACCGAGACTCTTATTTGGGTGCTAAAGTGCACTAGCCGGAAACTAAGTGAATTTTGCCTGAAATGATAAGAGCCAATAAGGCACCCCAGGGATCTTTTACATGCCGCATAATAATACGACATGGCCGTTGAGTGTTTTCTGCGTCCCGAAAATCCGGTGTCTGGGCCGGGATCGAACCCGCAGACTTGGGGTCAGAAGGCCGACGACAAACCAACTGCGCCACCCAGCCACAAGACACAATTTTATTAATGCCATTTGTTTCTCGACACACTGCTAACTGGTACAGTTGCAAATTTAAAAAAAATTAAATAGTTTTTGTTCTTATGATCAGATTTTTAACTATTCATAAAGTTTATACTAGTTAATTAGCCTAACAGAAAACAGACACGAAAACGTAGTCTATGGTACCTTTATTCAGGTAAAGGTACTTTTTTCAACAGATTTTGATTTTGATATGGTACTATGGTTCAAAATATAGTGATAAAAAAACTGCGGATCAAATTATGGTATAATGTTCTGCTACTTTGTATATAACATCCGTGAAATCCATCTTACAGTAGAGTTTTTTTTACCGTAAAATATTATATTGTAATTTTTACCGTAATATTGATCCAAATAGAGTGATTTGATATAACAATTGATAGAGTGATTGATTGAGTAGAACAAATTTTAGAAAAAATATATGCAGAACTTCTTCTGAAAACGAGTTTAGTGAAGGTAAAGAATAAGCAAAAATTTTTAATGCTTTGAAGTTTTCGAATTATAACTTAAAAAAAACAAACAATGATTAAGTTAAAAAATATACCAACAAATTAGACGAAATTTAAAGAAGCTTCAAAGGTTCAAAAATTTCAAATCAATACGCCGTTCAAAGTAAAAATCTTAACCCTTTGACGTAGAACTTTTAAATTTCATCAGCAGAACTTTTATTTTTCTTTATTTTGTATTAATTTAGACCAAAATAAGTGAAAAATATTATATTTAGTATTCTAATAGTTTATTATTATATGAATGCAGCTGTCTTTTTCTGTGTTAAAGGTTAAATCTTCCAAACTCGACTAAGTCCCAAACAATAGTTTTTCAATATTTCATCAATTTTTCTTTTCATCAAAAACGGTTATTCATCATTGAAATTTATATAATATACAAAATCATTTATTGATAAATTTTTGAATGTGACTGCAAAAATAATTCTTTCAAACCACTTTTTTTTATATTTATATTTTAATATAAATAATAGTTATAAATAAAATTTATATTTTATATAATAAAATTTATATTTCTTACTTGCAATAGTACAAATAAATTTAGCAATTCCAATAAACTAAGAAATATTTTCAGTAACTATTAGACTATATTTCATGATTAAAAAATACCAAAATATATTTTAGCTTACAACGAGAGAGCCGGAAATAAAATATATAAAAGGAACACCTGGGTCCATATGCGCAAAATGTTTAAAGGGAAGTTTGAGTATTTTATTTTAGCGCCCAAAAGGTTTTAGTTGAAAAATTTTAAGAACGTAATTGCTTTACTAAAAATATCATAGGCTGTGTTAGAAATATAAATAATTCTATGATATCAAATCAAGAACATAACGATTTTTTGTTTGCATTTAATGTTATTTTTTAGCTATCTTTTGTAAACGACCCTCTAGAAACTCCAACACCCCTTAAATACCCAATAATGTGCTAGCACCCCCTTAAAAGTCTTCATAAACCATTGGAATGCCATCCCAAGTTGGGAACTTATGGTTTAAGTTTTTAGAATCATTCAATGTTCTATATTTTGATGATCAAGAAGCTGGGATCCAGCAAAAAATTAGGCATGCTTTTTAGGAAAAAGTAAATTTTTGTGTTTTATTTCGTAACTTTAAATATCTGCACTAATTAATTAAGTTTAAGGTTTAGCACTCGAACCATTAAAATTGAGTCATAGTATATGAAAATCCAATTATTAGTTTAAAAGGGTGTTCACTTTTTATGTGCATTGAACAACATGTTTGTAAAATAGAGGTGGTTTCCCCACTTAATATTTCTTAATCTGTTATATTAATAATATATATATCTTTTTTAAAAATCGAATGATAATTTAAATTTTATTGGTTATTTTGAATAAATTAAAACTTTTTATTATTATGAAATGAATTAATATTTCTATTTAAACTAAACAGACTCAGATAATAGTCTATTATATTTGTTAATTAATCATCTGTTATATCAATAATGTATTTTTAAAAAATCGAGTGATATTTTCAATTTTATTGGTTATTCTGAATAAATTAAGCGTTTTTATTATTATAGAATGAACTGATATTTCTGTTTAAACTAAACAGACTCTGATAACAGTTTCAGTTTTTTTTTGTAATTCAATTATTAGTTTAATCAATTATAGTTACCGTATATTTGATATAGTTAACAAAGGAGCTAAAGTAACTGAAAGTTTCTGTATCAAAAAATACACATTATTTTCCTTCATAAATTAGAATTTAGTTAATGTGAAACATCACTGCGTTCTTCTTTTAAAATAAATGCGGAAATTTTCGTAAAAATGATTCAATTTTGTTGAAATTGTAAGTTTCTATAGAATAATATTCATAATAATTGTTAGAACTGAAGTTTAAAAAAAATATTTTACAATATTAAAGTAAAGAATTCTCGCAAAGTTGATATTATTTCTTTGCATTTATATTTTGATAAACTAAATATTCAGTAAATTTAGGGGGATATAATATTCAATAATATTTCTTCCGTGATAGTTAACAACACTTTATTTTTGCTTGTTTTTTTTCAAATTTAAAATAGTTAAACTTTTTAGAAAGTCAGATTTTTTTATGTTTTAGCTATTCTTATAAATTAATGAATACTATATATTCATTTTGGTAGGATAAATCTATTTATTTGTATTCATGCATGGTAATGTGCGTTATATGTTTACCAAGTCTGGTAGGGATTATTTTATGTTGATATTTCAACTCAAAAGAATTTCTAATATCAGAGTCTAGATCTTTTATAGAGTTTAAATTAAACTGTTTTCAAGAATAGGTACACTATACCCTGCTCGCTTTGCTCACCGACACTAATAGAATTTTTCCTTTAAAATTAATGTAAAATAACCGGTAGCAGTCTGCCCATCCAATTAATCTTACCTTAAAGAACATTTTTTTTTCTTAACAATTTCGGAAACCGTTTATTACTAATATGGGTAAAAATTCATGAATACAAAACTATACGGATTTGTAACCATTCACAACTATCATGGTTTCAAAACCATAAAAAAGATATTATTGACTCCCAAAATATAGGGGGTAGTTACAATCTGGGGAATATGGTCCCAATAGTTTGGTTTAAAGAGCGGTCCGAAAATTGGATGATTTTTAAAACGAAATGTAAAATTTTCACACACAATTATTCCTTTACCCAAAAATAATTATATTAAAAAAGTTTTTAATTATTTATTATTATTTTTTATAATTTTATTTAACAATTGTCAAACAAATTTTGAATGTTAGGGTATGCAAATTTAAAGACGTTATTATTTTAAAGACTGTAATTTTATATGGCAAAATATTAAATTTGAACGAAGTCAATTGAATTGTTCTTCAGAAATCAAGTTTTAGAAATATCAGATATCAAATATTTTACTATATTGAGGCAACTAGTTTTTTGGAGGACTTTTCTGAGAGCACTAACCAACAACAAGACCACACAAACCTCCCACTGCTAGAGCAACAGCAAGGGGAACCCATGATCCGTCTGCCACTGAGAATAATTTACGTCAGAACTGTGGCCGGAGCGAACCTGGAGCAAAATTCGTATCTACCAGTCCTCTCTGGTATTTGAACCTGGGCCTTCTTGTTGGGAAGCGAGCACTGTATCCCCTGAGCTACATCGGCTGATACTATACTTACTGATAATGTTATTAAGTTAATTACTGTTTTATACTTTTGTCATTTTTATTTTTAAGTACTGATCTCATGCATATTTGATGCACGGGGGCTAATGATGTATAATTAAGTGCTTTTGGCAATAATAACGATAATAAAAAACAAAAACTATTTTCTTTAAAAAAAGAAGCTACATGATAAATTTCATAAAAATACAAAAAAAAATTTCTATTTTTTTGGGGGGGGGGGTTCAAAATGTCTTTTAAAATCATGCCTCGAATGACAAATTCAATTTTACAAACAAAGTAACCGAAGTAAAATGAATTCCTTTTCTGAAACAAAATCCTCTATGTTTTCAGAAACAGCAAGAAAACATAACTTAACGCATTTCTCGCCATATTCAGCTACAGAAATCGTGCAAAACTGTTTGGAAATAAAGCAAGTGAAAATAATTTGTTTATATTTTTACAGCAGAAATATGTCTTGAAATTTGAGCGAAAGATAAAAACATTAAAAATGAAACTCATATCCCTTTAAGTGGATTTTGGTGAGAAACATAACGCCTGCAAAGACATATTCGCCAAGAAAGAAGAAAAAAATCTTTTTTGAAATAGCTTTTCTTCTTCAAACTCTACCGGATATGAATGCTCCTGTCCATTTCTGACAGGTGTCTCAAAGAGATCACATTTCTAATACTTAAGAACGAGGATATCTTCGCACTAACAGACCTTTCAAAAAATCTGTTATGTCTTTTAGGCTCCATTTTTCACGCCTCACTTCGCCAAGGCACTGCACAGGATCAAACTAAGATTTTTATTTTACAGCCATATAAGAATATTTTCATGTCTGGTACATTGCTTTAATTTTATTTGAAAATTGTTTCCTACCTCATCACCACTAGTTTGGTGTTCTTTTCTCTGAAAGAGAAAAGTCGTTTTGAAAATAATGATTTTCCTTGTAAGAATATCACCGAAAGCTTTTCAAATTCAAACTATCAATTGCCCGTTCTTGAGCATTTAATTGATTTTTTTAAATTTTACTTTTCGATATATAAGAACTTTTCATGGTATAGACAGATGAAGCAATGACTTTGAACAATATTTCAAAAAATGCCAGTAAGTTATATTAATGCCACTTGATTATAGTTTCTGTGTAGGCGAAATTATTAAAAAAATATAATAATCATTATTTGTCTAGAGGGTAAAATAAATACAAAATTAAATTTTGTATTAAATAATATTGTTAATTTTTAATATATATAT
>NC_092205.1:22041569-22262128 GCF_043381705.1 Parasteatoda tepidariorum | reverse complement strand
CTACCCGACACATTTTGAAAAGAGCTGAAAAACATGTTTTTTTAAATTTCTATTTTTTTAAGTTAAACTATTCTTTTTTTGGTTTATTCTTTTTGTATTATTTAATTAGATGATAAAACAATAGAAACATACAAAAATATTGATTATTACTCAGTATTATACAGAAATATAAGCAATACTCCTTAAGTGAGCGGGGCTACCCGACTCTCCCCTAAGTAAAGAAAATAGTAATAGTTTTATATTATTGTTAATTGGTGTCCATTTCTTAAAAATATGTATCTGAACAATGTTGCGGTACTTGTCTTGTTTCAGTTTAGGAAAAATTATTCTCAGGGAAAATTATCTGCGAAATTATTTAAATATAAGTTAAAAAAGTAGTAGTAGTTTTAGTATTGTTAACCCACTGGCGGTTTAGCAAATGGGAAAAATTAGGAGAACGTTTTAATATCAACGCAATGTTAATGATTTTTGACTATCTTTCGTTTAGCGAAAATTATTGAAGGAAGTTTATAAGCATTATTCACCTATAACAATAACAAAACTACAATACTTTTTTAATAAACAAAAAAATATAAATATTATTTCTATAGTTAATTTGTGTACACTTAGTATTTTCGTCTGATATTCTGTCGCTATTTCGAATTTCTTATTACTCCTGAACCGTTTGAGCTGGAGTACACTGTTAAAATTTACATTCTAAAATTATGGTAAAATAACTGGCAGCGGTCTGTCCATCTGATTAATAGTAAAGTTTACGGTAAAGAACATTTTTCACTTTTATGGTTTTGAAACCATTTACAAAAAGTATGGTTATAAAACCATTAATACAAAATTATACTGTTTTCTAAAAATGTGCAACTAGCATTTTTCAAAAACGTAAATTTTTTTTTATTTTATTTAACTAGACATAGAAGCTCGGTTTTTTGTAAGGTAATAGGCATTGGAGAGTGCCGGACCCTGGAAATTCTTCACGTGTTGAAGGGAATGGAGGAAATATTGTAGTGTCAACACTAGGATTTGAACTCCAGTTCTTTCGGTCATGAGATTGACAGATAAGCCCGCTCTGGTATGATAGGCACGCAGTTGAAGTGATTCATTAGGTGGTTCTAGTTGGTGCGATAAAATTCTGGTTGTTTAACCGTATTAGGTAAAAGCAGTTAATAAACAGTTTTTCTCAAACTTAACAGTTTGATTACCATTTTATTGACTGTTTTGATTAAATATGGTAAAATAACCATTCAATAAATTGATATTTTACCATTTTTTTTCGAGAAATTTCTAACAGTGTACTGAAATTTCGGAAACAGAATATATGTAGCACTTTTTGCCTTTGAAAATCGTTAAAAAATTTTAATTATTCCCTGCGGGAGAAATGCTTGAAAAATGATTTGTTCGCATCAGTTTAGCGTTAGCTGTTGCTATAAATAAAACTGTGGACAAAACTTTTAAAGTTTTTATTGCATGTTCTTTAATCTTTAATTATTGTTTACTAGCTCAGTCATCAAAGTGAATATAAAAGTGAGTCGGTGCAACGTCATAAATTAATATTTCACAATTAAATTATCTGAAATAAATTGACAGTCACAAAATCACAAATATGTTTCCAGTTATTGACTCTAGAGGAGCTGCCATTCAAGAGAAAATTATTTGGGAAACATAGCGATCATTATTAAACTTCAGTAACAGTAAAACTACAATTATTTTTAATGAGAAATTAAGAAATCACAAACCATTTGCGTTTTTTTTTCTTTTAAATAAATGCCATAATTCTGTTTTAGGTACTCGACTAAATTCCATTTAGAAAAATAATTTAGGAAACTTAATAAAAAAGATTTATAGCTAGAATTTTTTTTTTTAAATTTGTTATGAGAAACTTCTTAAAGGCGAGTACTTGTGAAACTTTTTTAGATATTTCCCATTAACGGAAACTAATCAAGTATCATAAATTATGGCTAAATATAGCATTTGATATTTTTTTCAAATTTTTTTCTCTTCAATGTTCTTTAAATTGCAAAGGTTCGTCACACACGCTGTTAGAATTTTTATTCTAAAATTACGGAAAAATAACTGGAAGCGATCTATCCATCCTATGGAAAATGTACAGCAAAGAAAATTTTTTACCTTTACAGTTTTGAAACTGTTTGCAATAGTAATTAGTATGATTAAATAATTAGTAAGGTTAAAAAAACTTAAATACAAAATCTATTTGCTCTTTTAGCTGTTTACAACTAGCATAATTTCAAAACTGTGAGAAAGAAACTTAATTGGACATTGGAGTTAGACTTTTCGTTAGGTAATGGGAATTGGAGTTTGGTTGCTGTTGAGTTTTACTAAAGAAACCATGGAATGTAGTTTGATTAGTTTGTCTTTCTGTTTCACCCTTCGTAAGAGATAGAAAATGCAAGACTTTTTGTGTTAAGCAGTTTTATGGGGCTTCCATCCATGCGTGAGCGAGAGTATCGTATTACATTAGTCCAGGGTCACAAATTGATAAGTGTCGGACACTGGAAATTCCTCATGTGTTGAAGAAAAGGAAGAAAATATTGTGCTGTCAAAGCTGGGATGCGATCCCTTATTTTGTTGACCTTGAGATTGATAGATTAGCCTCTTGGCTAAATACACATCCAGATTCAGGGAACTAAGTGTCTTTATTATGTGGGCCAAGTTGAGTGGATAAAATTCTGGTTGTCTAACCGTATTCTGTGAAAGCAGTTGGCGGCTTTTTTTCCGAGTTAACAGTTTGAATACCATCGTTTTTATGGTTATTTGACTGCTTTGTTTGAAGATAATAAGCCAACGAAACAAAATATAAGCCAATAACGGAAAATAAGCCAACAAAATAAAATAAATAAAATTGGACTACATTGCGAAATTTGCCAAAAAATAAACATAATTAGTGAAAATACTGACATAAAAATAAATATTATTGGGATTTTCATTAAAAAAATAATAAGGAACAAAACAATTAAGAAAATAGGCATTATTCTTTCACATTTCAAATCATAGAACATTTCTAAATTTTGTTTCTTTCGTTGCGTAATTAAAATTCGGAGCCACTACAGTAAACCAATTTGATTAAAACTTTAATCAATATATTTATTTCTCACATTTGCACCTGTCAATATTTCAATATTTTGCGTTGTGGTGCTAATTATATTTGGGTAATTTATTTCAAACTTACATTTTTTTAAAAGATTTCTTGGCTTTAATCAGGATAAAGTTTCAACGAAGAAAACTTAGAATAATAATTAAAATTTTTGATCAAAGAAACTCGAAACTTTGATTGTGTTTGTTATTAAGGAAAAAAATTTAATATAAGTTGGACGCAGCCTACTTGTTTAATTAAATTTCGTCACGAGAAAGCTCTTCAAGACAATTACTCTTACAAAGAAAACTTAACATAAATCTCAAAAATATTTTCCATTTTCTATATCACTTTCCGTTGTTAATTTAATTAAAGAACACGAACTGTAATAACCTAGTCTACAAATTTGATTGTCGAACTGGAAATGGATTTACTAAAACAATTAAAAAAAATCGCTGTGTAACTTAATCAGAAATATGAAGCTTCAATTATTTTATCCGATTAAGAAAAAAAATTATAATTAAAACTAAGAATAATTGGAAATATTTATATTCTGGTTTTAATTAATCAAATCAATAAGATGTCGATTAATTTAATTGGAAATAAGTTTTTATTTAATAAGGGAAACAGACTTTTGTTAGCGAAAATAAAATATTCAGTGTTATTTATGAATTAGTTCATGAAACAATTGACAAAATATGTCAACGATTATTTATTTATAGCAATGCTTAATTAAATTCACAGATTGCCACAAAAGGTTCCGTTTTAGATTAATCCGATTCCATTATTGCCTAACCAAAATATGAGATGATTATTAAGTTTTTTTTTACTAAAACTGATGGGATTTTTTTTCTGTTTGTGTTATTTTTTCGAGTATGTTTCTATTAAATAACTTTCGTTTCTATAATGGTGGAATCATAATAAATTGAGATTTCAACCTCTTTCCAACTAACGCTAACTTTCGGTCTAATGACCATTGAAATTTCAAAGGTTTTTTGAGATTTGTAAACAAATTTTATTGTATTTTTATCCCCCAATCTTATTTTTAATTAATCAAAATTGCAACAACTTTAATTCATTCTAGCGCATTGTAGCCAGTCTGGTAACACCTAATTCTTAAATGTTCCAAACCATAAGAAATATAAAACTGTCTTCTTGCAAACGTTTTTCAAGTTTTCAGTTACCACTGTTATTTAAGCAACAAAGAGAAAAATTATGCAATAAGAATGCAGTATAGAAGAAAGGTAGCGGTTCCTTGACTAAAATTAGCTATTCCGCAAACTGCTAAGGTTAGCTGGATATCTCAAATTTTAACTTGAGATCTGTGATGGATGACATGGTTTCTTGAACGAGCCAGCAAAATTCAGCACGATATTAATAACATCATCATTGATCCACATAGGGAATTTATGCTTTTTTTTTTTAGAAATTGGCTTTAAGTAAGTGGTTTCAAAATTTTTCATGAAACTAAATGCTTCATCACAAGTTAAAATTGACTAAAAAGGAGGGGGGAATAACTCTATTTTTGTGAAACCCAAGTCGATAAATGCACTTATTGATTTGGTTCATTATATTCTCAATTAACTTAATAATAATTTTTCTTCAATTATTCAAATCTTAAATATCTTCTTAATTATCTTCCGTTTTCTTAATTATCTTCGATCTTCTTAATTATTTCAATTATTTTTTAATTATCTCAATTATATTCCTTATTATCTTAATTATTTCAATTATCTTCTCATTTATATTCTTCTTGATTATCTTCTATTATAATTATAACCAAGATTCTTCTATTATAATCAAGAAGATATTATAATTATCTTCTTGATTATCTTCTATTTTCTTAATTATCTTTTATCTTTTTAATTATCTTTTTAATTATCTTTTATCTTCTTAATTGTCTTCTGTCTGAAAAAAACATGCTTATCTGGAAAGATTAATTGCAAAAAAAATAGAACAATAAAAAATACTTAATATGAGAATCAGCGTCATTGTAACACTTGACATACCGTAGGATAAGTTTTTATAATTTTTCGGAAAATGATAGCTGGACGGAAATTTTTTGAGCAGATGAAAGTAGAAGATAAATGTGCAGTAGAGAGGATGGTTGAACTCCTCCCAGCTAAACTTCTGGAAACAATTTTTTTTATTGCGAAATGTGTTTTGGATCAGCATGTCTAGGACCTGAATGCTACTTCTACTACTGTTCTGGAACCTGAAGAAATTTCTCTCTTGACATCACTTTCCATTTCCACAGACGAAGACAAAATATCAGCTTTATCACGCTGGCTTCATTCCCACGCGGCATACTTCTATTATATGAAACTTATCCTATGGTATGAGTTTTATTTTATAGATGCTAATGATTTGATTGCTAGATCATTAGACCACATGCTCTACAATAATGCTTCACTTGACCAGAAAAAGCAGATAGTGAAGGGCACTCGTCTACATGCAAAGCAGTCATATCCTGGCCAGTTGCACCAAGAGAGTATGTAGAAAGTCAACGGTGGAGTGTTTAACCGAAAAATAAGGTCACGAAGATGACCGTTTGGAGTCCAAAAATTGCAACTGCAGCCGCACGAGGTAACTTAGAAACAAGCTGTGGTTGTTTAAAGAAGAAAAAGTTGCAAAATTTGCCACTCGAAAAATGCAGAGCCGTCTCGCGTAGAAAACTCTTGCAATTTCCAATTTAGCATAATGTAATCCCATATGTTTCCAGAATCTAGTGGTATGATACCGGTTAATATCCGATGCTTCTTAGACGTGGAAAACCATTTCGGTAAAATGCAAAACACCGTTACGCATTTCCAGAAAAAAACATAAATCTGGTTAATAAAAACCAATACGTACAGTATTTAAACCATTCATTTGGTAGTTTTTCCTTTTACTTGGTAATGGTTTATCGGAAATTCTAGGTTCCGAAATTATGGTTCTTATTATCACACATTTAATAAAAAATACAAGACTGAAAAGTAAATTTAACGGAATAATTTTTTTTTATGCAATGTTCATTAACATTATAATAAATTTTTCAAATTTTGACTTTTGATCTTTTGAATTTTGACCTTTTTTAAAACTTATTTTAGTGTTAATTTTGTCAAAATCATCAACAAAGCACTTCGGTAAAAATTATCGAGATATTTGGTATTCCCAGAGCCAGAATCACTGTAAATTTTTACTATATTCTGGTAGTTTTGATTATACTTTCTTGCTCAGTTTCTGTATATTGAAATGGAGTTGTATCTTTTCCATGTAATTATGTTTTGCTTCTTTTACGAACCGCAGAATGCTAACTATCCGGATGACCCTCGTAGTTTTGCTATGCTAATTTTATTCATTCTGAAATAAAATATTAATTAAAATAGAATGGAAGAGCTTAGAAGAATATTTTGTACGGCATTGCTGTGAATCTAGAATATGAATAATAGAAATATATGAGCAGTTAAAAACTGTTTACGTAGCATAACGTTACGTAGCATAACGTTACGTAGCATGTAACGTAACTGTTACGTTTAAAATTAAAACGTAAATGTGTTACGTAACGTAAATATTTACGAAATAAATTTTTTTTTAGGAAATGGCAGAAAAAAACTAAACCTGCAATTCAACTGTCTTTAAATATACTCCCAGAACGATTGGTTCCACGTTGACCCTAATATCTGTTCCTTAAACACAGTAAAAATTTGTTTTATCCTTTTTGAAGTGTGAAACTAAACTTCGTTTTTGTTCATAAAGGCCAACGTACTACGCAAGTTTATCAACTACGATAATGCTTAACTTGGAAACACGTTTAAACGATCGAAACGATGAGCGATATCTAAACGATATAACAACAAATTTAAACGATTAGCCTTGTTTTTGTTCATAAGAGCCATAGTATTGTGCAATTAAGTTTAACAACTACGATAACATCGTTTAGTTTGGAAATATGTTTAAACGATCTAAACGAAAACGATATTTAAACGACATAGCAACAAATTTAAACTATGTTGTGTTTTGTGTTACTTTAACATAATATATAATTCACAGAACATGTTTAAATTCAAAATGTTTTAACTTTTTTGAACTTTAATATTTTCTTCAGAATTTTAAGATTGATTTTTTAAAAAAAGGTATGACGTTTCTTCCATCATTTCTAACAAAAGTTAAATTGTGGACTTTTTTCTCATTATTTTTCGTTCAATAAAAAGCTTAGCAATGTATTCTGTTTAAATGAGAAATACATTGTTGTGTTCTAAAAACAAACTCTTCTATTTTTAGATAGAAAAAAGAACAGATATCTATTATTTTGGAACGTTGAAATCAAGAATTTGTTTTTAAAAAATAATAACTAGGTCTCATACTTAGTTACAGCTTTAAAAGTATGAAAGAAAAATTACAATTGGAGTATACTCGTTTAAGAACAAACTTCTGTACTAGAAATATTTTATTATCTCTCGTGATAAAAGTAAATTATCTCGAAAGTCTGCAAAAGTTTAACTATCCCTTAAGAATTTTCCAAAAATTCGAAGAACAATGTGCAAAACAATAGGTTGAAATTATTTTCGTAAGTTTCTTCATTATGAGTTTGAGTTGTTCAGAAATGATTTTTATTTTAAGTCATTCATTGCCATTTTTTTAAATTTCTGATATTCTGAGTTATGAATTTCACTTTTATTGTGTAATATCGCATATTAAAATTAGTTGCAAATTTACAGTACTGCTTTTGAGAATGTTTTTTTTTTAATTTAGAGTCTTAAAATAATGTGCTTATTTCCAAAATTTTCGGCTTTATGAATAGCATTTTTTAAAACTATAGAATGAAAATTATAAATTAAAATAATTTTTGAAAATTTCTAAATTTTCTTATTATGAGTTGTATAGTTCGAATAAAAAAATAAGCTTTAAATATGTATTTTTGAATTATTTTATAAAGTTTAGAGATTTTGCACATGAATTGCAATTTCTTTTTTATCTACTACGACAGTGCTTCCCAAACTTATGACTTTTGTGTGCCCTATCTAAATTTTTCGTAACGCTATGCACCACTAATAAGAAAATGAATGAATTTTTTAAAAAATATGTTTATTTTTGCTATGAAAAAATTGCGCAAAACTTAAAAATCACAACTGGCTGTTGACACCACTCATTAATAACTGTTAACTCTGCAAAAAATAGGCAATAGAAAAATACGTAATCTTAAATTTTCATGGCTAGCTTTGTTTTTAAATAAATATTTTTCGAAATTTTCACTGCTGCAAGACATTTTGCATAAGAACGCATACCCCAGCTAAACTGTTCCCGTACTCCAGGGGGTACGCGTACCACACTTTGGGAAACACTGCACTAGGAAGCTCCACCGCCTGCTCGCACTACCTGACAACTCCCGAAATTGACTCTCATTCATTACTGTTGATTTCTTTTTCTCCAAAAAAACAAGGAACATTTTGGTTTCAAAATATACGATTATTGTAGCTGTATGAAAGAAAATTTTGTTAATGTGTTAATCTTAATTTTAATCTAGATTTGAAAAATAATCATCTGTATTTGAAAAGAATGTATAATCTAAAGAATACAGGTAGTAAGATTCAATGAGAAGAACACATTTGGCAACGTCGAACACATTTGAGGCATCTAGTCAATGAGGTAATTAATGGGGGGCTGGTGTATTCTGTCCCTCTCCTCCAGAAGAGCTCTTTCCAGTTCTTGGAGAGTTTGTGACAGTGGTAGGCGTCCAGCAATTCGTCTGCCCAGAAGGTGCCAAACATGCTCGATTGGGTCAATGTCCAAAGTCTTGTCTTACGAGTCTTGACTTGTTTACTTGAACGATATCATCATTATTGGGTACACATTTGAAGAGCATCTACAGAACATCCGAAAAATGCTGGTGAAATTCAGAATGGATAATCTTAAATTGAACCCCTCTAAACGTAAGTTGTTTGGCAGTGAAGTTAGCTATCTTGGACACATTATCTCATTGACCTTTAGTTGAAACTTGAGCACTCGAGCTAGTGAGAAAGTGGTTGAAATCTTAATCGGCAAAATTTTTATTTGATCATAACATAGCGATAAATTATATCTAACTCAGAAGCGTGACAGCGCATAGAGGGCCAAGGTCTACTGTGCCCATCTCAGTTTTATCGACCTTGGGCCCTAGGGTGCAGGAGCAGATGTTCCGGTCAGGTGGTCAGCCGAACGCGGAACCCCCAGTGTTTAGTTCCCAAGCATGCTTGGTACTCATTTATCGACCCACTAAAGGGATGAAAGGCTGAGTCAACCTTGCCCGACCCGAGGATCGAACCAGGGACCTGTGGCACGACAGCGCGAAGTGCTACCTCTCAGCCACCGGGCGTCATAAATTATAACTGCAGTTGACGAAAAATGATTAAATTTTGATTTATTATCAGATATTAAGCTCCACTTGAATTTTGAATGCTTTAGCTACTTGGATATTGATGTTGGTTAATAAATGTAATTTACAGTTAAATTAGCAATAAAAAGTTGAATAAAAAATTAATAATAATTAAATTAACTATTATGTTATTAGCCATTAAATTATGGAGTTAAATTAGCTCTTTGGCTAGTCAGAAAGAGGCCGAAATCTTAAATTGCAAAAATTTAATTTCACCATAAAATAGAACTAATTTCTGTCTCCAGCTGTCATAAAATGATTAAATTTTGATTTATCATCAAACATTAAGCTTCAAGCTGAATTCCGAATACTTTAGCTACTTGGACATTGATGTTATCTGATAAATTTTGTTTAGAGTTAAACTAGCAATAAACCTGCACATGCAATAGTTTAGAAAATTACTGAAACTTGCATTTTCTTTTAGAATAGACCATTGTTGAAACTTACTCATTCTAGCTAATTAGGAAATGGTCGAAATTTCGATTGACGATAGATTCTATTTATGGATAAAATCGTGATGAATTCTGTTTGCAGCGATAATAAAATTATTGGAACTTCTATCGTTATTAAGTATAAAATGTTAGATAAAATTGGAGTACTTTAGCCAGTTGGAAATGGGTCAAATATTATTTGCGAAATTTCCCTTTACTACTCATTAAGGCGATGCAAAAAAAATATGATAAAAAGGCAAACAAACTGCATTTTATTTGGAATTAAAAAACTGTCTGTACTTATCGAAACTTCTATTCTAATACGCATTGATAAATAACATAATGATCACTCGTAACAACGTTTTTCCTCATCCGTTTTCATAGAATTCCACTAACATATATTTCAAACGATAATTATCCCTTTGAAAAAGGACGAAAAATAAACCGACACCTGAAAAAAAAGAAGATAAAAAGAGAACTTTTTGTTGGAAAGTGGAGCTTAGCAGCATAGTTTATTGACCAATTCTGCTTCGAAATGCAAACAAATTCTAAGGTAACTGAGGAATTCTACTCCGTCCTAATATGTTTTATCGTCTGCGTATCAAAAGTAATCCCTGAAGAGCTGCAATTTATATACGTACCGTGGCAACACCTTAATCGATTCAATCTATGTCAACAGCGCATTCTTAATCCTCTCTTCCCATTCATAACTTTTCTTTCCTGAGATTTTTTTCCCCTTCTTCCCTCAACAAGCCCAGAAACAGGATAATTTATGATCCTGGATTCAGTTGCCCCCTTCATTCCAAAACAAATCGTTGACTTCGTTTTATTTTTCTCTTTCGGGTGTTTGGTTGTAATATTTTCTAAGATGGAATTAGAGGAATAGCCAAAACCACTCTAAGTAATGACGATTTTTAAAATTTTTTGTTCATTTGGGAAAACAATCTGAACCCTTTATAGAGGAGTTCATCTGAATCTGGAGAAAGTCTTTGTTGCCATATCTGAAATTTATTAGTTATTGTATGTTCTTTGATATGCGGGGGTCTCATTTTCGCAATTGGTTTAGGCAGTACATTTGGTGAGTGGAAGTTTAATTTTCTAGATAGCTTGGCTTCTTAAATCGTTTTGCGTATTGGTTGCGTACTCTTGATCACTTTAAATACGCCATAAGTACTGAGGCAGGACATTTTTAAAAATGAAATTATGAAGGATTTACATTATTTAATTTAAAGATGTAAAGAAGCGTACAGTGTGCAAGAAAGAACCACTCTGAATTACTTTTGATCTAATGATTTGATTTTCACGTTCTAGAACTCAAATTTAATGGTTCGAAGGGTTGACTTTCAAGCATGGTAATTAATTAGTGCAGACGATATTTTAAGTTACGAAACTGGAATGAGAAGCGTGCTTTGGCACCATTGACTTGAAGGCACACCATTGACCATTGACTATGCTGCCAAGCTCATTGAAGTCGAAGGAGTTTGTGATTCAGAGACAGAGGAATACTGTGTAAAAGAATCGTGACAAAAAGTCGAGCTAGACAACAAAACATGCAGCCATGCTCCAACGCTGCACTAACACACAAAAAAGAAAACGCGTTACGGTCCGTCACAGCCATGCGGATTACTGGTATAGTTTAGTGCGTAATGGAAAATGCCAAGCAAGCATAATTGAAGACTCATCTTTGAATTTATAAAAAACTTTTATTTAGCGAGGGATAAAATAACTAATATTTAACATGACATAACTTTCTGGAAAGTGTAATCAAAAAGAGTATTCTACTCTGCACAGCTATACTCACTCCATACTCTTTCCAATACAAATGTCCCGAAGTGGGCTGATCGTTAAGCAAAGCGGTCATTCTGCAAGGGTCCAAGGGTGTGCTGTATTTCTTCTCGCTAAACTGTTCTACAGTAAAATGCTCAACTTCGCGCGCAATTCCTCGGGCTACCGAAGCAAAGGAGTTACCCTTTTTGCAGAGGATCAAAATTGTGATGGCTTGTCTTCGAATGTTTCTTAGACCGTCGCCAATAGCTCATTGTGCAGCTCTAGTATGATGAAAATAATGCAAATCTAATCTAGATTTGTCTCATATAAACAAGCATACATCTAACATCCAATCAGAAACACTTGCACAATGAGGGTAAAAAATCGTACACTTACAATTGATGTGTAATTTATTTTTAAATATCTGAAATAAACTAAAGAAATAAAGAAATAAACAGGCCAGAAAAGAAAGAAAAAACATCCTTTTTTCCAGAGCATAAAAACTTATATTTTCCCTTCTGAATCACTTTCTTTTTTTTCTCCCTCTTCCAGGGGTGTTTTGAACTTGTGATATCTGACTCGTCGTTCCTCTTACTCGAGCCTCGTTTCTTGAAACTTTTAGCCTGGGATGGCCGAACTATTGTGCTGTACTGCCAGGTTTTTTCCTTGTTCATTGCTGTACTCATCGCTGGCATTACGCTGGTTCTGCCGTTGAGCAAGAGACAGCCCGTATGAAACTAAGGCGGTTACCGACAGTGTCTCCTGAACCATGGTTCAGCAAACGTTGCTGCGTATGGGGCTCAGCAACAAGCGTCTGGTAAATGAACCAACCCTGACTGATGTTCATTGGCGACAAAGGCTGGAATTTTATTGCCAGTTTCGCAATTGGACGTCCACTGAGTGGCAACAGATGGCTTTTCAGATGAATCACGATTTATGCTCTATCAAACAGATGGATTTTGGCTTTATACGGCTTAGAACATCAGAAAGCTGACATTCTACAACAATTGCGGGAAAGGCCCAAGATGTAGGAGGAAGCATTTTGGTCCAGAGAATATTTTCGTCGCTTTCTTTGGGTGCACCAACGTTGTGGAAGGCCCTTTGATATCCCGTAGTCACTTTGGTATATGTCAGAAATATATACTAGGTCTAGTTAAGTGCCACTGCCCGGTCTACATTTAACCGGTGCTCCGAGCACAGATGTTTCTCCTAATCTATCTTCAAGAGATATTAAAATATCGAATAAATATAACAATGTCAACGAATAAATTAATATCAAATCTGACATAACAAATATTTCTGACATTCACCAAAAACTACTATGTGATTGTTGACATTCACCGGTAAAAGTCGACATTCTCTTGATTTCGATCATTCACCGTAACATATATAAAGATGAGTTGAATAAAAAGAAGTTATAAACGCAAACCAGACTTAATAATCTCATCAATTTTCTCTTGAGATATCTTAACAATATTTTATACAACTAAGCAAACAATTTTCAAATTTGATTACTTTGGAACGAAACTTTAAAAGATAACACTACATAAAAAGATAACAATACATAACGACAGATAATAATGTACAAAGACTTACGCTACTTTTAAAACACCAACCCTTATTTCAGCTTGAAATTTTGCATATGGATACCTCCTTTTTCGGTAGAATGATTTTATAGTTTAATATAAATAACAATGCGTTTATCTCAAGCAAAGATAGTTTTTCAAAAAAATCAATTTTTATTGATCTTTTTTTAAAAACTTAAGTGATTGATATATCCCTTATTTGAATAAAAGATTTTTCATGTGCAAACTTGTATTTTTATCGCTTTCATCAGAAAACTCTATGCAGTTTAATACACTAATGAAATCTTAGTAGAAGTTTATTCATCACATAAAAGTTTTTAAAAAGAAAGCGAGAGAACTTCCAAGACGATGCCAAATTTTTTTTTTTTTAAAGTTAAGAAAAAAAAAGAAAGCATGCACTTTAAAAATTTGCTTTTCATAGAAAATGACCTCGCCAACGCAGTGGAGCGTGAATTTTTATCTCTTGCAAATTTCCAACTAACGAAATTCCGTTCGAAGTCTTTTTAAAAAGGCGGGAAAAGTGCCGATAATGAGTTATTAAAAGACGCAGGGAAAACTCTTTTAAAAGACTTTTAAAGCAATAACAATGAAAGAAGGGGACCACATTCTCCCAACGTAATCGAAAATTTACCTTAAAATTACGAAAACTTTCCATATTCTTATCAGTTGAACCAGCCAAGATCTTTTTCTTTCACTTAAAATTCAAGATGAAGCGATAGCACGGTTTTGAGAGATTAAACAATTTTATAATGAAATCGTTCAGATCTTTCGCAAGATAATCTTGGCGATCGCCGACTCAAAATTAAATAACAGGAGTTGGAAGTAGATTTGTGATAGTTATAGTTATGCAATTATAGTTCTCGATATTTTAGATTATTTTGCGGCTTGTGAGAACGTGAATAATTAACTCCATTATATGACGGATAAAAGTTTGAAAAAAGTAACTAAATTTATTTCTTTTTCTTTTTTCAAAGAATTAATCATTTTTTAAGTTTAAAATTGCTTACATTTTAATCATGTTAAGAAGAATAAAATTTTGAACAATTGATTTATTTTTCGAATTTTTTTAATTTATTATGCACACTAACACTCTAATGAGATCAATAATGTAAGGACCACAATATGATAATTAAATCAAATAACCCTATGATCATTTATAACTAAATGTTCATTTAGTTATTTGCGACGACAGTAACACTTAGTTTTATAATATGATTTTTTGGCTCATTTGATTATCTAATTTTACCTTAAAATTAAAGTAATAGCAATCAAAGTATGGATTCCCGTAACCCATGTTTAGATTATGCTGTTCTTTTAGTACAGAAAATGTAAAATAATTAATGCATCTTGTGTATAGGACATACTACACTGTATAACAAAAAAATCGACGCACCAAGAAGCAATCATACGACTGCTTTGAAATTTCGTATGCAGGAATGTTTTGAACAGATATGGCAGGAATGATGCCGACTGCGGACGTATAGTCTTCAGCGACGAATCCCGCTTCCAACTGTGTCCTGACGATCATTGAAGACGTGTTTGGAGACGCACAGGGCAGAGGGGGGACTATTGCACGCCACACCGGCCCCCAACAAGACATTATGGTCTGGGGTAACAATTCCTTTGACAGCCGGACCCCTTCGGTCGTCATTAGAGGTACACTTACTGCACAGCGGTACGGCGACGACATCCTAAGACCTGTTTTGCTACCGTTCCTTTTGCAGCGCCCTGGACTGGTTTTTCAGCAGGACAATGCCAGACCACATACGGCCCGTGTTGCTATGAACTGTCTGCAAGCTTGCCAAACTCTTCCTTGGCCTGCCAGATCACCAGATCTCTCTCCCATCGAGCATGTCTAGGATATGATGGGAAGGCGATAGCATCTGGTACGGAATGCTGATGACCTCGCTCGACAATTGGATCGAATGTGGCATTAAATACCGCAAGAGACCATCCGAGAGCTTTATCGTTCTATGCCACGCCATGTTTCAGCTTGTATCTAGGCTAGAGGCGGGTCAACACCTTATTGAACTTGTCACTGTAACTCTGCAATAAATTATTCAATTGTTCTGAAATTTTTATCATTTACTATTCTGTACATTGTCTTCCTATCCACCAATTTTCGTTTCAATCGAACAACTCCTTCTTGGTGAGTCGATTTTTTTGTTATAGAGTGTATTTTGTCCATTGCTGTAAAAAATATATCCGACAGGCAGACTACCTCACCCAAATAGCGAAGAAAATGTTTGGAGAATGAAATATTTTATTTATTGCGAAGTTTATTTTAATAAATTAATTGAATACATATCCACACTAGTATCTGCATTTTTTTCGTAATACCAGAACAAGGATACCTAAATTTTTCTTGTATTACTTACGAAATAGTATATATATTTTTCTCGTAAATTGAGTAAATATCAAAGATAAAAGAGAGAGAAAATAAAAAACAGCATTAAAAGTATGATTAAAATTTCAATAATTAGGGTACGTAATTCAACATACATGGCGAAAAAGTGGGCATTTTATAGAATTTTCCTACACAATTGAAAATCTAGGAAGATATATATTAATTTATCTTCCTAATAATATAATAATACAAAGATTTATTTAAGCAGATATGTTAAGATCAAAGTTGAATAAAGTAATGAATTAATCAGCCTCGATTGATATGACTAAGGGTTTAGTTATGGTAATTGAAAATGCATATTTAAATGGAAGTAATTGTAAATATCAATAATAGTAAAGTTGTTCTCTATTTCCTTATAATGACTGCCAACTCGCTTGATTTTCCAATTTTTTCGTATCCAAGACAAAAAAGAATTTTTATTGCTTTGATTTTAATATACGTACATATGCATTCTTCCCCCGCCCCCGCTTTTTCGTATGCCTGTTAAGGCAGAGAGGGGTGCGATTGCTCTTGTTTTCCAGTGGCGCCATCTATGGCCAAGAATTCGACTTCCGCCATACGTCACATCCATTCATTCATCCAGAAATCGTGATTTTGACCTGAACTAGAGAACGATCAATTTCCAATTCAGTACCTCCAGAGGTATTAATTTGGAGGACTTTGCGACTGGACAGATTTAACGTGCATCAGTCACCATTTACTACACGGGGAGTCTTCGGCCGACGGGGTTCGAACCCACGAACTCTCGGGCATGGGCCCAGCACCCTACCCACCAGGCTATCCCGGCCATACATATGCATTAATATTTTAAAATTGATGTGTTTTTCAACAAACAGGAAAAATGGAGCCAAAAAAATAATAAAATAATTACCATAACTGAAGACAATTTATTTAATGTTGTATAACTAGTATTACAAATGCTGTACTTTAAGAGTTATTCTAATGTTGATTTTAATAAAAATAAATCAAAAGGATCTTTCTGTAATCAATAAAGTAAAAAAAAACCAAGTTATTTTCTAAATATGTTCGTCTATAAATGATTTTTTGCGTGAAACTTTTATTACGGCTAACAAGAAAATCTTTCAACTGCAAGGAAATATTTTATAACAACTAGTATCATATTGAAAAACATTCTATTCTTTGAAGTTTGTGAGTGCGTGTAAAAGAAACATAGGTACGTATTCATAAAAATCTGATTCTTTTTTAAACAATGCAAAGTTTAAACATTTGTAGTTTAAAACGAATGAACAATATCTGCAATCACAATTGAACTTCAAAATAAAATGCTTACTTACAAAAATGGTAAAGAATACCACTTTTTGTAAGAACATTCAAAAGAAAGAAAGGTAGAAAAAACAATTTTTTTGAACAAAATTTTGTCTTAGTTTGTTTCGTCGATTGCTAAAGAATAAAACAAATATACCTATGGCAATATCTATTAGTTTCTGTAAATGAAAACCTATTTCTTTGGCTTATTTTTATCTAGCGCCTCCTCAGGAAAAGCAAATTGCGCCGGAAACAAAAAGCAAAAAGCACAACTAGGAATAAAATAAATAAATAAATAAAAAAGAGCACAACAGATAGTACAAATCAAATCTGCCGCTAAATTTTGTTTTATCCCAGAAGGCATGGAAAAAAATAGAAAATATTTTTTACTTATCTTATTTTTATATCTGTGCGCAATCATATCGCTATTTTATTTTCATTGGAAGTACAATGCTATTTATTTCTGCTTTTTCTTTTTAGGCTTTTAGTTTAGTAATTTTTCTTCTTCATTATTTTTAACGGAATTTTTGATGCTTTCTTACTTTTTAAGGGTGGGTTATATAATAGTTTGTTTTCTTTGTAAAAAAAAATGTCTTGCCGCCTTAACGGTTTCTTCCCATATATATAAAACTGGCTAAAAGAAGACAAAGGTATTTATCTTTAAATAGAAGAAACATACTTTAAAAAAAAAAAAGAAAGTTGCAAAGTTTGTTAATGCGAAAAGACAAGATAAAAGTTTTCTGTTGTAGGCATGATTTTTTCTCTTGTTAAAGGTTTTTGTCATCTCAGAGCCGTAAAAAACAGAAGCAAGAGTGAAATCAGACAATGAGCTATGATAACAATGCAATTTGTAACCCGAAGGGACACGTTACTAATTGCATGTTCATCCTCGTTCAGGCATTTGTTAAAGAATTATCCGCGGGGTACTATACTA
This sequence comes from Parasteatoda tepidariorum, assembly GCF_043381705.1. NCBI lineage: Eukaryota > Metazoa > Arthropoda > Arachnida > Araneae > Theridiidae > Parasteatoda > Parasteatoda tepidariorum. The sequence goes on along the minus strand of NC_092205.1, from coordinate 22,244,258 downwards.
TATTCATTTTTAAAATGGAAAAAGATTTAAATGCCGATTAAATAGTGCTATGCATCGTTAAATAGTTTATTCTGTTTACAAAATAAATTAAACTCAACTAATGCTGTTTAAAAAAAAATCGGTTGGAGAAAAAGTTAACATCAATACATCATTAAAAATTTCTTTTTGTATTTAGAAGAGTTTAATGTGTATCGCTTGTATGTGTGTTCTATAATAATCATTTCATTAAAAAAGAAATCGAACAACATAAATGATTTTTATGAGTTTCTATATTACTATTTTTTATTCGAAATACAATGCTATTGATTTATATCTTTATCTCCCCTGGCTTTTAATTAGCAAATTATCCTTTTCATTAGTTTTGGCAGAATTTTAGAAATTTTCTTACTTTACACAGATAGGTTGGATAATTTATTTAAGCTTACGAAATACACTATTTCGTCTCATAGTCATTAAAATTAATTTTTAATGATGCTAAAAATTTAATTTTATAGCTAAACGAAGGTAAGGAATCTTTGTTTTTTAGCCTTCGCACTGTAATAATTTTTTTTTTTTACAAAAAAAGCTACCGAATAATATGTAGAATTTTAATGAGCAATTAAAGCGATATTTTGCTTTTTTTGAAAGTATAATGTCATTTATTTCTATGCTTTTAATTTTCCTTGTATTTTAATTTGTAATTGTTCTCTTCATTACTTTTAACAGAATTAGATGTTTTCTTACATTCAATTAGTGCATTGCACAATAATATTATCGCTGCTATGTTTTATAATTATTTAAAATATTCATAATCATTTAAATTCCTGCTGGAAAGAAGTAGCATCAATTTCATTAAAAGATATGAGGAAGTTATTTTTTGCTTATATTCTACACTTAGTTGGTCGTAAAAAAATATAACATCATGTATGATTTTTATAAGCAGCAATAGGATTGATCAAAAATGAACGAACTACAACATTACATTAAAATACCCACACTTATAGTTGAAAACTGACTAAAATAAGCAGCTTTAAAACATAATAAGATTTTTAATGCAATCTAATAATAGAAACTTCATATCTGGGATTGATACTTTAAAATAATGTTTTTTTAGTATAGAGAGCTAAAATAACTGAAAATCTGAAATATTTTTTTTTTGCTTATAGAGAAGCCATAGCAATTTAAATCTGCAGTATTTTAAAAAGTATTAACTTCATATTTGCGATTGATACTTTAAAATATCTTTGTTTTTGTGTAAAGGGGGAAGTCACAGTGATTCAAATCTACAGTATTCTAAAAAGCATAAACTTCATAATATGAGAGTGATATTTCAAAAGTTTCTGTTCTTTCGCATAGAGGAGAAACAGTAAACTAAATCTACAGTATTCTAAAATGCATAAATTTCAACATATATTGTATTTTTACTTTAAAATATTTCGCTTTTGCTTATAGAAGAGCAATAGTATTTTTACAAAAGCATAGGATTCATAAGAAGTATATTTTGAAATGATGTGTATTTTCGATTGGAAGGTATTGCCTCCGTATTCTTAAAAAACACAATATTTGGGATGCATACTATGAAATAATTTGCTATAAATGATGCCACAATATTCTAAAAAACTTAAATTTTATAAATGACGAATACTGAATTTAACTATAAGTGATAAATACTTAATTAAAGCTTTCTGCAACACTTAGTCAGTCCCACAGTAATCGTTAAGGCACGGTTCCGAGCAGATCACCGAAGTCAAGCATCACTGGTCGCGGTCAGTGTACGGGTAAGCGACCACTTGGATTAGTCTGCGTAGGGACAGAAGGTATGCGGTATCGATCCTCGTTAAATTGTTCTATCGTAAAGTGCTCGACTTCGCGTGCCAGGTCGTTGGGCTACTGAAGAAGGGGTGCCAGCCCCTTTGCAGAGGATTAAAATTTTGTTGGCATGTCTTCGGATCATCCTCAAGGATGTTTCCCAGACCGTCGCCAATAGCCCATTATGCAGCTCTAGTGCGACGTAAACGAGCTACAACAACAGCAACAACAACAACAACGCTTAGTCGATATTTTTGGTTTAATCTGGACGAAGCTAATTTTTAAAATGAGAAATTTGCTTTAAAATATAAAATACGATTTTTCGCGCTTGAAATTAATTGTGTTTCTAAATTAAGCTTCAAAAAATCCCATCTAAAAACCAAAGTATATAAGTAATTATTAAAATCGGAACTATAAATATTTCCGTAATTCAGAAATTTCCTAAATGATCATTTATGGTTCTTTACTTTTCTATTGCTATAATAAAACCAAAAAAGTAAGAAAAATTTGAAACAATTTTTTTTTTTTAAATTTTAAAATAATTATATCAATGTATTTCAATAGTTATTTCAAAAAAAAAAAAAAAAAAACGATGCGAAGCAGAATTTCAAACATATAATATTTCCTACAATTCAAAATTCAATTTGCTGTTTTCCCAAGGCTTCTAAGGTTCTAATGCGATGATACCCCTTAATATCCCTTAATACCCCGATGGAACCCTTAAAGCACGAGTTTTTTCGGAAAAATTGGTAAAAAATGATCGACGTTTTTTTTCCCTTTTTTTTTTTACTGGAAATGAATGTATACGTGCTGTGTAAGTTATTTTTTACAATTTCAGTTGTGGGGGTGACTAGGAAGCTGGGGGGTAGAAGCAAAGTTTAAACAATTTGATTACAGGTTTATTTTGAACGAAATATTAAAATCAAATTAAATCAATATATCAATTAATAATCAATAAATTAAATTAATATATCAAATAGCTAATTATCAAGATGCACCATGTGGTTCACACAAGAAAAATGCTGCATAGTGGAGTCATCTATGGTAAATAAATTTAACTATAATCTAGCCTATCCATTTTTACTAAACCGGATTTCAGATGGGCATTAGAAACGAAATAATGCGAGATACAAGATTGCCAGTGTGAGACACGGACATGTGCAAATTTCCCAATAATTTTCGTCTGTGTCAGACACGAGCAAATACATTAAGGGTTTATTTTCAAAATGACCTTGAACATCGCACGCGTAAAACAAATGACATATCTTTTTTTCCAGATAACTCATTCCAAACACACATTAAAAATAATACTTTCTCCCAACTGTGAGTTAAGTTAAATTCTTAAATATGATTTATCTTATTCTTTTGTTACCAAGGCAACTACAGCACGTTTCTTAATGAGGAAAATTTATATGCTGTGTAACATAAATTTGTTTGTTTTTGTTAAATTAGTAGTGGTATCCGTGTCACTAAATATTTTATAACAGATTAAATTTAGGTAATGAGCAAACTTGCGTACAGACGGTTATAATCAAGTTCACTCTTGATCTGGCATGAGTAAATTTAAGGCAGTGTTCCCCAACCCCCGGTTCGCGGACCGGTCCGTGGATCAAACGGTACCGGGCCGCCCATTTCATTGAAACTAAATTTAAATTCCTAGGTTTATACCCCAAATTAAAAATATCTGTGCTGCATGAAAATTTTATTGATTTAAATAAAAGTTGCCCCCGAAGGTAGTGGCATAAATTTTTTAATGTTTGTAATGTATCATTGTCACCGATTACCTCCAGATGGAACCGGCTCATTGCAAAGAAACAAGCTCAGGATTCTCATTGATTTAACGTTCTAGTACTTTAAAATGTTAAATCCCTGTATATTTATCTTTTGGTGTGACTGTATTTTGTTTTGAAGGCATGTTTAAATACAATTAAATTAAAATTAATGAATCAAAATAATCTAAAATGTATAAGCAATCAACGCTCCCCCCCCCCCAAGTGGGCCGCGGTAAAATTATCAAACGTTGGTTGACAGGTTCGAGGTGATAAAAAGGTTGGAGAACACTGCTTTAAACCAAGGTTAGTAGACAGTCTCCAGAGTTTTTTATTTGCAATTTCTTTATCCCCGTTTTATGACGTCACAAGCAGCTTGGAAATTTAACCAATATATTCTCTATTCATTGTAACATTTTAGAATGCTAATATAACATTAAAATTATTGAAATACAATTTCACATTATTGTATTTTCCTGGATTACTTTTATTTAAATATCATTATTTATTTAAATATTATTTTATTTAAATATCATTATTTTACCTGGATTAGTTTTTAATAAATATGGGCCATTTATGTTAGAATATTTATTTAATAAACTTAATAACATATTTTAAACATGTTTAAAGACAAAATTTATTTTTTATTAATATCTAATAAATAAAAAATTGATTTTTCAAAACAGCTTAGAAGCAAAATAACGTCAAAAGAATAATTTATTTTTAAACAAGTTTCATAAAACATAAATTGTGTTATAATAGAATGCTAATCTGCAAGTATATTTCTGTTATGTGGAGCCATAAACTCGGATATTTCTTTATCTATTGGCAGCACTATAGTTATTATTCGTTTAAAATAAATAATCCCAAGAATCTAAAGCTGTAAAATATTACTTGATTAAGAACACCATTTATTTTAAAGATACACAAAAAAGGGAAGAAAAAAAACAGCCGACATGTTTTAAGCGTTTCCGAAATAGGAGCCCATTTTCAAGACTTGCTGGACGTGTTTCTTCTCATTCACATCTGGTAAATATTGAAAATAGGCACAGATTTTTAAAGCGCTAGAAACATGCCAACTGTCATACCAATTATTGGTGACGGAACTTGTCTTTTTAGAACGATACCATTCAATATATATTAAGAGATACTCAAGTTATGATTCGAGCAGTGCGTAAGGAAGTAGTACAGCAAGTAATGGAGTATAGGGAAGAGTTTTCTATCTCATATCAAGACAAATAAGAGTAAAACAAGTTTAAATAAGTGGAATTAAGTTTAACAATTCCGATGCCTACTCTGTTGTAATGTCCCGAAATCATACTTATGGTGATTTGTGTGATTTAATGGCTGTCGGGTATATTTTCAGTTCTTCTTTCGATAGCAACATATGACGCATTAATGTCCACTTCCTCATTATTTTTTAACTTTTAATTCAATTTGGTATGTAATATTTGCGAACAAAACAAACGTGCTTTCCCTGAGTACTTTTTGAGAAAAATCAACAAACCTCTAAATTATATATATGTTACGGTGAAACACCGAAATCTGGAGAATGTCGACTCTCACCGGTGAATGTCAACAATCACATAGTCGCTTTGGTGAATGTCCGAAATATTTGTTATATCCAATTTTATATTAATATATTCGTTGATATTATTATATTTATTTGATATATTTATATTTATTCCATATTTTAATACTTACTGACGATAGATTAGAAGAAACATCAGTGTTTGGAGTATCGGGCAAATATATACCGGGCAATGGCACTTGACCTTAAAAAAACATAAGTGTAGGGTATACCAGGCAAATGTATACCGGGCAGTGGCACTTAATCTTAAAAAAACATCAGTGTAGGGTATACCGGGCAAATGTATACCGGGGAGTGGCACTTAACTTTAAAAAAACACTAGTGAAGGGTATACCGAGCAAATGTATACCGGTGAAATGTAAATGTATGGCCCGATACTCCAAACACTGTTTCTTCTGATCTATCCTCAGTAAGTATTAAAATATAGAATAAATGTAATTATATCAACGAATAAATTCATATCAAATCGAATGTAATAAATATTTCGGACATTCACCAAAGCGACTATGTGATTGCCAACATTCACCGGTGAAAGTCAACAACCACCGATTTCGGTCATTCACCGTAACATATAGATTTATAAGCGTGTGTGTTCGCATACCCAATTCGGGCAAATCCGTGGCTAAAATTCTTCTAATAATCAAGAAAGAATTTTTTTTTAAAATTCTTTTTCAATAAATGCTTATAAGGCCAAAATAAATAATAATAAATATATACAGGAATTATGCCAGCTTTTGAGTTTAATGTACCTTTTGGGTATTTTATATCATAATCATTAATACTTAATTGTAAAGACCAGCAGATCAGTTTTCTTTTTAAATTTTTTACATTTATCAGCCAAACTAATGCTGCATGGTATGTTTGAAGAATTTATTGCCAAATAAATAATGATGGAATTTGTTTGATGCATCAACAATAGCAAGACATTTAAATTAGGTGATAATATAATTTTTTTCATAGTCTCTTAAGGAATGAGAATGGATGTAAAACACCTGAAACATCTGGCCGTTTCAAAATTGCTCTGACACCACTTGCATTGCAATTTAGGATTAAATATTTTTAAATGGGTTTAGAAATTCAAGCATCTTTCAAAATTTCAAAATTCGAAATTTGGGAGTACAACACCAAGCAGCATCTCTCTTCAAGAAATTAATTATTTATAAATTTATTATACACATTTATTGAACATAAGAAGCGTTGAAGAGATTTAACTTATGTTGGAGTGATTTAACATATTTTTTCTAAATGTTACTCCACCTATTAAGGAGTGACATTTAGAGGAAAGTATATTTCGCATAGTAGTAAAGAGAAAACTATAAAATGTTAATTAATGCATAACTTGGATATATTCATACAGTGTGTGAGGTAAGGTGGAAAATACATTGATGCATTGTAGACATTGCTCTAATATTTAATAAATTCTTTATTGAGGCTTTAAATTACATAATTCATTTATTATTCTTTCAAAATTTTATATATTTTTTTCTTTCTCTTTCATGCTAAGGCACCTGAATTCCTTTCATTTTCCCCTTTTTCTATCATCCCAAATCACTGAAAAAGAAAAACAAGGCTAGTATTTTATATTCTGCTTGATAAAAGAGTGTTTATTATTTTTTGCTTAAAAATTATTCTTTGGCACATTTTGGCAAAAAAAAAATTATAATTATTTTTAGTATAAATCATAACTTGAATATTAAAATTTGCTATTTAGTTTAATAGCTTTGAGTGGGTAAAGACAAAAAATGTCTTGGTGGCAAGGAAGTGGTAAGCCACACTTTTTCAAGAAGGAATATTTTTGTGAAATGTCTCCTTAGTATGGTTTTCTGGCAAGTACTTCGCAAGTTTGCTTAATTTAGGTAGATGACGATTGATTCACAGAAACATCTTATTTCCTTCATGTATATCATGTTTCAATCAAAAATCCTCTTCTAAAAATTTTGAAAATGTAGCTTATTATTTGTATTACGTCAAACCCATCAAATTAAAAATCATTCGATCTTTTGACGAATAAATTTCTTTTTGTATTTATGGAGTGATTATTATCCAGAACACATTGAAAATATAGGTTTTTCTATTGAAGCTTTTTATTCATTCATCATTTGGAGTCACATGAAAAATAAAGACAACTTCACCAGAAAATCAATGGAGGCTTTAATTTTATTCGGTAAGTTTCTTGATGACTATACAGCCTTGAATACGTCGAGTTCTGCTTCCATTCTGAACATTCCTTCAACGCCGCACCAGTCATCGGTGACTGATAATAAACGCTCCGTCTAGGCCGCATCAGTCATCGGTGACTGATTTTGAACTTCCCATTTAAGCCGAGTCAGTCATCGGTGATTGATTCTCAACGTTCCGTCTAGACCACGTCAGTCATCGGTGACTGGATCTGAATGTTTAGCCTAGACCACGTCAGTCCACCTCCTAGAAAAGAGAAGGCCTCAGCACGGATCAATTTAGTAGTCCGACGTAACGAACGTAAACTGAGCGAGGGAGAAAAATAAGAAATAAAGATGTCACTACGTTTGGACTACTAAAGGATCAAATTTCTTGTTAATGGTAACCTGCTTTAAGGCCTTCTCTTTTCTAGGAGGTATTGGTCTGTCACCGGTGACTCCAGGCTGAGTTAGTTATCGGGGGCAAATTCTGAACGTTCTGTCTAGGCTGCGTCAGCCATCGATGGCTGATTCTGAATGTTTCATTCAGGGAATGTAAGTTATCGATGACAGAAAGAATAAAACAGAAATAAAACTAAATAATTTAAAATTGTTTTACGGAATTACTGAAAATACATTCAAAATTTACTTTTCATGAAAAATCAAATTTTATTATTGGGAGTACAAATTAGATCGGTCCGTTTTTTTGTGGTCAAGAATGCATTTATTTCAGAACAAAATGAATGAACAGATTAATCAAAGTATTGTTTATCGCTGGCTACTACTTTTTCCCACCTCTCAGGCAATTTTCGAATTCCATCTCGAAAAAATGTCTCGACTTTTGAGGCGATCCAAGTTAGGAGCCAATTTTCGATTTCTGCGAAAGAAGTGAACTGGTGACCTGCAAAATCATGCTGCATCCGTCGGAACAACCAGTAATCAGAAGGAGCAATGTCCAGAGAATACAGCGGGTGCGGTAAAATATCCCACTCGAGCGTTTCCAAATAGTTTTTAACGACTTTTGAGACATCGGGCTGACCGTTATTATGCAGAAGAATAACTTTGTCATGTCTTTGCTAGTATTCCGTCTTTTTTTTCGTAATGCACGGCTCAAATGAATCAATTGTAGCCTATACCAATCGCCCGTAATGGAATCACCAGCTTGTAGCAGCTCATAGTATACAAAACTATTCACCATTTTCCATTCTTTTTTCACCATTAACCATTCTTGAAACGTCGAAACCATTCCCTACATGATTTATCAGATGGAGCATTGTCACCATAAACTTCTACAAGCATTCGATGCTCTTCAGCTGCACTTTTCTTCCAATTAAAGCAGAAACATAGAACCTCCCTCAAATGGCGATTCATTACCACAAAATTTGACATATTCAACAAAGTAAAAAACAAGGTTTTTGTATGATACTCAAAGCGATATAAACTGAATATTATTAACAGATGTTTAACCTCTCTGAAACCACTGAAACCAGCTGTCGCTATATAACATTCATAACAGCAGAGCCATTTTTTAAAAACGGACCGAACTAACTATTGTACAACCAATAATTTCAATTTGTTAGTAGTGCGCTTCGTATTGCTACACCGCAATACTAGAGCCTCTAAGCAGCACTTGTTGGAATACGGAATACGGAACGTGTTGAATGTGTCCAAAATTACTTTGCTTGTAATTGTTTGCTGTTTTTTATTTTTACGATTGCGGAGTTTTAAAGCCTTTTTGGGATATGACGATATCGTCCCAACAGATTTTAAATTACACAAATATAAAAGTGTTAGTTACCTTTTGCAATAAGAGGGAAGTGCCAAGCAAAAACTAACCATTGGATTAAAACATATCTGAAAAGAAAACTATAATGAAAATTGAAATATTGTAAAATTTTAATTAGTTTACAAGCAATGAAAAGTTTACATTCTTCTAAAGAAAATAGCCTCTTAAAACAAAGGAAAATCTTTCTAAGTACAATTCGCTCACAAAATTGAGTATTAACTAATTTTGTGTTCGTATGAAAGAAGTGAATAGAAAAATCAGAAAAGTGTATGTTAATATAGGAGATACATACTTAAATGAAATATTTATTTCGCTCTCAATTAAAAGGTATTGTTTTTAATGAACCTGGGAAATGGAGACATTTTTATGTCTTTACTTCCCAGATTTAATCGAAAGGTTTTTTATTTTCTGGGTAGTAACGAAAATAGCAAAAACAAAAATTTTTCTAAATACAAGTTGAGTAAGTAAATATAGAGGCTCAAATTGAGTATAGACTAAGAATAAGCAAGGAATTAAGGAATAAAAAATCTAAAAATAATGGTGAATTGTATGTTTATATGTGAGATACATACTTACACGGAATCTACATTCGCCATTTTGAATTTTTGGTAAAATATTGGATTTACGTTTTTTTATTATTTTTTGTATTTAATAAACTTTAAATGATGTCGTATTACTCGACAGTTCAATACATTTAAAAAAAGGTAGAAATTTGGGGGATTGTGAATTCTTCTTAAGAGTTATGATATGATTTGTAGTTATGAGTAAGTAATTTAAAACTACACGCTCCGCAGATTTTTTTTTAATTTAATTTTTTATAGCCTAAAATGAAAGAAGCCGTTGATGATTTGGTTGAAACTAAAAATATCTTTTAGCATTAATTGCATAAAATAAAGATATTTGTCAGAAATCTAAAGACAGACAACATCTACAATTTACAATACCTTTTAAAAACTGCTGATTGCAGAATTGTATTGGTGTAATTTTGTCAGAAAAAATTTATAGAGAATCTGAAATTGCGCACTTTTTACATCTCAATTTCTGATTAAGTGGTGGTCTTGTATTTTACATGTATCAAAGGATACCGTTGGTAGGAGTAAATATTAAACATTAGTTTATTTGTGAAAAAATAGTTAAAAGCAACAGAAGCACATTTAAGTATTTTCTACTTCACTCCACCCCTTCGACAATTGGAGGGGAGAAGAGGAGAGGAGAGATTTTAAATAAAATATTTGTTTCGCTTTCAATTAAAATATTTCAATTAATTTATTTGTTTCGCTTTCGGTGAACCTGGGAATGAAAGACATCATAAAATAAAAACCATACTTTGAATTTTGTTTTGACCTTTACAATATTTCGTTAAGGAATTGTTGATCAAATAATTTTAAGACAACATCTGAAAAAAAAAGCTACTCAATTTTGGGAAATCTCATAGTTTATTGATGAAGAACGTAAATTTCAACTTACTTTAAATCTCTCTACATCTTCGGATGACTTAGGATCAGTGACAAACTGGAAATAAGTAAATGTTTAAAATATCTTTTTTCTTCAATGTGTAAAGATTGTGTTCAATTTTAGAGAGAATACTTACTTCAGATGTAAATATGTCTGTAATTTCCTGAAGACAATTGAACGATGTCTGAAAAGATTGAAAAAAGGACGCTTTCAAAACTGCTTTTGGTCTTTGACGAAACTGTTTTCAAACTTAAAAAAATGAATTGTTTTTCAAAGTAGAAGTTTAAAAAAAAGCCATTTATAATAGGCTTTTAATAACCAAAACTTAAAAAAAGCAGCAGTAGCCATATTTTATCACATCATTTAGATTATCAGACATGATTGATAATTCATCTTTCTACCAGATTTTTTTTTTGATATTAGATACCTTTTTTCAAGCGAAGTTTCAAAACGGAAACGAGTAAAATAGAAATTATATTAAAAATATTAATTTTTTAATTCATTTTTTAGTTTATTAACTGTTTTCACCTAATACGGTTTAACAACCGCAATTTTATCGCACCAACTAATCCCACCTAATGAAGCCACTTAGTTCCTTACAACTATGTACCTGCCACGGGGGTAGTAGTAGCAGTAGGTTCGAAGAGGATACACAATGTGAATCATCTGACAGGTGGAAAGGCGATGAATCTTACTGGATTTATGGTAAGCTGCATACGGTATATCCGACAAATCATCTTTCTAAGTTACGCCGATGGCTGGCTAGTCTTTGCGAGCAAGAAAAAACACCACAGGATTTCGTAGAAAAAGTTTATCATTTTTTGTTTATTTTAGTTCTTAGATCATATGCATTTCTAGTGCACAACTCACCAATTTACAAAAGGTGAAAATCCACCACGTGGATGCTGGGTCCTCCCTGTGTGCTCCAGGGAGTAGATAGGAAATTAATTTAACATATTGAAATAATTGCTTTCTTGTAGAATTGCGTGATGCATCAAATAATTAGAAGATAAGGTTGCAGAAACTTATAACGGTAAAAATGAAAGATTAAACTCTAGAGCACACAGGGGGAAAACACAAAAAAAGACGCTGCTCTAAAAAAAGAAACCACTCACTTGAATTACACGGTGAATACTGGTCTATCTCCAAAAGATAGCGTCCCCTCCCTAGCGGTTGCGAGAATCTCTAAACACGAGCTTGGAGTCGAGCCCTAGAGACCCTGCAAAGGCAATGAAGAGGGCGCTCCTGTTGGAGACAGCCCAGTAGGAAAAGTAAACATTGTGGTGATCCCATGATCACACCACAGTACCTATTATAGACGAGAGGTCTAATCTGTCAATCTCATGACCAACAGAACTAAGGTTCGAGTACCAGCGTTGACACCCCAATATTTCCACCATTTCCTTAAATACATGAAGAGTTTTCAGTTTCCTGAACTCCACACTTTGTGTCCTGCACTCTACAATTCCCATTGCATAACGAAATGCCTAGCTCTTATGTCCAGTTAAATTTCTCTTTTACGGTTTTGAGACTATGCTAGTTGTAAATGGTTAAAAATGGTTCACGTATACTAATTGCAAAGCCAATACAAAAAAGGTCTCTATGCCGGATAATCGTGACGTGACATTCTGATGTCACCCAAACGTTAACATGAGACCACAAGGAGACATTTAATGTTGCAATGACATCAAGGTGTGACGACTGCGTGGCATATCTATGCCTGAACAAAGTCACTCCGTGACCCCGCAAAGACGTGAATCTGTCACAAAATGTGTCAATTTCACAAAAATGTTTTCAAAATTTCTTAGAAATAATAGTTCAAAATCCCTTACTAATTTCTCTTGGACTGTATCAATGCTTATGTATGGCTTTAAACATTCAAATCTCGTCTTTCCAGGTTCACACTCCGGCAAGTTCACATTACACGAAGTATTCACCATGTTTTTAAAGAATTCCCATGCCTGAAATATAACTTTTCTTGTAGTCATGTGAAAAAAAAATAATAATGATAATTTCACTTAAAGTTAAACTACACACGAAGAAAACTCAGTTCAGGGTCGGATCTTTACAGTTACTGTGATTGACCGAAATTGATGGTTGTTGATTTCTCCCATAAATGTTGACAATCACATAGTCGTTTCGGTAAATGCCCGAAATATGTACTAGGTCCAGTTAAGTGCCACTGCCCGGTATGCCCTGCATCAATGTCTTTTAAGGTTCAGTTCCACTAACTGGTCTGTATGTGCCCGGTATGCCCCACATGAATGTTTTTTAAAATCAAGTAATACTGCCCAGCATGCATTTAACCAGTACTCCGAACACTGATATTTCTCCCAATCTGTCCTCAGCAGATATTAAAATCTATAATAAATATAATAATATCAACGAATAAATTAGTATCAAATCTGAAACGACAAATATTTCGGATATTCGCTAAAGCGAATATGTGATTGCAGACGTTTACCGGTGAAAATCGACATTCTTTGTTTCCGGCTGTTCACAGTAACATTCATACATTTTAACTAATTGGTTGCTTGCAAACTTATTCACGTTTGCTCACGTTTGCTTATTTTTAAACTAGGGGGCTTAGCCCCCTAGTTTAAAAATAAAGTTATAGTTGTTTTGTCCATATTGTTGTTTTGACCGACCTAACAGAAACTCACGAAATCAAAACCAAAATGTTTTTTGTTAGGTTTGAGTATTTTAATCCTTTCATTTGGATAAATTATATTTCTGAAGACTAATAATTTTCGGAAATTAATTTTCGAATTAATTTTTTTGTTGTTAGTATTTTTATATGTTTCAAGTTTTTCTTGCATTTAAAATGTACTTTCTGAAAAACGTTGTTTTGGAAAAAAATGCTTTAAGCTGACACATATTACATCTAAGGTCAAAGTTTGGATTTGATATTCCTATCAAGTTTTAAGAAAGAATGTTCGAATTTTTTTTAAGTTCCATTTAGTTGTCTTTTTGAATTTTTTTTTATGATTTTAGTTTGGAACACAGGTAATCACATTATTGATGTAGAAAAAAATTATTCTGAAATTTATACATCACAATTTGTTGTAGAACTGCAAGCGTAACATGAAAAATATTTTTTAAACTCGAATTTTCCTTTATAATTTTGAAAAAAAAGTTCAAAATTTTTAATTTTAACTTTAGATTTATTTAAAGACTCCTGATTACCAAACACGAAATAAAAATTCTAATTAAATTTTTTTGAAAAAAAATTGTTCCGAAACCATTTGGATATCTTAAAAAAAAAACAAGTTTATTTTACTAGCTCATTTCACCTTTTTAGAAACACGTATTTCGATTTCTGATTATTTTTTTGAGACATTGTTGAATGTAAAGACATAGACGTTAACATTTTTGGAAATTTTAGCAATAAATTTATTTTTGACAGAGGAAACAAAACTTTTAAAATTCTTCGTTTAACGAATGCAAATATGTAAAGAAAAAACATAAATGCGCATATTTATATACTTTTCGTCTCCCTGCTACAATAATTTCAGCAAGTCTTCCCTTTTGCCTATATTTCAACTTGTAACTGAAAAATACTGTCGAGGAAAAAAGCAAGATTTGGCGATACCATGATTATATTGCGGGGGAATATGTGGAGAGTGGAAAAATTGCGTAATTTTGAGGTGCTGTTCTATTTACAAAGAGTATAGAGTATTATCTAAGCAAAAGTATTAAAGTATTATATACAAAGAGTATTATAAAAGTATTATCTAAGCGAAAACTTATGAGTCGAGCTTTTAAAAACTAGGTTTTAAATTCCAAACTTTAAAATAACAGAAAAACTATTTTAAAGCGGGGCATTGTATGTTATAATAACCATCAAAAATTCAAAAATTATCGCTAAAAGTATTATGACACATCAAAAATTTAAAAAATCAAATAACTAAATTCCATCTTACATGTGGATTGAAGAGGTCCCAACACTCTTTTTCTTCGTCTGCTACTTCTACAATATTAAAAAATATAAAAGTATTTTTGACTATTTTACATACATTCGTGGTATAGTGTAAGAAACATATGCGTCATTGGCTAATTGAATAATTCCATTCGTTTTAAACAGCCGATATAATTTTGCAATCTAACAGGCAAATATTTTCCGATATTTTCTAATGATCCTCATACTGAGCCGTACTAACTCACAGATAGAGCGCTTGAATCCCAATGAGGTTGCCTGGGTTCAAATCTCAACGATACCGGTTGTTTGATAGCGAATTCCGCACACTGCCTGCACAGACTGTTGTTCTGACGAAAAATATACTCAGTGGTAGACGGATAATGGGTTAGAGTCCCCTTACCGCCAGGCTGATCATGGGAGGATTTCGTGGTTTTCCTCTCCATGTAATGCAAAGGCTATTTTGTTAAACCATAAATAGACCTCCACAAACGCAAATTTCTCCCAATACTCTATCTAAGAGTTACCTTGTCTTCTGGATCGGGATCAAAATTTCCGGATGTTCAAACCAATGTTTAAACGGAATTGAAACTCAACATTGGGTTCGCTGTTTAACGGGGGGGGGGGATTAAATCACCCTTATACTTTTTTATGCTTATTACAAAGAACTCTCAAACTTTTAGGATAATTAAAAAATCAATCAATAATTGCTTAATCAGTCTGATTTAATTTAGGCCGTTTTCATGATTAAAACTGGTTAATTTTTTGCAAATTTTCTAATTAGACTAAATGCATATAAACTGACTGTAATAAGTCTAACAATATCAGACAGCTTAGAAAATACATTAGATTTTGTAATCGGTGTAGCACTTCGGAAAACGTCGGTGACATTTTACAAAGGGTCAGATTTTATAATTAGTCTACAACATATATAAAATTCTAATAAAAACAATCCTCACGGCAGTAAAAATACTGTGTTAATAAAGTATAGTAAAATTCTACCACAGTCGCAATATTGGTGTAGGGAACATTTCATCAGGGTAGTTAGAGCAGTTAATACTAGTTGTTTACGTGCACTTTCAAACAAATTAAAGGCGCTGCAGTATACAACTGTTGAAAGGAAAATGCAAATTAATTTATTCGTTGCTAACATTTTCACAAGGAATTTCAGTTCGAACTAAGAAATATGAGGAAAAATTTAGCTTAAATAAGTATATTTTTTTTCCTCTTTGAATTAGTGTGCAACTGATTAAATACAAATAATTTTTTTTCAAACATTATTTTATTGCTTTTTAACAGTAGGAGTTTTTAACTTTTATAAATCTACCCACCAATTTCGACCAGCTGCTCCAAATAAATGTTTGTTTTTCATAATAAAAAGTAATTTCCTTAAAAAAGCAAAAATGAAGCATTTTTATCAAAATGATTTTTGGAAGAAACAACTTGAAAAAAGAAACTGCGTTTTTTAATATAAATGTTAGAAAATCTCACATATATAGCTCTCGCATTCCATAAGCAAATTATTATTCCCTCTTAGTCTCAGGATTAAAAATAACGCGTACAAGGTATGTCATCCAAATTTAGATTTAATCTAAATTTGGCTATCTAAATTTAATCTAAATTTGGCTATCAAATTTTTGCAATCTTCAGACGTTTTTGTAGCAAACGAAGTTTTTATTATCAAGTACTTATGCTGCCGTACCTTCCTCACCTACGCCTCCTCTTTAAAAAAACTATTTTTCAGTTCCTCATTAAATATAAAATTGCAAATTTTCGTGACTTTACATAATGTCTGTGACAAAAAAGATGTGTTTAAAAATCAATATTTGTTTATGACAGAAATATTTTTTAAGCTGATTTCGGAAAATACTGTGAGCCTTTTGATTTTGATTTCCACCAATCTAATATAAACTAATATTCTAAAGAAAAGGATGAATATATATCATATCATAATTCGTCACAATTCTGGGTAAAAAGGTACTTAGGCTAGTCATCATCATAATTATCAAAATTTATTTAGTCGCCTATCGCCGGTCTATGGGCTAGTCTGTGATGTGATTGAGCGAAACGATTTATAAACAGTGCGTAAAATAAGAAACAGTCTACCCTGTATAAGTTTTGATGAGATGATCGGATTTTCACGTTTTAGGACTCAATATTACAATATTAGCAGATATAGCAGATAATATTTTGAATTACGAAATCAGACGAAAAAATGTACGTTCTCTGAATAAGCGTACATTTTTTCGACGCATTCGAATTTTGACATTTTGGACAGTTCCCAAGAAATCAAATTTTAAAAAATTCGAATTTTCTCAGGAACTATTGTATGAATTTCATTCAAATTTTGCATTTCGTCATGTAAAATTGCATTCTTTAAAATGGTGTAAGAAATTGCATATTCGAAACAAGAATTGCAAATTCGTTTATCCAAAGATTAGTCCATGGAAAAATTTTTTTTTAATAAGTATTTATTATTTTTCGTTATTTTATTCAATAACAGTAGGAAAAATTTTGAATTGTAAGTAATAAAATATTTTACATCATTTTAAAGCGTGTAATTTTATTTGGTAAAACACTAAACTTGAGCGAAATCGATTGAATTGTTCCTGAGAAATTGAATTTCAAAAAAGTCAGATGGTGAAGAATTTGATTTCTCAGGAACTATTCAACCGGTTTTGTTCAAATCTTGTATTGTGCCATACGAAATAATATTCTTTAAAACGATGCAAAAAATTGTATACTTTACAACTCAAAATTTTTCGACCATCTTCGCAGACAATAAAATAAAGGATTTGATTGTGTATGTGTGTCTTTAAAGCGGATGGACGGTAGACTCTAAGAATACGAAATTCAACAAGAAGTTGAATGAGTACAATTACAAGCTTTTTACGAAGCAGGATTTTCGAATTTTAATCCGATTTTTAAATTCGTGACACTTTAGAAATGGACTTTTCTCACTGGCTTAGCAGAAGCCATTGTTTCAAACTAAGCCATACACGATCCAGTCTTGCCAAATATTTTAAAGACAACACCAGTGTTTGTTAGCTTGTGGGAACCGTAGATATTCGACCATGTCAACCTTCATCTATGAAAAGGTACCCCAACATAGAGTCGAGTGAACATGTCGTATATATTAGTGAATTGTGGTTGTATTTTTGTAGTTGTAGATACGCTACACTACTCCCCCACCAGAATTATAGCTGTGATAGAATTCGAAGTATGGATACCACTAGTTGAGTCGATGCTGTTTTTGTCCGAAGTTGGGAGAGCAGTATTAAATCACCGAACTTTTTTTACTGATCGGGAGAGCTGTATTAAGTTCACGGTCGTAGTCGCTTCTGTGTTGCCTTTAGCAGTCGAGTGTATACGTTGTGTGTGATTGAAACTGAGCAGCAATAGCGTGATGTCGCAGTCACAAGTAGCAAGTCAACTGTTCAATGTGGACCATCCATCGAATAGGCGTTACTGTCTAGGTAGGCGTGTTCATATCGAAGTGGGTGTTTCTGACAACGTAGGCATGTTCACATCACGTCCGAAGGTCACCAATGTGGGGAGTGAGTTGTTTTATCGACCATGTCAACCCTCATCTATGAAAGGGTACACCAATAAGCTCATTGCTCTAATTAAAAAAAGTTTGTGCCGCATTCTGCATTATTTAACTTAATTATTTTTTATTCATTATACCAGATTATCTAAGATCAACGTCTAGCATAAGCAGACTTCGTCCCCTGATTAATTGTTTTTAAAGCTATTTGAAGCCACGTGCTTATTCTGTTTATTGTTATGCTTTTAAAACGAGTTTTTACAAAACTAAATAATTTAAAATCAGCAATAATTTGAATTAAGAAAAAAGTTTTGAACTGAAAGGAAAAATCAAGGGGAAAATAGTATTAATTCGTTGAAAAGAAAGTAATAAAACAGCGATATTATTACTGACGTCAATGATAATTATTTTGGTAATAGTTACAATTTGAAGTAAAAAACGAGCCATGAGCTAAAAAGGAAAGCTAATAAAAAATGGTACGAATTCGTTTAGGAGAACATTAAAAAGCTATAAACTAATATTGATATAAATGGTGCTTAATTATTTTTTGTAATAGGTACTAATTGAAATAAAAAAAATGAGCTGTGTACTAAAAAGCTAAATTGATGGAGAAAATGTACTTATTCGTTAAGAGGTACCATAAAAAATTCGTCCTTATATAATTAACTCCAATACTTAGCATTTCTATAATAGATTTCTTATAGCCCTTCGAAATTTTTACGTACAGTAGCTTGACTGTGGTTAATTTTCAGTATCTTGAGAAACAGAATTATGCAAGATAATGCTGAATAATACAGTTAGCCTTTTTTTTTATTTAAAAATGTGTTTTGATTAATCTAATAACGTAAATCTACCAAGAAGGGCAAAAAATAATCTATACATATAACAAAATATATAGTTTCTGTGTCTGAATGCGTGTAAACCGGATTGAGGGTATACCGTAAACTCTAAGAATGCGAGATTCAAAATTAATTTAAATGAGTAAAATTTAATAAAACTTTTTAATTATATTTTAAATTCAGAAACAGTTAAGAAATGGAATTTTCTCAGCGAAGTGAGTGTTTTAAAATAAGCTATAGACGATTCAATTTTTCGAATATTTTAAATATACTAGTGGACTGCGCCCCCTGCTCGCTAACGCTTGCCAATCGCCTGCTCGCTAACCTGCTCGCCAATCGCCTGCTCGCTAACGCTCGCCTCATCTTATATGGTTTGCGAAGCAAACCATATAAGATGAGGTACATTGCAAATGCACAAAATTCTAAGAATTCAAAACAATCATTCAAATCCATATAAAAACTTTAAAAAAAAAAAATTACATCTTTTTAGTAAATACTAAATCATTAAAATAAATTTGAATTCAAATAGAGATCATTGACTGAGACTAATTTTTCAATGAATAACTAATAACAATAATAAAACAAATAAATTCGTGATATAAATCCAAAATCGTCAAATAAATTCGTAATATATAAATTCGTGAAAAAAAGCGCTTTCGACAAAATACTAAAATAGAGATCTATCGACAAAGACTACTTACTTCTGCCTAGCTTAATAGTATGAGATTGCCGCAGCTGAATTGTTATTTCAGTTTCCGTTTTTAAAAGCCCTATATGTTGAGCCATTTCAGTTAGATTTGGCATGTGACATTTTTAGCGGCAATAATTGGTCGATTTTCTAGCGTTGCCATTCGGGGAGTTGTAATGAGACTTTTTTTGTCGCCGTGTAAGAGAAATATATATATAGATCATTATTTGCTATGTTACATCTTTAATCAAAAAAGATGTAATTTGTGAGTTCTGTTATACTTAATTATATTTTTTTTTGCTATGCAAGGTTATCTGAATGATTAACATAATCGTGGTAGCTTAAGCAAATTACATTTCTAAATTAATATTTCTTAGGATATTTGAAACCATCGTATTAATTTCCATTATGCTTTTAAAACGTGTTTTTATAAAACTCCATAATTTAAAATCAGTGGTGATAGAAATAAAAAAAGTTTTGCACTGAAAGCAAAATTTATGGAGAAATAGAACTATTTCGTTATGAGGTACTGCAAAAAGTCGCCATGCTATTATTGACACCAATGATGGATAGTTTTGGTACTGAGCATCATATCATGGTAATTAATGCACTTTTAATAGGTTTCAAATATACCATTTTATAGGGCCAATTATATAGGGCCAAGTATATAATTCATTACCAATTATATGCACTGTGATGACGAAAGTCATACAATAGCAATATTCAAATATGCAGAGGGGAATAGTATCGCGTACAAAATGCATATATGGGTGGTGCATTAGTAGGACTTTTATTTGTGTTCAAATTATTTATCTGAGAATGTTTCCGATGTAATTATGACCTCAAGACGAAAATTAACAGACTTTAAACGTAAATGGTAGTTAGGTTTAGACGCATGGGACATTCTATTTCTGATATTGTGAGAGAATTCAACATTCCTAGATCTACAGTCTTAAGAGTTTCGAGAATACCTAATTTCAGGCATAGCCTATCACCATGAGCAACTTAATGGCCGAACACCTGCATTTAATAATCGAGACCACCGACGTGTGCGTGGAACTGTCAATGTTAACAAACAAGTGACTTTGCGTGAAATAGCTGCAAACATTGATGCGAGACCTGTCAGTTAGGACAAAGTGACGAAATTCGGCTGTAATGGGATATGACAGCAGAAGATCGATTTGAATGTCTTTATAACAGCACGACATTACGTCCAGTGCCTCTCCTGGACATTGGTTAGGCCCTGGACAACTGGAAAACTGTAGGTTGGTTAGACGAGTCTGCTGTTCACAGATGATGAGAGAGTTCAAGCTTGGGGTAGATCCCACGAAGCCATGGGCACAAATCAACAAAGAACGATGCAATCTAGTGGTACCTCCATAATGGTGTGGGCTGTTTTTTCATGGCAAGGACACGACCGTGTGGTCTAATTGCACCGATCATTGACTATAAATGGTTATGTTCAGATACTTGATGGTCACTTGCGCCATTCATGGATTTCATGTACCCGAACAATGATGGAATTTTTATCGACAATGCACCATGTCACCTGCCATTAAGTGTTCGCGACAGGCTTGAGGAGAATTCTGGACAATTCCAGCGAATGGTTTGGCCACCTAGATTGTCCGAAATAAATCCCATTGAACATTTATGGGATATAAAGGAGATATCAGTTCGTGCACAAAATTCTGCCCCCGCAACACTTTTGCAGCATCTGTTAAGGCTGCATGGCTGAATATTCCTGCAAGAAATTTCTAACTACATACTGACTCCGTACTACGCTGAGTTGCTGCATTTCGGATAGCTAGAGAAATTCGGACGCGAAATTAAGAGGTATCCCATGAGTTTGTCATATCTGTGAACATGATTTTCCTATTGGAAAGAAAACTTCTAATAAGATAAGATGCATAAGAAAATAAGTAATAACTTCGAATAAGATTTTCGTCTTAACCTGAAGCTTTATTGCTTTTACGTCATTTTTTACTTGTTGAAATCTTCCTTCTATCTTATCTTGTTCTTTTTATTTTTATAGAATGCGCATTTTGTTCTCTGCCGTTTTTTTGTAGACAAGTCTTGGTTCCACAAATTAGGGCTTTTTTCATAGGTCTTGCATAAGTTTTACTTAAACTTCTCGCATAGTGTGATTTATTTCATGGTTCTTGAGATAAAAATATCAAGCTTCTGTTATATATTTATTTTATCCAATACCTCCAGAGATTGTATGGCAATTTTTTTAATTCCAATACATAGTTGGAATACGTTTAAATCTGCACATTTAATTTGAGTAGAAGGTGCAATTCCTTGTCCTTCTAAACTAAGGATCATGGTGATTAGCTTATGATTACTAAGAGTTTCGCATTTCTCAACTTGCCATGTTGATATCCAATGTATCCCTTCACCGGAGTCAAATCAATCCAGCAATGGCCAGTAGTTGAATCAAAAGTGACGTAGGTGTGCAGGCTTCATTTAGAACTTCTAGATCCATCAATGATCAACTATCCATCTTCCATTTTGTATCCTTATAATTTTGAACCCAACCTTGAAGACAACGAAACTCCTGAATCATGCATTGGCACAAGGTAGCCCTTGTAGGGGAATTTTTTTTATGAAACTAACTTCCATTTGTATTGCATAGAGAGAGAAAAAAGAGTAAACATCCCATGTTCAGAGTGACTGTAAGGAGATTCTAAAGCATAATCCATCAACCATAGAGAATAGTTTACGTCAGCACAATATTAGGTGCTAGCCGGAATCAGAATTCATATCATTGAGCTATTAATGGGATTCGAACCTTCACCTCATTGGGAGGCAAGCGCTCTATTCTCAGAGCCACAGCTGCTAGAGAAAAAGAATCGAGCAGAAAAAACGACAAACCAAATATTTTTTCATGCATGTTTGAAGCAGTCCTTAATCTAACTAAAATCGAAAACAATAAGTACGCTTGAGGTAAAATCATCATATCTTTGCATTCTGCTTAATCTTTAGATGGTTTCCCATTATTGGCACCCCTAAATGTATGAAATATGCAATGTATAAAGATAATGCATAAAGTAATATTAAGATAAGCATAATTTATAAAGATAAGCAAGACCTTGCCACTCGCCAAGTTTGTTGTTTTTGTTGTTGTTGCCATATTTAATACTTTATCTCATATTTAATACTTTATCTCATATTTAATAATTTTAATGCGTTTTTATTTTTCAGACTGTGAGCTGCTGTATCATGAGCAAGCAACATCACACTGGAGGGGGGAGTAATTGAGTGTCAAAGTTTACCATATAATACCTTTTTTTCGTACAAATATGGATGACTAAAAAAAGTATCATATGAGGGAAAGTTATGCAAGGCTTAACAATAATTTGAATTATTTCCATCTTTCTTTAGAAAAGAAGGTCGCAGGTGAATCACTAAACAATGGGAGACATGCATGTTCACAATGGTTTTATTATACAGAAGAATAAATGGCTTATTTCAGCGTAATAATACTGTTGAGTCACAAAAATAAAGTTTTTTTCTCCGGATGGTTCACGTACATCATGCTAATCAGTTAACTACACGCAATGAATGACATTAGAGATGAAAGAAAATCTTCGTTTAACATTGCTAGAAACATTGTTCTTTCCTAATTTACCAGAAATTACAAGAAAGTAAATTTATTTAAGATCCCATGTTGATATAGAAGGAAGAAATAAAAATATACAAAAATTCGACGAATGTTTATTGAAGTCAGTCTCACCTGAAAGCGATGTTGAAATCATCACACCAAATTTGTATTTAAAACTGGAGCGAAGTTGAAGGCAATTTAGAAATGCATTAGTTACTCTCCGAAACTAAGCTGGTGTTTTTAATAGTGTCTCATGTTTGACGAATATCGATAATGATTGGTCAAAATTTTAACTTTCTTACTACTAGATCCTTGTTCGCTGCTGCGCAATAACTCCAATGATTGCTTCGCAGCAATTGTTGCTTCTTAGCATAAAGCAGTTTTTTGAACGAAAATTGAAATTGTTTACTTAAAATATATGTACTGTAGAGAATTTTGTTTGCTTACGCTTGTGACCCTTCTTCTCGCATCCAACATTCATTTCTTTAAATTAAATATTTGTATTTAAATATTTAATATTTATCTTGAGTCAATTTTGACTAGTAAATAGTATAATAGCTATTAGTGAACATAAGCAATTTTGCTTTGCACCCATCTATATATATATTTCTCTTACACGGTGACAAAAAAAACCCTCATAACAGCTCCCCGAATGGCAACGCTAGAAAATCGACCAATGATTGCCGCTAAAAATGTCACACGCCAAATCTAGCCGAGGTGGCTCAGCATACAGCGCTTTTAAAAACGGAAGCTGAAATAACCAGAGAGAACTGAAATAACAAGAGAGAACTGAAATAACCAATCTCATACTATTAAGCTAGGCAGAAGTGAGTAGTCTTTGTCGATAGATCTCTATTTTAGTATTTTGTCGAAAGCGCTTTTTTTTCTCACGAATTTATATATTACGAATTTATTTGTTTTATCACGAAATTATTCTAAAACTTATACTTATGTTTCTAACAAAGTTGTGAATCGTTCATGATTATTAATTTTTAAAAACATAATGTTTTGTTTATGCAGGTTTTTCCATTGCAATTCACTTATTTCAATTTTTAATAGACTTAATTATAGCCAAAATTTTAACCTTTTTAAAGAGACATCAGTTTTAGAAATTTTATCTTAAGATTTCATACTATAGTACATTTCTAATAGGTTTAACGAATTACATATCATTTATTTGAATACAAATTTATTTTAATAACTTAGTACTTACTAAAAAGATGCAATTTTTATTTTAAAAAAAAAGGTTGTTATATGGATTTGAATGATTGTTTTGAATTGTTAGAATTTTGTACATTTGCAACGTACCTAAGTTAGTAGCGAGGGAAGCGAGCTTGGCTTGCGAAGCAAACCATATAAGATTGCGTAGCAATTTTTGGGGGTTAGCGAGCGTCAGTGATAAGGGGGCGCAGCCCACTAGTTATTTTGAATAACCTTCAAAATTCAAGGTATACTGTTATAATAAATTTGGTAAGTTCACAACAGTCATTTAATAGTTTTGCTTATTAAACAGGTGTAAGTAAAATATTTTATGAAACCCTTATTAATGATTAGCGAAGAAGGCTGTTTCAAAACGAAAAAAGGATTTGATTGCTGTATGCTATTAAAGGGGACTGAATATTAAAAACACCTACCTCCGATAGTGATTCGTCATCTTTTGAAAATTTTTTTGTTTTATATTCACTTAAATAATAATAAATGATCACAATCTATTTTTGAACGATATATCAGAATGGTATACAAACTTCCGTCATCTAGTGTATAAATTTCTAATGTCAGATCCATAAAAATTGATTTATTTTTGAACGAAATATATGCATATTATACAAACTTTTGTCATCCAGTGTGCAAATCTCCGATAGATGATCGATAAAAATTGATATATTTTTGAGCAAAATATCTGAATGGCATACGAACTTTTGTCATCTAGTGTGCAAATTTCCAATAACAGATACATAAAAATGTATTTATTTTTGAACGAAATATCTGAATGGAACATAAGCTTTTGTAATCTAGTGTGCAAATTTCCAACGCCAGATCTATAAAAATTGATTTATTTTTGAGCAAAATATCTGGATGGCATACAAAGTTTTGTCATGCAGTGTACAAATTTCTGATGCCAGTTTGATAAAAATTTATGTATTTTGAAAAAGATATCTGGATGGCATACAAAGTTTTGTCATGCAGTGTACAAATTTCTGATGCCAGTTTGATAAAAATTTATGTATTTTGAACAAGATATCTGGATGGCATACAAAGTTTTGTCATGCAGTGTGCAAATTTCTGATGCCAGTTTGATAAAAATTTATGTATTTTGAACAAGATATCTGGATGGCATACAGAGTTTTGTCATGCTGTGTGCAAATTTCTGATGCCAGTTTGATAAAAATTTATGTATTTTGAACAAGATATCTGGATGGCATATAAAGTGTTGTCATGCAGTGTGCAAATTTCTGATGCCAGTTTGATAAAAATTTATGTATTTTGAACAAGATATCTGGATGGCATATAAAGTTTTGTCATGCAGTGTGCAAATTTCTGATGTCAGTTTGATAAAAAATTATGCATTTTGAACAAGATATCTGGATGGCATACAAAGTTTTGTCATGCAGTGTGCAACTTTTCAATGCCAGATTGATAAAATTTACTTATTTTTGAACGAAATATCTGAATAGAATATTAAATTTTGTCATCTGGTGTGGAAATTTCTAATGACAGTTGGATAAAAATTGATTTATTTTTGGAACATAATATCTGGATGGCATACAAACTTTGTCATCTAGTGCAGTGTTCCCCAACCGGTACCGGTCCGTGGACCAAATGGTACCGGTACCGCCCATTTCATAGAAACTGAATTTAAAATCCTAGGTTTATGCCCCAAATTAAAAATATTTGTGTTCCATTAAAATTTTACTTATTTAAGCAAAAGGGGTAGTGACATAAATTTTTTAACGTTTTTAAAATTAAAGAAAAAAAAACCACCGCAACTATTATCTCTTTCAATTAGATTTAATAAAAAAAATCAATCATCATAACTGTAAATATCATAAATAAAACACGAAAGCGCGTTGCGAAATTTACATAGGAACTAATGAAGAACTTCATCTTCTGTCTCAATCGTAATTAATTGATTTAACGTTCTAGTAAGTTAAAATGTTAAATCCCTTTATATTAATTTTCTGGTGTAAGTGTATTTTACTTTGGAGGCATGTTTAAATACAATTAAATTAAAATTAATAAATCAATATAATCTAAAATGTAAACAATCAACGTCCCTCCCCCCAACGGGCCGCGGTAAAATTATCAAATGTTGACAGGCCCGCGATGATAAAAAGGTTGGGGAACACTGCTTTAAAGTGATTCATATTTGATTACAGAGATTACCACAGTATTCTTAAAAAAACAAAATAAAATTTAATTTTAAGCAAACTGTTTTTAGATGGTGCTAAAGTATCGTAAAAATATTAATTTTTTAATGAATATAAAAGAAATCTTGCTTACGCTTGTCTTACAGTAATTACATCTCTTTTATGAAGGCAGTAACCATAGATATTGGCAAATGAATGAAAAGCGTCGTTAGGGGTGATATCAAAAATTTCATTTCTATTCATGAAGAAGGCAAATTTTTTCTAAGTGGCAAGTAATTGTTCTACATTTTTTTATATAAATTTTTTCAATAATTTTTTTCATCTCAACAATAGTTTTTACGAAATAGCATTTGAAACTATTTATGCAAGAACAGAAGTATTTTTAGCTACATTTTTGAGATATTTTCAATAAATAATATATTCGGATAGATGTTAGTGAAATACAGATATCTCTACTGTTGGTTGTTGTATTTTGATATACATTTTGAGACGTTTTTTTATATACTACAAGTACGTGTATTTGCATTCAATAGCATGTTTGGGAACAAAACTTAATCGATTTATATCGGGTATACCAAAAAATGGCAGTCAATTTGAAAACTTAATTGAAAAAACAAAAAATAAAATTGTTCTGTTCTCTAAAAAAAAAAAAAACATTACAAAACTATTTGCAAAGTTCATTGATAGATGGTGCTGCTAACTTAGAAAAAGCTATTGGTTAATGTTTTAATTATTGTTAAAATTACCGCCCTTTGCAGCAACTACGTGACATGACACAGTCTGTAGACTAAATAAACAGACTGTCATGCAAATATTTTAGTTGGAAGGGAAGTTCAGTTGCAGCAGAAAACATAATTTTAAAGTTTTTCTATTTATCAGTACCATCTGTTGAGCAACTTTTTAACTATTTTTAAACTTTTATAAGTATATTACTAGTTTCCAGAGCAGTATGCAGAGAACCATACATTTATAGCTGCTTTTATGTTTCTTTAATCGATTTTACTCATCGCTCAGGTTTAGGACAACCAATATAAAAATGAAATTATAAAAATGGGACTGAATCTTATCTGTAAATATAAAAAAAGTCTGCAAAAATGACAACTATGTATTTTAGGGACATTATACGAGATACCTTGCGATAGACGAAAAACAAAATCAGAAGCATTTAAAAGTAACTAATTAAAATAAATAGTTTTAAAATTGTTAATAACAAGAAATTAATATTTAAACAGGAAAAAAATACCTTAATGTACTTAAAAGGAAATAAACATCTTAATGTTTGAATTTTCAAAAATACAAAACTAAACTTAGTAAACTTAAGTAGTAAATAACTGAACTTGGAAATACTTCTGAATTATAAATAATGAAATAATGACAAATTCATGCTCAGAAACGTAAAAAAATATAGAAACTTAAAACCTTTTAAGTAATTTTAGGAAGAAAGTTAAACAGAAATGAAACGTTAAGTATTTTTTCCATTAAGAAAAATATTATTTAGTTTATAATGTAACAGTTTAACGAATAAAGATATTAATCTGATATTTATAGAATTTTGAAATTATTTTGTTAAATTTATATTTTCTTTAAGGAAAAAGCATGTTATGTTGAAAATTTTTATGTGGTGTATTTTTTAAATCTTACAAATATTACAAAACAAATATTAAAGACTTTATTTTGCGTCTCGTTTTTTAATGCAAATTCAAATTTGTTACAAATTTTTACAATAACTTGAGATTCGCTTTGAAATAATATTGAGCTTTGAGCTTTTTGATATAAGTTCATGACATTTTAAGATTTATGACTAAGGGTATACGATGTTTTGAAGTATGTGATTTCAGTACAGGGCATTTTAAGATTGGTTTTAGTGTGCATTTTAGTATTTGTGTTAGAGATTAAGGTATTTAAAATTTATGATTTCAGTATACGGTGTTTTAAGATTAATGACTAAAGTATGAGTTGTTTTAAATGTATGCTTTCAGGATACGGTATTTTCAGATTAATGGCTAAGGTATGAGTTGTTTTAAAACTTGTGATTTCAGCATAAGGTATTTTAAGATTAATGACTAAGGTATGAGTTGTTTTAAATGTATGCTTTCAGGATACGGTATTTTTAGATTATTAACTAAGGTATGAATTTCTTCAAAATTTGTGATTTCAGCATACGGAATTTAATGATTAATGACTAAGGTATGAGTTGGTTTAAAATTTATGATTTCAGCATACGGTATTTTAAGATTAATGACTTAGGTATGAGTTGTTTTAAATTTATGCTTTCAGGATACGGTATTTTTAGATTAGTGACTAAGGTATGAGTTGTTTTAAAGTTTGTGATTGTAGTAAACGGGCAAGATTAATGACTAAAGTATGAGTTATTTTAAAATTTGTGATTTCAGCATACGGTATTTTAAGATTAATGACTAAGGTATGAGTTGTTGTAAAATTTGTGATTTTAATAAACGGTATTATAAGATTTAGGATTAACAAATCACTAGCAAGCAAATTTGAAATTTTTTTATGCAGTTAGTTATTTCGGTAGAAAATAATATGTTATTAACATTTTTATCTACTTCACTTTTGTTGTGGAGATGTAAATTATTAAAAATATAAGTTTGGGAGAAAAAACTAAATATCATTAATGCCATAAGAATATCATAAATTTCACCCAGAGCATGATAATGGCTACAGAAAGAAAGATAACTTTTAAGATACTTGAGAAGCTAATAAATATATAACGATTTCTCTATGGAACACTAATTCAGCTAATCAGTTGTTAACTAAAAAATAAATAAATGATTAAATGAGTGAAATATTGACGTTGCTGCTCTATAAAAACCTTNCTATAATTGTTGGTGAACGTCTGTGGGTGGAGAAGAAACTTAATGAAAATTTAAAAATTAATTTAAATTGAGGAGAGCTCAGGGACAAAATAACATCGCAATTATTATTAAGTTTGCTTCACCAATTACAAAAATAATGGCATTTCATTCTTTTTGCATTGTTTTTTTAAGTAGGTATATTTTCTGTAAGTAATATTTTCTGTAAGTTTTTCCCCAATAAAGATTTTAAAAATGAAGTCATTAATGGTGCAAAACAAAATGTGTTTAACATGTTACATTTAAAATAAAGATTTGACATTTCGATTTTGATAAGAAAATATACTCTGAAAAGTTTAATTTTGTTTAGTTAAAATTTCATTTGCAAGAATTTTATTTTTAAAATAGCATTTTTTTTATTTGTATATCTTTAAGCTTTTAGAGTAGGTAATTTTTTTCTTGTTTAGTAGCACATTATACTTTTTTCCAATATATTAAAAGCATTCTTCAAAGGAATTCTTATATCTCTTCTGCATTATTCATTAAAATGTATTCTGTTGATTTGTTATAAGAAATAAAATGCTGATACATATTTAATTGTCGTATAGAATTAAAAGATGTACCAAAAATATTGGTTTTATATTTTATTTGGTAATAAACTAAGTTCTCATTAATATTTATAAAAAATCTTGATGCTTATTGCATACTTAATTGAAAATAAAAATTGATTCTTTCATTTTTCTACTTTACAAAAGAAAGGACTTATTATATATCATATTTAGAAAATGTGGCATAAGTCTAAGACCATTTCATCAAACCAACTGGGCATAAAAAAATATGGCAGATGGATGCTGATAGCTTGCCAAAATGTTATTTAAAATTAAAACGTTACCCCCCCCCCTCCCGGCTATAAAATTTCCGAGTGGAGTTGTAGTACAGGGCTATATGAAAGGTTGGATAGGTGAGGACAGCACCTTGGAGTTTAGAAAGAACATGGGACCAAAGAAAAGGCACAATGTTAAATAAAAAAAGACCCAGCTATATTGGTTTGGAACTCAATTCTTAACTCACAAAACTGACAAAGTGAAAGATAAGTGTGGTGAATGTAAAACAGAAGTGGCTCTTATCCCAGGAGGCCTCAACCAGTTATGTGTTCTTAAGCTCTTAAAGCACAGAAAAACTGGTAAAAAATGATGGTATTTTTTTCTATATATATACAGAAAAGGAATATATAGGTTTAGTGTAAGTTATTTTTTGAAATTTCAGCTGTAGGAAGTTGGGGTTAGTGTAAGAAATTATATATAGAAAAAATTACTGTACAAACAAAGTTTAAACGATTTGATTGCAGGTTTATTTTGAATTTCAAAATATTAAAATCAAATTAAATCAATATATCAATTAATAATCAATAAACTAAATTAATATATATCAAATAGCTAACTGTCAAAATGCACCACATGGTTTACACGAGAAAAATGCTGCATAGTGGTGTCATCTATGGTAAATAAATTTAATTATAATCTAGGCTATCCATTTCTACTAGACCGGATCTCAGACGGGCATTAGAAATAAAATAATGCGAGATACAAGATTGACTGTGTGAGACACGGGCATGAGCGAATTTTCCGATAACTTTCGCCCGTTTCAGACACGGGCAAATGCGTTAAAGATTCAATATCTATTCTGAAAATGATCTTGAACATCGTACATGTAAAACAAATGACAGATCTTTCTCCCCCAAAACAACACATTCCAAACACGCATTAAAAATAATACTTTCCCCAAATGTGAGTTAAGTTAAATTCCTAAATATGATTTATCATATTCTTTTGTTGCCAAGGCACAATTTAAATTATACACAGTTCACTCACATTAATGTGACCACCACCTACTTTCGACGTCAACGTGAAATAACCAATTACAGAAGGCAGGTGGCAGCACTTTTAAGTGGAGTGTATATAAAGGATGTGCTAAGGCATTGGAAAGCATTTCAATCGTTAGCGTAATGCAGAAAGTTAGCGTAATGCGATTTATCCGACGTCCAAAAGGGCATGATTATTGGGTTTCGGGCCAAAGGTGGAAGCATTTCTGAAACGGCTAATTTTGCGAACTGTTCGCGTGTCGCCGTGGTAAAAGTATACCGTGCATGGCAGAAGGGCACTATCTAAAATCAGTAGCGTAGCACATGTGGTGCACCACAGGCTAAGGATGACAGAGGCGAACGAAGGCTACGGAGATGCGTTCGGGAAAATAGACGTGCAACTGACCACCCAGATGAACCAAGGGGCTACCAAGAGTGTTTCCTCAACAGCGGCTTAGCGAAAGTTGCTGCGCATAGGCCTCCGCAGCAGACGCCTGGTTAATGCCTTTGACATGTGGTCACATTAATGTGACTGGACAGTGTATATGCTGTGCAACGGAAATTAGTTTGCTTTGTTAGATTAGTAGTGTCCTTTGTGTTACTAAAGATTTATGACAGATTAAATTTAGGTAATGATCAAACCTGTGTACAGACGGTTACAATCAATTTCACTCTTGATCTAGGCATGAGTACTTTAAAGTGATTAATATTTGATTACAGTATTCTAAACAGTATACTGCAGTATTCTGAAAAAACCAAAACTTAATGTCAAATAAATCGTTTTTGTTAATAGATGGTGCCAATGTATTGTAAGAATATTAATTTTTTGATGAATATAAAAGAAATATTGTTCACGTTTGTCTTACAGCAATTACATCTCTTTCATGAGGGCAGTAGCCATAGATATTGGCAAATGAATGAAAAGTGTCATTTAGGGGTGATATCAAAAATTTCCTTTTTATTCATAAAAAAGGCAAATTTTTTCATAGTAGCAAGTAATTGTTCTACATTTTTTTTTATATAAATTTGTTCAATCATTTTTTCATCTCAACAATAGTTTTTACGAAATAGCATTTGAAACTATTTATGCAAGAATCGAAGTATTTTTAGCTACATTTTTGAGATATTTTGAATAAATAAGAGATTCGAATAGATGTTAGTGAAATGCAGATATTTCTACTGTTTATTGATAACGTATTTTGATATACATTTTGAAAAGTTTTTTCATATACTACAAGTACGTGTATTTGCATTCAATTGCATGTTTGGGAACAAAATTAAATCGAGTAATGTCGGGTATACCAAAAAATGGCAGTCAATTTGGAAACTTAATTGAAAACCCAAAAGAAAAATTGTTCTGTTCTCTTAAAAAAAAAAGAACTTGTACAAAATTAGTTACAAAGTTCATTGATAGATGGTGTTGCTAACTTAGAAAAACTAGGAATTAATGTTTTGAAAATTACCGCCCTTTGCAGCAACTACATGACACAGTCTGTAGACTAAATTAACCGACAATCATCCAAATATTTCAGTCGGAAGGGAGAAGTTTAGTTGCAGTAGAAAACATAATTTTAAAGTTTTTCTATTTAGCAGGGCCATCTGTTGAATAACTTTATAACTATTTTTAAACTTTGATCAATATAATAACTAGTTTCTAGTGTAGTATGCAGAGAACCCTACATTTCTAGCTGCTTTTATGTTTCTTTAATCGATTTTACTCTTTGCTCAGGTTTAGGACAACCAATATAAAAAGGAAATTATAAAAATGTGACTGAATTTTATCTGTAAATATAAAAAAAGTCTTCAAAAATGACAAGTATGTAAGTTTATTTTAGCAACATTATACGAGATACATTGAGATAGACGAAAAATAAAACCAGAAACATTTAAAAGTAACTAATTAAAGTAAATAGTTTTAAAATTGTTAATAAAAAGAAATTAATATTTAAACTGGAAAAAAATACCTTAATGTACTTAAAAGGAAGTTGTCTCTTAATGTTTGAATTTTCAAAAATATAAAACTAAACTTAGTAAACTTAAGTAGTAAATAACTGAACTTGGAAATGCTTCTGAATAATAAATAATGAAATAATGCCAAATTCAAGTTCAAAAACATTAAATCGTGAAAAATATAGAAACGTAAAACCTTTTAAGTAATTTTAGAAACAAAGTTAAACAGAAATGAAACGTTAGGTATTTTTTCCATTAAGAAAAATATTATTTAGTTTATTGAATGTAACAGTTTAACGAATAAAAATATTAATCTATAATTTATTGAATTTTAAGAATTTTTTTATTAAATTTATATTTTCTTTAAGGAAAAAGCATGTTATGTTGAGAATTTTTATGTGGTACATTTTAAAATTTTTTCAAATATTACAAAACAAATATTAAAGACTTTATTTTACTTCTCGTTTTTTATAGCGAATTAAAATTTGTTACAAATTTTTACAATAACTTGAGATTTGCTTTAAAATAATATTGAGATTTGAGCTTTTTGATATAAATTTATGACATTCTAAGATTTGTGACTAAGGGTATACGATGTTTTGAAGTATGTGATTTCAGTACAGGTCATTTTAA
This sequence comes from Parasteatoda tepidariorum, assembly GCF_043381705.1. Lineage (NCBI taxonomy): Eukaryota > Metazoa > Arthropoda > Arachnida > Araneae > Theridiidae > Parasteatoda > Parasteatoda tepidariorum. The sequence goes on along the minus strand of NC_092205.1, from coordinate 22,210,494 downwards.
GATTTGTGTTTAAGGTACAGGATGTTTTAAAATTTATGCTTTCAGTATACAGTATTTTAAGATTAATGAGTAAGGTAAGAGTTGTTCTAAAATTTCTGATTTTAGTATATGGTATTTTAAGATTAATGACTAAGGTATGCGTTGTTTTAAAATTTCTGATTTTAGTAAACGGTATTTAAAGATTAATGACTAAGGTATGAGTTGTTTTAAATGTATGCTTACAGGATACGGTATTTTTAGATTAATAACTAAGGTATGAGTGGCTTTAAAATTTGTATTTTAATCAACGGTATTTAATGATTAATGACTAAGGTATGAATTGTTTTAAAATTTCTGATTTCAGCATACGGAATTTTATGATTAATGACTAAGGTATGAGTTGTTTTGAAATTTATGATTTCAGTATATGGTATTTTAAGATTAATGACTAAGGTATGAGTTGTTTCAAAATTTGTAATTTCAGCCCACGGTATTTTAAGATTAATGACTAAGGTATGAGTTGTTTTAAAATTTTTGATTTTACTAAACGGCATTGTAAGATTTAGGATTAACAAATTACTAGCAAGTAAGCGTGAAATTTTTTATGCAGTTAGTTATTTTGGTAGAAAATAATATGTTATTAACATTTTTGTCTACTTCGCTTTTGTTGTGGAGATGTAAATTATTAAAAATATAAGTTTGGGAGAAAAAACTAATATCATAAATGCCATAAGAATATCATAAATTTCACCCGGAGCATGATAATGGCTACAGAAAGAAAGATAACTTATTAGATACTTGAGAAGCTAATAAATATGTAACGATTTGTCTATGGAACACTAATTCAGCTAATCAGTTGTTAACTAAAAAATAAATAAATGATTAAATGAGTGAAATATTGACGTTGCTGCTCTATAAAAACCTTTAAAGTTTTTTACTAAAAAAGGGCAGAATTTTCAGTCCTATTTTTAAATTTAATTTTTTAATTTAACCTTTTGAAACGCAAGCATTAAATTCCAATTAAGGATGAAGTGCTTAAATGAAAGCAATCTTACATAAATCTTTTACACTCAACAATTGATATCGCATACGGAATAAATAGAACTTGGCGACGAACTATTCTAAATTAATTGAAGAGGCATTTTCAGTTTTTGACATTCCTTATTTATTTTTTAAATTTCTCAATTGATACTTAGAGGATTGTTTTATAACTTTAGAGGTATGTAGGTCATGTTATTTTTCTTGCTGATCAATAAAGTTTAAAACTTTCACAAGTTTTAAAGTTTGAATAACCGGCAGTAAATTTCGAACGAAAATAATTTCGAATTCCACAATAATTTCAAACACCTTATGTATGAAAATAAGGCAATATATCGATTACATATATACAATAATTACATGAAATTTCGTTAAGCCTAGTTTAAAAATTTACGGAAATACCGAAATTTTTATAAAATTTTTTTTTGTCGTACGTTTTTTGCACAACTTTAAAATATTCAATAAAATAATACAAAATTTTTGGAGCAATTTTTAATTAATAACTAAATTATTATTTAAAAATTTGATAACAATTCGCTCTAAATTGCGGAAGATACGAGCATTTAAACTAACTCTTTTATGCTACGCATGCGCAGAAAGCATTTGAATTTCTTTTTCCTTAAGCGCATTTGGTGATTTGTTGTATTTGGTAACTAATGTGAAAAAATCCAATTTTAATTTTTGAGAAGTTAAATGAGTAGATTTGAGTTTTTGAGAAATTTTTGTGCAGTAAAATTTTTATAAAATTTTCAAAGAGATCTTTCACCTATTAGTTACACTTATAAATGACATTTCATGAGCTATTTTAACAGTCGTAATAAAAAAAGTATTTATTTAAATTCGAATTATTTTGTTCAGATTTATAAATTTTTTAAGTCATAGATGATAGTTAAATCAATTATTTTCTTTAATAAATAAATAAATTTGTATTCTATATGTAAACAGATTGTGATAAATAATTTATTTAAATTTTAAATTACTATTTTGGGGGAATTAAATTACCGTTTCTCATATTCTTTTGGGAGCGAAGTTTTTTTTAATAAACTTTATCTAGTTATTCACAGGTTTCAATGTCTGATGTGTGTTTTTATATTTTTTTCGTTAACGCTTAATCCAATTTAATAAAACAGGATGCTATTTCAAATATCTATTACTTGAAAAAAAAATCAGTGTTATCTTACCCTAAGTTTTGTTGAGTCCCTTATATAAGCTTTTACGAAACTCTATTGTTCTATAATGTACCGTTAAGAATCTTAGAAAAAGAAAATCTCTTAATGTACTTTTTTTTTTATATAATCCAATATTAAAGGAAGCTACTTTAGTTCATTTACAAATGTTCTTTTATGTCTTACCATTTTTTCGCTCTTTATTCCGTTATAATCCCATTTTCCAATTCCATTTCTACCAAAAGGGAAATGTTTCATTCTTTTAGTTCCATTTTTTAATGTCTTTTAAAAATGAAAATGACATATAACTACAAAAGAGGGAAATTTAGCTTCTTATGGGGGAAAATTATCTTTTTTATTCCCTCCTGCAGAGTGTGTCGTCGGATCTTGACAGCTCAGAATAGTGCTTGAGGGATACCACAGAAGTACAGTTAGTAAGAACTCTGATCTCAGATTTATACGAAAAAGGGAAGAAAAAAAGTATCTTTCGCTTGAATTATTAAGAGAAAAAGGGGAATTTTCTCAAAGGTGTATTCTTGCCTTCTTTTGCCTGGTGGTCACAGTTAGATGTTGCATAAAAAGAGAAATAAAACTCTCTTGAGTTGGATGGACAAGTTTTCGTCTGCTTTTATTCTTTGTGGAATTCTTTTTCGTTCTTTCCTTATATAATCTCAAGAAATTCGATTTGCAAACGATTTTCTGAAATAATTCGAGCGGAGTAAAAAAGGGAACCTTGCGGGTATTTTTTTCATTTATTTATTATTTTTTTGAGCGATTTTCGGCATTTTTTGTTCATTCTCTGTTTTTGAAGACGTGTTTAAAAATTCAAAGAAATTGTTGACGGAGGCAAAGCGGTACAAAGAAATCGTTTTTTCGTGCTCGCGGTTGAAAGAATAAGGTGCTCCTGACGTTTGAAAGAGAGAATTGTTTTAGACTTTATGCAGAAATATTTTTGTTTTGTGTATATAGAAAGGGATTTGAGTTTAGTTAGCATACCTTATTTCAGAATCGTTTAGTTTAAGGAAACCAATTTGCCCGTCAAAAGGCTTCTTAACTAAATATTTACTCAAAGTCTAGACTGGTTTAGATTCGCTAATAAAGATATTATTTTAATGAATTTTCTTAAGAACTAATTTAGTTTGTTTCAGTTGTTCTCCGTATATACCAAAATGGAAAAAAGTCACATTATATTAGAAGTAATATAAATCTTCCAAAATCATATTCTGATTTTTATAATTCACACTTTTAAAAATATTTCTCTAATGCTGTCTTGTATTGATGACGTTTTGGTTGAATATCAAATATTTCTGGGACGATATTTTTTTATTCCAATGAAAAAGTAGAAAAAAATTCCACAAAGGTATCTGTATTAAAGATTAAATGGTCGCCAAGGTCAGGCAAAGGCTACAAAAGAGACTAAGAAAATCAACCCAGAAAAAGGTTACTTGAACTATAAAACACATAGCCATCGTTACCAGTCACCAGTTTTGTATTTATAATTAATTCCAACAAGAACGGGGTATTACATTTTTGGCTCCTTTTAGGTTTCAATTGGAGCCGATATGAGAACATCTTCCATTTCTTTGTAATTTGATGACAAAAAACATAATAGAAAAAGAAGTGATTTTTAATAAATTTTAAAATGTTCGTCAATGTATTTGTATAAGTTGTAGTAGAGTTGCTGAGATTGAATTTGTTGTTTGGTTTGGTATGGCTGTTATTTACTAGAGATACATTAATGGGCTATTGGCGCCGGTCTGGGATTCATCTTTACTGATGATTCGAAGACGATAATGACGATACTTGCACATGAGCGCATTATACGGCTTTAATTTAGATTGAAGGGTAGATGGTGATTGTTAAGAAGTCTCTATTTTCGCCATCTTCGAATTTAGGCTGCAATTTTGATTTACGTTTTCTTGATATTTTTCTAAGCTTATTTAACTTTTGATGATATAGCATTTGCAATATTCTATACCACTTATGAGATATTTGTTTTAAAACACAAATATGTTTTGCTATATTTAACCGTGGCGAATTAAATTTACATGCTTTTATTAATTTGCAATGAACGTTATTAATTTAATCACGTTACTTTATCGTATATTTTGGTTAAATATAATAATTTCTTAATTAAAAAATATTGGTATGATTTAATTATTATCTCTTTAATGTAATCAATGTAATCAATTATGAAAGCCAACTAAACTTGTTACTGACTATTAGCCAGTTGTAGTATTTTTAATAGCGGACATTTTTAAAACATGTGCCCACCTTTACGAAAGCTCAAAACTGTAAGCAATGAAAAACTGCAGATGTTAATAAAGTAAAATATTTCTTTTAGGACCTTACTCAAAATATGGTAAACTACAAAGTTGATTTCAATAATGAGGAAAAATTTTAAGAAACAAGTGTTGAATAATTATTATAAAATATTCATAATAATTCCATGTTTATTTAAAATAATAAAATGCACATGGGATATATTTTTCAAGAAAAAGTGGCAAACTGGTGGTCATTAGCAGATAATTTTTTTGAATTCCATTTATTATATTTAATCATCCTGCAGCCGCTATTTGCAGTTGGTTTTGCCCTCTAATACAACCTATAAAGTTTATAACAGATTTCAAATTTTGAATTGAATAGTTTAAAATTGTATGAAAATGTGAATATCTTGAATTACAAAAAAAACTTTCAGTCATTATAAAGTTATATAAATTTTATTTATGATTTTCTTAGCGTGAAATTGTCTCATGAATAAAAATTTTTTAATTGTGAGAAAATTTTCATATGAAAAAATACACAAATATTGAAATTAATATTAAGGGACCCAATCATTCGACCACTACACTGAATAAACTATTAGACAAATTTTTTTTCTTCCCATTTTCGCTGTTTCTCATTGTTTGAAAGCAAAAAAAACTTAGTATCTGTAAATGTTTTTTTAAGAAAAAGATCTTTCATGTGTCTGATTTTGTAATTTAACTTCGTCATCACAAATTAATTCGCATATTTAAGGTTAGACCTTCCTACCATACTTGACATTCCGATCACAGGATAAAAAGTTATTAAAGTTATTTTTTATTATTTTTATTTATTTTTTTCTTTGTACAAGCACTCAGTACATTTCTTTAACAAAAAAAAAAATCAAAGTTACAATTTATAAAATTTTTAGTTATTTATAAAATTTTCAAAGTAATTATCGAGCTTGATACTTTTTTTTTATTTTCAGCTTAGCACTCTTATTCATTTTAAAACAAATTTCCGTTGACATTGACGAATCGTTTTCGTTCGTAAACTCAGAAATTTATAAATAATTTAATCGAAATCGACGATAGAATCTTGATAGTGATGGTACGAATTATTGTAAAGCTCCGCAGGTTTTCCGACTTGCAGCCATTAGGCACCAAAATCGGAAGCACGGAGTCGGGAGGGGGTGACGACGTGTGAAGAGGGCAGAACAACGTTCGTAATTAATTACGAAAAGGACGAGAGACGCGTCTTTATTCCGTGTCAGTTTATTTGGACAAATCTGGTGGCGCCCGGTTTCAAACTAATCAATGGATGAATGGCATAGCTCTCGAGATAAGTCAAGATTTCAAGAACGTCGCGACATTGTTTTGTCGCATGGGGGGGGGAGTATATGGGGGACATCTTCTACAAATGTAAATTTTGGTCTTGTAATTAGACTTGGAGATAAGATGGTGGAACAAACTCATTTAAATCTCTGGTTCGTAAAAGTGATGTTAAATGACGTTTTCAGTTAAAAATGGCTCAGTTGAACTTAAACTATTTGAAGGAAAAGAGCGAAGTAACTAGTTGAGTGAAGTTTAGAAAAAATACAGGTTATAGTCAGAGATGGAATGCTGAGTTATTAGTGGTGTGGTATTTAGTTTTATTCGGAACAAGTTTTAAAATACTTGTTTGAGTTATTCATATAATAGTTTAAATTTTGTAAACTGGGCTTAACCAAAACATCAAATTAATCTCATTGACATTCAAATAATTTGTTAATGCCAACAAAATAAATTCCACCAAATAATTTAAAGTGTTTTACTGTTAAACTACCGTCACGTAAATATATTTGCTGTTATCTTTTAAATTAAGATAACTCGAATATTTTTACATAATATCCTTTATATTGACTGTATCCTTTAAATGAAGCTAAGTCGAACAGTCTTATCAAATTCTTTAAATTTGCTGTAATCTTTAAATGAAGCTAAGTCGAACAGTTTTACCATAATATCTCTAAAATTTGCTGTAACCTTAAAATAAAGCTAAATTGAAAACTTTTCTTATCTTAGTACATGAGCTTAATAGTGCGTCTTATGCTGACATGCCCTTAACAAATGTTAGATAAAGAATTTTCACTTTTGCTTCACTGTAGAAGAAAACAGTCAGTAAGAAATAATAATTATTATTATTCCCTCATCAGTTTGTTTTAATTCTAATAAAAATACGTATATTTGTTACGATTTTTAGTTATCATTTTTATTAATTGTTATTACTTGTTAATTAATTATTCAATAAGTTTTGTTTTCCTCACTGCACACAATTTAAGAAAGCAAGGAAAAAGAAGGCTGTGGAACATCGTTTCAAGAATTGGCGATGTTGATATACGTTCTTGCTGGGAGTTTGGCATCCATTTGGCGTTCGCTTAGATGCAAACAGGCTCTCTCCGTTGGGATAATGGTTTTTTCTTAACCTGCTGCGAAGTATAGTAACGAAAGTATTTAACAGTTGTTTTAAAAGGTTAACTCATTACACGGTTTAGGTTGCCTTTTAATAATATTTAACCTATGAAGAAAAATTTGAAAACATAGCATAATAGCATAGAAAATTTTCTAAAAATTTTTTTTAGTCAACTTCTGAACTGTTTAGAAAAGTATTCAATAATATTCCCATCCAAATTTGGCATATTTCAGCAGTTTATCATAGTGAATTGAATAGTTTGTATCATAGTGAAATGACAGATGTCATTTCACTATGATACAATAAAGAAAACTCTTTATCTTAACCGTTTCCAAACCGGTTTCAACTAATATGGTTAAAAATAACCATGAATGCAAAACTATACGGATTTTTTTAACCATTTACAACTAGCATGGTTTCGAAACCGTAAAAAAGACTTTTAACTGGACATTGGAGTTAAGCTTTCTCTTAAGTAATGGGCATTGAAGTTAAGTTGTGTTTTATCTAATGAACCGTGGAATGTGGTTAAATTAATTTTATCTGGTTATTTCATCTATCATAAGAGATGGGAAACACGAAACTTTTTTGTGTTAAGCAGCTTTATGGTGCTGCCATCTATGTGTGAATGAAAGTATCATATTTTTGCAGTTCAAGATCACAAATTGGAGTCTACAGAATACTGGACCCTCTTCATGTGAAGGAAATGGAGGAAATATTATTATTTCAACACTGGGATTCGAACAACAGTTCTGTTGGTCTTGAAATTGATACAGTAGCCATCTTGTCTGTATAATGTATCCTGCCGCAAGGTACTAAGTAGCGGGTATGGGTATAAATATAAGCTTACATATACATGATATATATCGTAAACGATAGCACGAATTAAATTTCTGTCTGACGTATTTAATTTTCAAAAGTTTTTCTATTACTTTGAAAGTATATTTGTATAATTTGAATTGCGAAATAAAACAGAACTATACACAGTCACGGATGATTATTTAAATCCTATACCACAATAATATTTTCTTTTGAGGCTTTTTTTATGTAATAGTTTAAATTGCTAAGGAGTAGCAGAGGAATATCTTGCTGTAGTAAATGCCTGTTTCGCTATAGGATTCATGTAAAATTACGAGCTATTTTTAAAAATGATCATATTCGATTTTTATAAGAATATTTAAAACGCATTTAATATCTTTGAATTCAGTTATGAAATAAATTATTTTTGAAAATTAAATGCTTAGAAACTGTCAAGAGTGTATGAAGTCTTACCAAACGGTTCCACAAACGGTATTTATTCAGTTAATAACAACTTCATTTTCCAGGGGCAATATTTAATTCTAAAAACATATTCAGTGCATCAAAAAGCACAGCCTAAAAAACAACTTATTATCCTAAGATAGAATTTTCAAGTATTGAAATTCAATCTTAATAGTTCAAAGAGCCCACTTCAAATACGCTAATTACACAGCACTATCTATGAGTAATTTACGAAATCTGACACAGAAAATGATGTCATAGAGTTTCCCAGGTAATTACTTGCCCGGGTATTAGGTTATACATTAAAGATGAATCATGTAACAAATGTTTTTTCAGTTACATGCTACTGTGTTGATTTAAAACAGTATTTTGTACTGACTAAATTGTATTTTGATAAACAAATACCTATATTCATGCTTTCATATCTTCTATACATGCCTTATAAATAATAATAACTAATGCCAGAAATCGGTAATCATGAATTTATGAATACATTTATGAAATATATTAAATACATATATGGAAAAAAATTCTTGTAAAACTAATCATACTGCAAATTTAATCTTATTTCTCGTAAAAAAGGACTATAATTCTGGTTAAAAGAACCCAAAATATACGGTATTCAAACGATTCATTTAGTAATTTAATTTTCTTATAATAACGATTTATTGGAAATTCTGGCTTTTAAAATTCTGTTTTTATTACCACACATTTAGTAAAAAACACAAAATTTAAATGTAAATACAGCCGAATAAATGGATTTTATTCCATGCTCTAAGATGCCATGATAAAATTCCCAAATTTTATCGCACATTTTAAAACAATAATTTGCTGTTAACTTTGCCAAAGCACTTTTGAAATATTACCTGAGTTCCCATAGAGCCAGAAACGCGGTTAATTTTACTATACTTTTATTCTCAGTGTCATTATGATGTAACTACCACTATAAATATTAATTACCACTTCACTAGTATATAAAACATGCTAACTTGATTCAATCCTGAGGTACATTTTGATAGATAAAGGTAGACATAGCCGTTCACTATATTTCTCATAATAAGACAGTTTTAACAGATATAGTGTAAAAATAAACTTTTGAGAACACAACTGTATAGCAACTTTCGAAAGATGTTTTGTAGCAAAATTTTAAAAGTAACACGTCATTTTAAAAATAGATACGATTCTGTAATCGATCAAAAATACTGAAGGTACCAACCTTTCGTGACGTATATTACTAAATCAGGAATAGGGGATAGCGATTTCTCTCTGAGGTCAAAGTTTCTAAAGTAATTTTTTTTGGAGACGCGGCTCTTGGACGCTTTGGCCTTGTTAGATTACGCTTGTTTCTTTCAAACCCTGTGGTTCTTTTGTTCTAGAATCTCACCGGCAGATGATGGATTGCCGATGAATATATGTCGTTAAAATCGAATTGGAGATGGTATCGAAATAGGGCAGCCTATAGAGTTATAGTTGAATTGATACATAATTCTTATTCGTCTATGCCGCAAATATTTCATTAGAATAAAGCCTTTAAATTCGATACTAAAAATCCTATTTTTAATATCATATCAACCTATGGAGTTGTTGGTGACCTACTAGATTCGTACTCGATATTGCTCTATAAATATTTTAGTAAAGTAAAGCGCATAAATTCGACAATATGAACTCTATTTGTTAAATCATATCAACGGAAAATAATTGAAAGTCACAATATTATAGATAAACATAAAAATAAATGACTACTAAAATCTTTAATCTTTTTTTATCTATTTTTGTTAATAATTAATAAAGCCTAATTTTGTACGAATTGTTGCAAGCTTTTCTCAAAATTTTATTCAAAATCGTAAAATGTTTAGTTTTTATTTGTTTTATGCAATTTTAAATTAACAGACAGAGTCGAATTAAATAGATTAATAATTAAAATCATAGAAGCGGAATCAAATAAAATTTAAATAAGTTAAGTATCATGAAATTAGAAATGACTAGAATTTCAATATATCAATATTGAACTTATTTTACAGATTTTACAATACTGAAGATTTTGTCTAAGAATATTTACAGTACAGATTTATTAATACCCTGCATTTTGGTTTCAAAAATTATCATTTGCAATATGATAGATATAACACCACCATATATTATGTAACAAATCTTTATTGTTGTTGTTGTGGCGTATCCTCCAACTCCGCGGGCGATAATTTGTTTCCATTTGTTCTTGCAACGATTAATTTAAAAATCACAACTGAATCTAATATCATACTAACAAATATAAGAAGAGCAAAATCAAGTGAAAGAGAAAGTGAAACTGTACTGAAGATTAATAAATTTCAGAATACGATTTTCAATACAATAACTTAGAATTTACAGTACAAATTTCAATACTTTTATTGGAACATTTTGCCTAAAATAGTACATATTTGATTTTGTTATTCCTGTTGGACATAGTCGAGTTCCGACAATTAATGCCTTAAATGTGATGAATTCAATTCATGCTGCAATGTAATGAATGCTGAAATGCAATTAATGCCTGTAATGTATTGAATACAAAATGTAATGTTTTGTATCCATTTGTAATGATAATTTAAGATACAATAATAGACCATACAGAATTTAATATCACATCAATGCATAATGTCATTCAAATAATCCACAATGCATATATCAATAATATCATTCGTTCTAAAATTATGCTAAACTAACCGACAGCAGTCTGTACATCCAATTCACTATAAAATTTACGATCAAGAACATTTTTTACCTTTACGGTGAAAAATGTTGCAACTATGGTTATAAAATCATGAATAAAAAAATTGTACTTTTTTTAACCATTTACAGCTAGCATGATTTCAAAACAGCCAAAAGAAGCTGCACTAGATTTAGGAGTTAGGCGTTTTGTTAGGTAATGGGCATTGGCGAGTGCAGAGCACTGGAAACTCATCACGTGTTGAAGGGAATGGAGGAAATACTGTGGTGTCAACTTTGGGACTCAAACCACGTTCTGTCTGTCATGAGACTGACAGATTGGCCCTCTCGTCTATAACATGTACCCAGCTGCAAGGAATTTAGTAGTTTCATTAGCTGAGCTTAGTTGGTTCGATAAATTTCTGGTTGTTTAACCATATTGGGTGAAATCAGTTAATAAACGGTTTTTCTCACAGTTAACAGTTTGAATACCATGTTATTTAAGGTTATTTGTCTATTTTGTTTTAATATGGTAAAATAACAATTAAATGAATTGTTTATTTTACCATTTTTTTCGGAGAAATTTCGAACATTGAAATACACTGAACTTATTACACATATTTTATAATTGTTACAAAAATATTTCGTCTAAAAATATTATTTTGTCACAGTTGTTGTTACGTTAATGGGTATAGCGTAGTTCCGAAATTAATGTTTGTAATATAATGAATACAATTCGACATGTAATGTTCTGTATTTATTCGTTCTTTGAAATGGTTATTAAACAGACCACATATAAAACTAATGGAAATAAAAGATGCAAAATTAAGTAACATCGAAAGCAAATTGAATCATAAATATTAGCAAATATCATAATTAAAATTACGATTCAGTAATTCTGAGCTTATTGTTCAAATCTTATTATTGTTTGGAGCGATTTGTGAAAATCATTTATTTGTTACACTTTCCGTTACGCTGTTAGCTAAATTCTAGTTTGGAAAACCAATGATTGTAGAGTAATGGAAATAAATCCACTTAAGTTTTGCAGTCATTTGTTCTTTGCGATGTAGAATCCAAATATTATACTAATTGAAACATATGAAGCTAAATTAGACATAATTGCAAACAAGTTTACTCTAAAAAAATAACAAACTTAGGAATCCAGATTTTAATGTACACATATTTTAATTACCGTCGTTGAACAGCTGACCTAGGTAGGGTTTACAACTACCAATGTTCATATTCACATATTGAATTGAAAATACAGATTAAAATCTTATTATTTTTGGATGTATAGGAAAATCATTTATTTGCTGCACTTTTCATTAAATTGTTTGCCATATTCTGGTTTTGAAAACTAACAATTGGAGTCTAGTGAGTATAAATTCAAATAATGTTCTATACTTATTTGTTCCTTTTAATGGTGAGTGACAAGCAACATCTAAATATAATACTTGTTAAAGTACAAGAAGTTAAATTAAAAAATTAAGCAAAATCGAAGAAAAGTTGCATCTAAAAAATAAGTTGAGAATATGCATTTTAATATCACATATTGAATTGAGTATAAAAGTTCATATTTTTTTTTTTTAGGGATTTGTAGAAATCATTTTTCTGTTGCACTTTTTGTTGCTCTGCTGACCATATCTTAGTTTCGGAAAAATTAATGATTGTAGCGTAATGGATATAAATCCACTCAAGTATTGCATCAATTTGTTCTTTGTGATGGTGCAAGCAATTTCTAAATGCCATAGTAATTAAAATATACAACTCATAACTAAATAAAATTTAAAACAAGTTGAATCTTGAAAGAATAACAAATAAAAGCAAGTTGAAAATGAATAGCAAGTTGAAAAAATAACAAGTTTTAAGAATTCGAATTTTAATATTGAATTGATTCAACAAATTTTAATATTTTTCTTTAAACATTTTGTTTAAAATAATCATTTCGTTACACTTGTCATTGCTTGTTGGCCACAGTCTTGTTTGGAAAATTAATGTTCGTAATATATCAAAAGCTGACTTAAATTATAAATTGTACTTTGTGATTAATTAATCCAAACTGACATAAAAGAGATACAGAGATGGGATTAAAGTTTCGGCTTGTCTATTAGGTTATATTTTGCCCAACTTTAGGTCAATATTTCGAACACTTCATCATCAATTTTTAACGCTTCTCTACTCTCTGTCATATAATACAAGGACACTTTCTCAACTGAAAACTTTATTTTCGTTTTTAAATTAATTACGTTCTTATTCGTTTATTAATCATTTTGAAGAACGCGAGTAATTAGTTATAAATATATACTGCAATTATATTTCAGATAACGAGTTTATTCGGTTGATTTGGTTTTCTCGGAGTTATTTGGAAAATGATTATATAAAAAAAAATGAAGGGAGGAAAAAATTTTCTCAAAATATTTGATTGAATTAATGGGTTGCTCGAGTAAATCGACAAGTACCGATGGTTAATAAAGTGATATTAATAATTATAAATGAAATAATTGAATTGCAGCTATCATCAGCAAACTCATTCCGAATTATTTTTTTAATTAGATTAAACGTTTGTCACAATTTGTTTGATAAGCATCCTATTCGAATGAAGGTTACATACTTTCTAATTAGAAATGATTAGTATACAAGGCAATGATGAGTTGAGAGTTCAATATTTATGCCAATGCGAATCTGTTTCTAATTGCATTAGATTTTTGATAGATTGTTTGGGTTGTGAAAATAAAAGTTTCATTCTATTATTAAAAGAATATCAGAGAGATTATTTTTTTAATTTCGTTTTAAGTAGCATTTATTTTAGAGCTGGTGAATGTTGAGTATTTGAGGGTGCACCAAATTCATCACTTTAAGTTTTTTTTTCCTTATAGAATTTTGTTAAGTGGTCCTAGGCTTACGTAAAAACAAAATATTTGAACATTTTTACTCAGTAAACAGTAATTTAAAAATAGCATTAGAATCCAGATATTTTTTTGTAATAAGTTTTATTAATATCTGTAAGGTTGTTCAGTTATATTTAAAATTTTTCCAATCTAAGACTAGTTATTCTTAAAAAATTTCAAAAGAATTTTGAAAATGTCTTTTTTTAAAAAGTGAACATCATTTTGTGCACAAATAAATGCAAAAAAAATTATTCAAAATATTTAGATGTACTTGCAACAGAAAATCAAATGTTATACTCTTGTGATTAAATTAAACTAATAAATAAATTAAGAAAATAAATATTTTTCTTTTGCTTCTTAAAATTTAAAATTTGTTTTTTTAAAAGAATTTTTTAAAACTAATTGTGAATTTAACTCGGTTTTTAAAATTTTCCTTTAATCAAGCAAACTTATCATAATTTAGGTTTTTACTAAATTTTAGGGCTCTAACTGCAAAAGAAGCAAAATATATTGCGCAGAAGCTCAAAATATTGATTTTATAATTGTAAATATAATCAAGATATTGAAATTATTGTACAAAATTTATGAAGTGATTGAACTCAATAAATACAATGGAAAAAAATAATAACACTGGAAGTTTTTGAGGTATCAGCAAAACTTTGGTGGTAAATTAATAACATTATTTTTTTTTTTAAAATGAAATATTTCATTGCGAACCCCCTTGAAACCCCTTAAAAGTTAAAAAAATGAATACACAAATGGAAAAATTGAAACACCCTAATAATTTTTACTCTAGAGTTGGGCCTATCATAAACCAGGGTTTATTGATTTAAATAAAATTATTTTTTAGAAGTTTTATTGTTATTTTTTTAAAAAAATTGCTGATTTTAAAGTTTACAAAGTATTTTAAATATATAGTATTAAAATTTTTTATTGATTTTTATCGTCTAATAATGTATTATCGATATATCACTGTGTTAATAGCTTTCAAACAATCGAATCACATTTCTACTGGGTGCTTAAAAATTATAGTACTTTTGAAATGACATTTAAAAATTTTAAAACTCTTTTAGATTTTTCTGAATGCAAATAAAGGACAAAGTGAAATGTTTTTTTATACTTAGTTCTTTCTCAATAGTAAAAGTAATTATTTAATATAGATTCTTTTGGCAAAAACGTGCTATTAATAAAAATGTTTCGAATACATAATTTTAAAAAACAATTTTCATACCAGAGGATTGACCTGAAAATATATTTCTGAATCTTAGAGCGTAATCAGCTTTTAAAAGGAAATTATAGTAATATTATATATTAATAAAAAAGACTGATTTAAATATTTATAGACTGACTGAAAAAAAATATTTAAAGATGAATTCAGATACTGTAATTTTTTTTAAGTAAATGGTTAAGATATTGAATATTGAAATATTTTTCAACGTGCAGTTAAGGTATAAGGGAATAATAATCTGTTACAAACAAAGACCATTACGGTATACGATTTAAGTAATCATTCACAACTGCATATAGTTCCTTTTTTTTAGTTATCAAATTATATACAGGTAAATGTGTTTTCAAAAGAATATAAAAGCTTTTAAAAGTTAAACTCACATACATAAATTTATTTCCGACTATCTTTCACGATATATATGTCAGACTATGGATTTCAATGAACAAGGTTCGAGTAAGAGTCAGAGATCACGAGTTCGAAAAACCTCTGAAGGAGGGNTATTTATTTTTCTTTCATCAGTTTCTCCAAATAGGAACAAAGAGACATATTTGTTACGATTTTTAGACATCATTTGCCTGAATTCTTATTAACGAAGAAAAACAAACAAAAAATAGTTTTTTATTCAACATGTTTTGCTTTCCTCATTTCACCCGATTTGAGAAAGCAAAAGAAAAATTAGGCTGTGCAATGCCATTTCAACAGGTGGCGATGTTGATATACGGTCGCGCTGTGAGCTTAATAGTTAATTATAGTTAATAATTGATAATAATTTCTACACTGTTAGAAATTTCGTAGAAAAATGGTTAAATAACAATTTATTTAATTGTTATTTTACTATATTTAAACAAACCAGTTAAATAAGCATAAATAAAGTGGTATCCATATTGTTAGATGTGAGAAAAACCGTTTATTTACTGCTTCCACCAACCAAATACGGTTATCGCACCAACTAGGCCCACCTAATATAGCAACATAGTTCTTCGCACCTGGGTACATATTATATCCGAGAGGGCTAATCTGTCAGTATCATTACAGACAGAACGGGGTTTCGAGTTCCAACGATGACAACACTGTAGTTCATCCATTCCCTTCAGCATATAAAGAGTTTCTAGTGTCCTGTACTCCCAATTTGTCACCTGAACGATTAGAATACGATACTCTCATTCACGCATAGATGGCAGCACCAAAATGCTGTTTTATGCCAAAAAAAAAATCTAGTGTGTATTTCCCATCTCTTCCGATAGGTGAAACAACCAGATAAACTAACTGTACCACACTTCGTGGTTCATTTGATAAAACACAACCTTTCTCCAATTCCCGTCATCTAACGAAAGCCTAGCACTAATAACCAACTAAATATCCTTTTTTTATGGTAATGAAACCATGTTAGTTGTAAATGATAAAAAAAACCGTATTCATTGTTTTATAACCATACCAGTTATAACCGGTTTTAAAACCGTAAACATAAAAACATGTTCTTAAGAAGTATTACAGTTAATTGGATAGACAGTCGGTTATTTTACCGTAAATTTAGAATGTAAATTCTAACAGAAAATTCTAATTCCGATTCTTCCATCATTTTCAATAATGGTAGAATCATTCAGTTACGTGCATATTGATTAATGTAACAGCAATTTTTGAACCAGCGCAATGATTTCAAATGCATTCTTATAACTTATTTTTGGCTATATTTCAATTATAAAAATATATATATATATAAACTTTAATTAATTTTAAAATAAGACTTCTCAGAGAATTTTTTAAAAAAAATCTGAAGCATCTGTCTTAAATCAAATGGATTTTCTTAATTATAAAATTTAAATTTAGTTTTATTGTCAAAAAAACTATTTTATTTTTAAGGAAAAGTAAAAACGTTTAACGTTACCGTTACACTTTTACGTTATAGAAAACGAAGAGTGAAAACGTTTTAAGTAAACGTCATGTCGTTTAAAAGTAAAGAATATTTTAAAACTAATTGTAACCTTTACTATTTTAACTACTAAATCTCAACAAAAATTTTTAAACTTTGAAATAAATTTTATATGAAGAACTTTTCTTGAAGATAAGTTACCATTTATATGATCGATAAAACTTATTTTGATGTACTGCTATTTTGAAAACTAATTTTGACATTTTCAAAATATAACGTTTATTTGGACGGTTTGAACAAATGTTGTTTCGCCTGTGGTGATAACGAATGGAATTCACTATTTATGTTTGTTTTACTTCTCAAATTTTGAAACCACAAATTTCAATTGTTAATTTAAGTTACAATTAAAGCACTATGAATTATAAATTTTATTTCAAGTATCTATTTCTGAACTCATGTTTTTCTGTACCTGGGTAACTGAAAAAAGAACTCTTTCAATAACAATAAGAGTTTCATGACGTTTTCAGTAACGGTATTCGCTATACTGAGAAGAATGTCCTGATATTGATATTTGAAATGAGCATGATTAAGTTTGTTTTAATGTAATAAAACTTGTGTTTTCTGTAACAGTGACGTTATTAAATCAGTAACAGTTTCATAATGTTTTCAAAACTCATTGCACAGACAAGATAGTTTATATATTAGTACTTTTTACAAGCATAATAATTTTAATGTAAAATGAAAGTACGTTTTCATTACAGAGAAATTTTTAACAGAGAAATTTTTAGTTCACTGACAATTTCTTGACGCTTTCAGCATTTGTATTCAAAACTCGTTTGCACAAATAGAAAAACTTTCAACACTAGTACCTAAAATAAGTATAAGTTTAGTTTAATTTTTTCTGTTAAGTACGCTTTCATGCACTGTAAAAAATTGTTATTCAAATCTCACGAAACTGATAATCAAATCATTTCCTGGTATATGCCCCGAGCAAACATTTTGCCAAATTGACGAAATTACTATCTCCACTTCCTCGAGGAAATGGATTTCGTCAAAGGCAAATAAATCTTCTGTTATTATATTTTACAAAAAAAGAAAAGTGGCATTGTTTATCACTTCTTTGTGCACATCAATTCGGTGAATCAACGTCACCGCAATAACACGAGGACAGATAGAATGAAGAAATAAATTACACCCATGCCTGAAGCAGGGATTCGAACCCGGGATCTTCCTGTCATGCGATTAACTCCTATCACCATACATCCGGTCGGGTTATGCCGTCATTCTAGTTTCACTCGTGCAGTTTTCATTCTGGTTTCGTTATTCTAGTTAACAATTTCACACAATGTTCAGCGACGAGGTTCCAGTTTAAGGAAACATTTTCGTCATATATTTGAGAGTTCGCGCTTCATTACCAATCACGTAATTTCGTGACGAAATGATTCTCAAAACTAACGAAATGCAGCTCACGGATTGCGTCGAAGAGTGTTAATAGGTAATTTAAAACCTATTCATGAAAACGAACATAACTTTACGTTTTCAAGTCTATTACGTACGTAAAAGAAAATACTTTTTCATGACGCTTTCAGCAATTGTATTCAAAACTCACTAAACAGAATGGATAATTTTCGTACCATAATAGTAAATTAACATCATGAAACCAATTCTGAAGTAAAAAAAAAGCATGCTTTCATGACATTTTCAATAAAAAAAATTATATCAGTACCAGTTTGATGACGTATTCGGTAATTGTTTTCAGAACACCTTCCCCAGACGAGTAAACTCGACTATTAGTGCTGAATTTTAGTGCTCATAATTAGTGCTCAAAATTAAATAACATACATAATGCATGCATAACTAAATTCAATTAAATTAATTCGAAAGTAAAAGAAAAGTATTTGTTTTATAAAATTTTCAGTTCGCTGACATTTTTATGAAGTTTTTAGTAATTGCATTCAAATCTCGTTGCACAGTAGATAACTTTTGTATTTGCACTGGAGATAAGCTTAACTAAATAAATTTAAAAAAAAAGTTAATAATGAAGTTTTGATAATTTGTATTTAAAACGCGTTGTATACGAAAGATAATTTTCTCCTTAATAAGAGCCAGTAACTAACTTTATAGTTAAAATCGAGAGTTATCATTAACTTTGGCATTATTAAATTAGTAACAGCTCCTTGACGCCTTCAGTAATTGTTGCCAAACCTTACAGCAAAGCGAAGAATATTTTCGTATTATTGTAATTGAATTAGTTCTAAAATTATATAAAAAAAGTAAGTTTTCATGACGTTTACTGCGACAGTACGTCATGATGGAGGAAGTGAAATGATTGAATCATTTCATCCAAAAGCTTCGAAGTCCATTTGTTCCCCGAAGAACTCATCTATTTATCGTTCTTCTAAACATAACTGACATTCAGTCCAGCGGCCTTCAAACTACACAAACAGCTCTAAAAAAAATTTAACAAACACGCCAAGAAAAATCATCAATTTGTCTTTGAAGACAGGAAGCAAAAGCTCTGTCACCGCTTCTGAAAAGAATAATAGAAAAAAAAGGGGGGAGGCTAAAGCAAACAAAATGAGAACTAAAAAAAAAAAAGAAAGAAAGAAAAATCCAATCATTGCTCCCTTACCCCTCTACTTCATCAAAGAAATAAAAAATAAAATAAATAAATATCAGAAACCTGTCTCTTATCCATCGCCAAATGAAAAAAAGATGCCAAAAGAAAAGGGAAATAGAACAACACATCACAACGGAAAAAAGACATGGTCCAACGAGATAGCATTAGTAGAGATAAACTACTTTTAGACCATTTCTAACCTTCTAACAGATGAACTTAGATTTAAAAGTTTTTTCGGTTTATTTCTTTTTCTTTGGTTTATAGATCATTTCTTAGTGTTCCCTTCCTAACTGAACCAACCGCCCAAGCAGTGCATTTCATTTCGTAGGTTTTTTTTATTCTTGTATCAAAAACCATGGCCATTCCAACCTTTCGTTCGTTTTGGGCCAAGATTAGTGTTAAAAGAGAACCTGGAGCAAAAATGTTCGCTACATCATCTGATATAAATAATGCAAAGGTTTCTTTACGTACTGGTATCTTGGTGAGCTAGAAAAAAAAAGCCGGGTACTGTTTGTTTTTTTGCTGTTATACCTCCTTATCTATCTTCTTGGATTTCAGTTTGGACTGAAAAAGGATTGTATTAAAGAATGAATCTACTCTCGGAAAAGGAATACATTTGAATTAATCTACTCTGCGACTGATTGAAATGTACCTTACTAAAATGTTATTTCAAATTTAAGACTTCTATTAAATTACAAAATTTTAGACACTTACAAAGTACCGTATGGAGCAAAGTTACTTATTTTAGATGTTGATGAAATATCGTTTTAACTTCACAAAAATCGTTCTTAAAACAGAAAACTAGCAATCTAAATTTAGCTTATAACTAGTGAGAAACAGGCTGAAAATGTCAAAAAGTGTTCGATTACCGAAAAGAGCAGAAAGGAGATTAAAAAACGATTATTAAAAATTTACCCAAAAAGGGGAAGGTATAGGTAGGAACTTTATTTACTTCGCATTAGAGCCTGCGCAATGGGCTATTACAAAAAAGGGATTAAAAGAGGATTGTATTATAGAATGAATCTACTCTCGGAAAAGTAATACATTTGTATTAATCTATCCTTTGACTGATTGAAATGCACCTTACTAAAATATTATTACAAATTTAAGAATTCTATTAAATTGTAAAATTTTAGACAATCACAAAATACCATTTTGTGCCAAGCTATTTATTTTAGATGTTGATAAAATATTGTTTTCACTTCAGAAAACCGTTCAGCGCACTATGATCGTTCAAAATTGTTCGAAAAGCATAATATGTAGCTATCGAAATCTAACTAATAACTAGTGAGAAACAAAATACTGAAAATGTCGAAACCTGTTTGATTGTCGAAAAGAATTGAGAGAAAATTAAGAAACAATTATTATAAATATATCTAAATTTCATTAAGTAATTAAACTGGTTTTTATACTTAAAATCTCATTTTTCCGTTGTCTCTGGCTGTTTAGTTTTCGTTTTTGGCCACCATTGCTACGATTATTTCTAACCTTTAAACCTTTAAATTTTCCAATACTGTTGTAAGATTCCGCAAACGCTAAATTGAAAAAAAATTAAAAAGTTGGTAATATATGATTGATTTTTATCTCGTCCGTGTAAATTATTAACTCACAGCTTTACTGAATCTAAAATATCACGTAAACGTCCCATTTTTAAACTAACCCAAGCATAAAGAACAAAGAAGTCCTAATAGTCGTAAAAAAGAATCGTTAGCAAAACTTTTACGAACTACTCGTAAAATTACTGAAAAACAAGTATTATCGTAGCATATTATAATTTCTTGCGCCTATGAATTAATAATTCTGATAACTTGAGTTTTAACAACAGTTTTTTAGCTGTTATCTTTTTATATAAAAAAAAAAAAATAGCAAATTTTTTGCAAGTATTGTAGTTGGATTTGGATTCCCGCAAGTGACGTCATCGTTGGTAAATCTTGGTATTTATCGATTCGGAAGCCAATCAGGTTCGGCGTCGCCTACAGCCATCCTATTATATCTGATTTAAATCACATGGTTAGGTATAAACATTTCACTTCTTTCCGAGTTAAAAGAACCCAGTTGAAAAAAAATTCGACGCAAAATTATCGTTTGCAAATCTGCATTATATAATACTTAAAAATAAAGTGTTTTATTTTCTTCAGATGATAAAAAGGAATTATTCTATAAATTTACAATAAGAGTACTATAATATTTTAACTATAACATTTATATAAATTTGTAATATTTTTATAACATTTACAAAGTTAATATATTAGTACTATAATATTTTGAATCAGAATCGTAGTTAAATTACATCAAAAAAACATAATTTTTCTTTCTTTTCAATGGATTAAAATAAGAACAGCTAAAATATACACGAATTAACAAAGCATCAAATATTTTTAGTTTATCTAATTTTATCCTTTTCCTGTAAAAGTAAACAAAATCATAACGCTTATCATAAAGTTCTAATAACATTTATTTAAGTACAATTGGCGCATTATATTATAATCAAAAAGTGGAGCTTAAAGACTCGATTTTAAATAAGCGCTTCATCCTCATCAAAAGCTTCCGTAATGTAGGTGGATTATCGAGCATTAAGCACCAATTCCGATCCTAATCCTCAAAGATGAGAATATGTCCTAAGAGTGAAAACTACCAATTTCTCCTCAACTTTGATAATGTCGCGATTAACCAAACGACCATACAACAGCAGTAATTTGATATTCTCTTAATATCGATACCACCAATACGGAGAATATCGATATTTTATCGGATATTATTACATCTCATCGTGGTATGTTACCTGGGCATATAAAATGAAACTGTTCTGACAATGCTAAAAGAATTTATTTGCCGCGTAGAAAAGGCAATTAAGCTCGTAGATGAAACTGGAAATAATGGCGGACATTACCATTCAGAACATCCAAGGAATTGCCTCTTGCGGATATTTCGCGGTAAATTAACCTCGGATGAAATTTAAGTAGAATTATAAATCGAGAAAAGCTGAATTTATTCTAGCTGACTATTGTAAGCTGCTTTCTATAAATGAGAATAAAGTCATAAAAAATTCACTGGAGCCGAGAGTAGATCGCTGATTGCTTTTGAGTCCGAGGGTCGGTTTTAATTAAATTGAACAAAGCAGGAAGAAACGTGATTCTTATAATAAGTTTTTTTTTTCTTCTTTTTTTTTAATTTTTCTTATATTCTCTTATTCAGTATAGTAAAATTTAATAAAGAATATGCAATAAATGTTAAGCCTTTTTATAAAATATGTATTTATTTATGACATTTTTGCCATTACTGGTATTAAAGAAATGTTCTTTTAAACAATTTTTTTTTGTTTATTCGCAATGTATGTTTGTGTCTTAAAAGTTTTGGAAGATAAAACGAAATAAAATGTAAAAGTATTCTTTTTCTCTATTTTTGTATATTTTTCAACATCGATATTGTTTTTATTGTCTGTGTTTAAGGTAAATACTTTCATTTCAAATCCATTATTTTTTTACTTATTTTAAAAAAAAAATGCATTTTCAATTTCTCGGATCGATTTTTCGTCCTTGGAAATAAAAGATTGTAATAAATAAAGAATTAAATGTGTAAAATAAAGAAATGAAGAATTAAATTACCTGTAATTACATGTACCTTGGAAATAAAGAATTAAATGAGTCAAATAAAAGTGAATAAAATAAGGATAAAAATTATAAAGGATTTTACAATACGTTTCTGTAAACTTTCTAAACATTGGTCAGAATATTGCGGGCAAAAATAAATTCCTTTCTTTTACACTATGCTTCAAAGATGTTTTTCAAATGTTAAATGGTAAATGCAACATTATTAATGGTAAATGCAACATTTTATATACATATACCCTAAGCATATGTATATAAAATTATACTACACTGAAAAAAATTCCGGATCAAATTACGGTGATTTTTACAGTATTAAGCAACGGCACTTTGGATTTATTATCCGTAAAATCTGTTTTTATCGTAAAATATAATACCGTAATTTTTACAGTATTATTTATCTAATTAGAGTCATTCTGTGATTTTGCTGTAACTATTACTGCAAAAATCAGTGTATATCAGTTTTTTTCCTGTAATATATGTTTTGGTAAAAAAAGATTTTACCGTGAAAATAAAGACAACCTGAGCATCGAAACTTTTAACTGTAATTTGATCTGGTACTTTTTTCACAATGTATCTAAGTTTATGTTCATATGTATGCCTAATTTTTATATTGAGGGCATAATTTGTAGCTTTATTTTTTATAGTGATGTTTATTTCTAATATTCAAGACAAAGTGATAAAATTCTTATGAAATAAACAAGTATTAAAGTCAATCCAAGCCCTTACCAATTTAACATTTTATCAAGCCAAACTCTGCTATTTTTAAAAATTCATATGGTTTTCTCTTTCAAAAACCTTGGCTATTTTAATAAAAAGTAGACGATTAGTTTGAGAAAATCTGATTAAATTTATTCGCTACCCAAACCAAATTAGAATATTTTTCAAAAAGGTTTTCTCTTTTCCTTCACCAGAAGCTCTAATCTACATCCTTTTGAAACTTGAAACGTGAAATTTAATGATTAAAATTTTTAAAACATCTTGAAAATTTTCTTTTCCTGTTCTTAGTATGGAAGATATTCTCTCGATGTTATATACGATCTTTATCTTTTTACTGTAAATGACCTTTCGTAGCAATTATGCCTAAATTTTGTGATTAAAATGTCATTTTGTACTGACCTAACACCTTTGATTGCCATTATAGATTTTGTATTTGAATCAATTGTTCATGTTTTCTTCCTCTTTTTCAATGCATTTTTTATTTCTCTACCGTTTTTAACCGTAATGTATTCTGAGAAAAAGAATATTGTCACAACTACCAGAATATGATAAAATTTACCATGTTTCTGGCTTAATGGGAACATCAAAAAGCACGATAATTTTTACCGAAATGCTTTGGCAATGAAGCTTTGCTAAAATTAACAATAAAATATGGTTTTATTACCTTGCTGTTTGGTGGTAAGTGTGGTAAAATATGGTAATTTTAAGAGCGCTAAAATAGTTTGAGCTGACGTTAAAACCTCCATTTTATTCAAACCCTTTTTCGTTTGCTTTCTCGTCGGCTGTTTTGCTTTCCAACATTTAAATTAGATGTGCATTTTAAAATCTACAAAGTCTGGACAGGGCCAAAGTAAAACAGTAACTCATCTGTTATGCAGCCGTACTGTCCCAACATCCTAAAATGGAACCCGCTTCCATTCCTAAATAGAATAGAAGCGGGTATGAATTAACTGTAACCTTGGATGCATCTTTTTATTTGTATTTATTTATTGTTACTAACCCGTATGCAGGCTTGCGTGCTCCTTACAAAGCTCGGCTTACGCACCTAATATTATATGTCCAAGTTGAAATTAAGATAGTACAGATAGAGAAAGATAGCGCAACATACATCTTTGGACACGTTGATGGGATTCGAATCCAGTATCTCCATGTTACAATAGATGCACCTTTGTATTGTCTTTCTCTTATTTGCGCAATCTGTTCTTCAACTTGACAGGTACTTATAATGAATCGTGCTTCGTAATGAACACACAAGCCTGCATTTGTATGTAGCTGAGTAAATTCTTGGAGTAGTTTTCTTTTAATTATTGATGCTTTTCAGCAGTCTCGTCTCTCCACCGAATGCTATTCAAAAGGGAAATAGCAAGTTTGAATCTAAACGTTATCATGGATATGCAGTAAAGAAATTATAGTAAGAACATGGTAAGGAAATAAATCTGGTTTAGATACATATACAAGTTCGTATCCTTATTACAAAAAAAAATGACTTGCTTTTCGTCAAATTACAGAACAGATAGCACAAAAATGAGAAAAACAGAACAAAAATATTGAACCCGCAGCATTTATGAGCGTTTGGCGGAAGGACAACTGATTTACTTGAGCCTCACCGTGAATTATTGCTATTCCGCTAATATTTCAGAAGCGTTAATGTAGTGGATTCAAATTCCGCTTTATCATTTGAGCAGTCTTCGTAAAATTGTGCTATCAGTTTTTCAAACTAAAAAGAGATTTCAAACTGTTTTTTCTATTT
Organism: Parasteatoda tepidariorum; assembly: GCF_043381705.1. Taxonomy (NCBI): domain Eukaryota; kingdom Metazoa; phylum Arthropoda; class Arachnida; order Araneae; family Theridiidae; genus Parasteatoda; species Parasteatoda tepidariorum. Next base: position 22,184,999 of record NC_092205.1, on the reverse strand, counting down.
TCCTGTGATAATGGAGGACCTAGTGATATATGATTGTATTATTTGCACCTCACCGTGCAGTATTGCTGTTCCGTTAACCACTCTGAAACGTAATGGATTCAAATATCGCTATAACATTGAATGTTCTTTATTCCTGTCTTTTATAAAATTACATCTGTTTTTTAAACTGTAACGAGTTTTCAAGCCGTTCTTTGAATTTACAAAGAAGTCCACAATTTACATGGAAACCCACATGCACAAATAAATATATAAATCCCTCTACTCACAGTAAAAGATAGATTAAACAATCACCATAGTTTGATACATCTGAGTTTAGTATCTTTAAAATGCTTTAATTAAATATTTGAAGCTATCATTTATATCCTCAATCCCTTTTATAATTTAGAAATTAGATTAGAATAAGAAATAATTAACCGCCATTTTAAATAACCCATAGAAGGCAGAGCACATATATTATTTCCATTCAATTTATCCAGACGCATAGACATCAAGAGATTAAAATGACGAAGTAAATGGTTAAACGAGCGATAGTTTTGAAAAGCACTTTGGCAGCATTTATTTGGTTAAATTTACTTTTCCGTTTTGTATTTGTTAATAAATGTAAGGTAATAAAAACTAGAATTTTGAAAACTAGAATTTCTGGTAAACCGTTACTGTAGCGAATGATAAAATTACCAAATGAATGGTTTATATAACGTATATTGTGCTTTTACTATCAGATTTATGGTATCGGACCTAGTTAAACTTCCATCTTAAAGTGCTTGAATTCGCGTGCAGGTCGCCGAGCTACCAAAGCAGGCGAGCCAACTACTCTGCTGCGGACATGTCTTCGAATCATCTTCAGGGATGCTTTCCACGCTGCCCCCAATAGCTCTGATGCGACGTAAATAAAGTGCCTACCTTCCAGATTTATGGTTTCTTTTAACAATGTCTTTATCATAATAGTATTTTTGTTTTACCCGGCGTGTATATTCTATTCAGCAGTAGCAGGCATCAACATATAGTAAATCCGTAAGAGGTCTATTTACTTTATTTGAGTTTATCTACTGTCTAGATATTTTTTTTCGTCAAATAAATATTACTTTTTTTTTACAAAAGTTCAATCAAAAAAATTGACCCGAATCAAAAGAAAGCAAAATAGATTTAAATTGGGTATTTTAAATTAGAACTTAAAATATTTTTGCACTTATGTAGCAGTTTATTGTATAAAATAAACAAAAAATATCTATAAACAAATCTAGAATTTAAATGAAAGCAAAACTACTGACTGCAAATAAATAAATCTTCATTTGAAAATATTTTGTGAAAAGTACTAAAATAAATATCAAATTAAGGTATTGACATTTTGTAATAAAATCTAAAACAACAATTTCAACGCCATTCTTTCTAAAATTTGCAATTATAGAGCAAAATTTGATAAAAAAGAGTTTAAAATGACTTTTTTTTCCGACTATAATTATGTGTTAAACTTCAGTCTTACAGTTTCAATATACCGAACCCAACAGTGAAAAGAAAGCTATGTAATTAAAACTCACAAAAAATAACGAAATTAACGCCGAACTCCTATTTTCGTTTATTTCGTTGATCAAAGAACCAAACCTTTCTTAACCACCATCTACTAAAAGGAATCCAATTTTTCGCTTCAGTTAACAATGCTAATTTATAAAGTACTTAAACTCATCTTGATGTTGGTCGTTAGAATTAAAAAGCATTTATTTTAGAACTCTTAGCCAGCTGAGCTTACAGAGAGAAGTGTATAAATATATGCTCTCAGCCGAGAGCGGCTCTGTCCACTTAATTATAAAACAATCAGTGAAGAAAAATTTTCCGATCGTTTAGTAAAGGAAAAGGGCGATAATTTTGTGTCAGTTTAAATGATTAAGCTTTGCATCACAAAACAAGATTGATTGCCGTTCGTAAAGTTAGTAAAAAATATATATTTTTTAACTGAACCGGGATATTCATAATATTTGTTTGTCGTCTCTCGTACTTTAAGTGTGCTCTTTAGAAACTTAATGATTTTATGAACGTGTCAGCGGATTAACTGGCAGTAATGATGGATTTTGATTTATGCTGGGAAGGCCTATGTGTGCTTTGCAAAATTGATTTCCTTAAGTCCTTGAATGGGAAGAGTGGTAAGTTGAATGGGGAAAAAAAAGAGGAAATTGTTAGAAAGTAGGGATTTTTTAATTGCTAATTTCCTTATTTGAATATGAGTTTAAATAAGGAAAAAAATTCACTCCACTTTGTTAGCTTTCTGGAGACTTAATGGCTAATGAAAGTTGATTTTTAATTTTGAGAGTAATTCATTGGACGCTTGATGAAAAATAAATATTATTCGAGCTTTTAGCGGGGTTATTTATGGAAGATATGGAGTACTTTTTTTTTCCTTGGTTTTATTTCATTAAACATTTTTATTATTTGGAACTTTGTTGCAACTGATTTATACATTATTCAATAATTAGTACTTCGAAGATTTATTATATTCTCGGGATATTTATCACGATGTATCGATTAACTTTTTTAAGAACAAAAACAGTTTTGATTAATTAATTAAATTTATTCCTATTAAGTTATAACTATAAACGTTTTACCTTTTACATTGCAAAATAAGTGATAATTAAAAAAAGGTTAATTACTCATCATATTAAAAGTTTCATAGAACGTAACGTGAAAAAATGATTTCTCACTAACAATAGTCTGGATGTAGCCAATAACATGCATGAACGAATGAAATAAAAATTTTCAATTTTTTGGCTAAAAAATTGAAAAGTGTTATTTTATTACCTCCAATACCCGTCGTCTAAATGTAGTAATCGATAACATACAAGAAAAATTTATTTCGTTCCAAAACCAAAAATTGCTTTTTCTAACTAATAGCTGTCTAAAAGTAACAAGTATCAGACATAAAAGATTTAATTCTTACTAGAAATTAGTTTTTTCTAACTTCTAACATTGTTACAAATTGCAGACATGAAACACGTTCAATGCGCTAAAAAAATAAGTCTTTATTTTCTTACCAAAAGCAGCCATTTAAATACAATAAATGTAGACATAAAAAGGTTTATTTTGTACTAAAAATAGCAATTAGTTTTCTTATTAACAGTAGTTGTCGAAATGTAACCAATATCAGATATAAAACATGATTGCTAAAAATACAACAATCGAGCATTTTACCAATAAGAGCAATTTAAATTTAATAAATATGAGACGTGAAAAGTTTTATTTTTTTCTAAAATCAAGAGTTGCACTTTCTTACTAAAATCAGTCGTCTAAATATAGCAAATATCAGACAAGAAATGTTTGTTTCGTTCCAAAATATAATTTTAATTGTTTTTGTTAGTAGTAGTTGTCAAAATAGTCAAAATATCAGATATACTAAAAATAATTATTGTCATTTCCTCTTGAACAGTAGTAATCTAAATATAATTAATGTCAGACATTATAATGTGTGAGACAGACAATATGAAACGTTACATATTTATGCAGAATTTTATTTTGTTCAAAAAATAACAACTGTTATTTTTTAAAAATTTTATTATAAATATATTGCTTATTTATTAACTTTTGGTGGGCCGGGATAGCCTGGTCTACAGGATACTGAACTCACGTTATTGAGAACGGGAGTTCAAATCCAGATGACGAAAACTTCTCATGTATTAAATAGTGACTGGTGCACGTTAAATCGCTCGATTCACAAAGTTCTCCATGCTCCCATAACAAATTATACTTCTGGGGGTACTGAATTGGAGATTGATCACTCTCTGGGTCAGGTCAAAATTACGATCTGTGGATGGATGAATGGATATTAGAATCGGTCCGCACTATAAATGAGTGTGGTAGAAGTCAAATTCTTAGCCACAGATGGCGCCACTGGAAAACAGGAACATGCATTAATGCCGACGAAAGCAACAACATTAATTACTAATCACATGCGAGTTTACACAATGTTATACATGCAAATTTATTGTTTATGTAATATTATTATGTATTATAAGACATAACCAAATAAATATAATAAATAACATTGTTTCAGGTTTATTATTAAGATTAAGGATTATCAATACCTAACTTTTTATAAATCTTTATTTGTTTGGAAACTACATATTTACCTTATTTACAGACTCTAAAAGCATTAAAATACCTAAAAAATCAAAGCCTGGCTTAAATTTTTGTTTTCAAATAATACTTTTTTAACAGCTTAATAAAACTCGTTTATTTATACATCAAGTGTAAATCGTTTTTTTTAAAGAAAAACTTTGATTATTTTAAATTAAATTTTTCAAAGTATAAAAAAGTGTCAAGTAAGCCGAAAAAAAAAGAGAATATTTTAATAATATTTACTAAAACTATTTCAATAAACTATGCTATTTTATTAAAAAAATACCTTTTCTAATTAACAAATATTTTTCTTACGAATAAAATCTATTATAAGCAAATGTTTTTATGAGGTTCTAGCTATTTCTTTTCGCTTTTGATTTTCAACCTAACTTCACGCACCGTCTAGCTTTATCATGCAACCATTTTTTTTTGGCGTAAAAATAATCTAAACAATAATAGCCCAAACTTAATTAAAACTCGCCAAACATGAGTTTCTCGAGCAAGAAAAAAAAGAAAGGGGAAAAAATTAGAAAAGCAAGCGATTTTTTTTTAATATCACCCATTTTCTGAAGTCTATAAATATCCAAAGAGAGTGCTATTTATCCTTCCTCCTAGACAACCTGTGATCATTAATATTAAGCTGAGAAGGAGATCAATAGCAATTTTTAAAAAAATAATGAAGTGAAGTACTTTATTCAAAGCATAAAAAAGCATGTTTTGTGTAGAGCGAGCTTTTAAGTTAAACTTCGAGTTAGCTGTACGCTCTATAGGAGAATTTTTTACCCAACGATTAAATTTAATTTTCATATTAAATAAAGTGTTCTTATTTTAATTATTGGTGTATTGAATATTGTTTATGCATAACTCTTTTTTGTCCAATACTTTTAGGCATTAGATATTCTTTCCACAAATAATATTTTAATTAAAAATATATAATTTTTAATAAAAATATATAAATACATTATTTCTCGGAAACGAATAAAGCCATATCGTTTGATTTTTTAATGTTGCCAAAAGCAGTTACGTAAATTAGCATGAAATACTTTTATATCTTCTTCTATAGCATTATTTTTTATTTGGAAAACTCTTTTTGCATTAATATTTTTGAACATCGAACATTCCGTCCTCAAAAAATTTATATTTTAATTAAGAATATATAGTTTTTAAATATTATTTCTTGGAAACGAATGAAGCAATATGTTTTGATTTGCTAATATCGCTAAGAGCAATTATGTAAATTAACGTGATATTTTTTTTATATCTTCTTCTACAGCAATTTCTTTTTAATACTGAAAATAGAAAAAAATTAATAACTAGTAAAATAGTTTAAATGTAATAGTTCTACGAATTCCATGAAAACGTCATTCTCAATAAAAGAAAATTCTTTTCGAGGTTTTAATATTCTATATAGGTTGTGTCTAACAATTTTTTATTGACATTTTAAAAGATTGGAATTCTGAATGTTTTTTCATTAATAATAATATAAAACACATAATGTGTTTCGTAAAAATACGTAATACTTAAATGCTATTTCTTGAAAATTACCTAATATGATTACTTTAAAATTTTCTAATTATCGTTTTTTCTCGACAATCTAACAGGTTTCAATGTTTTTATTGTGAATTAGTTTTCTGTTTGATTAGTAATAAGTTTGTTTTGTTTAGATATTAATAGTCATTTGTTAATTTTGTTTACTACGTTTTTGAAAAGTATTTTAAGAATACAGATTAAGGGCCATAAATACGGAACATCCTGCATATGAAAAAGTAATTTCGAAGAATGTTTTTTAATGATAATATTATTATTATTATTATTACTGTTAATAATAATAGTAATATTAATATAATATTTAGTTACTGCTTGAAAGAAGCTACATTTTCGACAAGAATTTAAAAAAAAATACATATAAGGACGGGCCGTCAGCACGGAACACCCTACGCATTGAAAAGTAATTTCGTGGAAAGTTTTTAATACTAATAACAACAATGATAATAATAACTTGAAATTTAATTACTGATTAAAAATATTTTCATTTTTGACAAGGATTTTAAAAAATGTTGATAAAAGACTGTCTATAAGGAACATTTTGCGCATTAAAAATTAATTTTTGAGCAAGTTTTTCAAATAATAATAATAATAATAATAATAATAATAATTATAGAATAAAGTCGTAGCATGTGTGGTTACTGATTGAAAAAGTGTTTGCGAGAAATTTAAAATCAAATCTACTTTAAAAGTTCAATAGAATATTAAATTAGTAGTATTTGAGAATTTTAAACATTCAAATTCCTTTAATAAATGTATAACTTCTCGAGCTCAAACTAATTGATTTCCTTTAACAGCTTTGTAATGATTTATTTTGGGGACTATTATAGAGTTTCGAAAGACATAATAAGCCTTGGTGATAGCTGTAAAAAAAGTTCAATTATGTTACAGACTCCGATGAAATGAATTCATTACAATATTTTTTTTATATTTTCGTATCTTTTTAGGATATATATAGTATAAATTTAACAAGGAAAAAAAACTGATTCAACTTGCTCAGTTAAAAAACTTTTAAATGAATACGAAGAGGTTGTTTGTAAATGAATTGTAATTTATATGTTGTTCTACTTGTTGAAATATTATGATTAAAAAAACAGAATCAAATACGTAAGAAAGGTCTGTTATTTTCAAATTGACTTTTATAAACAATTATTTAGGTATCTCTTTAATAGTGTATGTACACACTGTTAAACTTTTAGTTCTAAAATTACGGAAAAATAATCCGCAGCAGACTGTTCTCCAATTAACCGTAAAGTTTACGGTGAATAATTTTTTTTACTTTTACGGTTTGAAGACGTTTACGACAGGCGTGCTTAAAAAACCACGACTACAAAACTACATAGCTTTTTAACCATTTGCAACTAGCATGGTTTCAAAACTGTAAAAAAAAAAATTATTGGATATTGGAGTTAGGCATTTTGTTAGAAAACTGTAATTGGAGTTCGGCTGTGGTTGAGTTGTGTTTTATCAAATGAACCGTCGAATTTGGCTTAATTAGTTTATCTAGCTGTTTCACCTATAGTTAGAGCTGGAAACTACTAGTGTGTTGCGTTTAGCAGCTTTTTAGTGTTTTCATCCATGCGCGAATGAAAGTATCGAATTTTAATAGTTCAGATTACAAATTGGGGAGTGTAGGAGACTAGAACTGCTCATGTGTTGAAAAAATGGGGGAATCGTGTCAACGCAGGACTCGAACCCTCATTCTGACAGTTACGAGATTGACAAATTAGCCCTCTCGGTTGTAATATGTATCTGTCTGCAAGGGACTAAGTGGTTTTATTAGGTGGGTCTAGTTGGTACGATAGAATTCTGGTTGTTTTAATTAGGTAAAGGCAATGAATAAATGGTTTTAACAGTTTGATTACCATCTTTTTAATAGTTATTCGACTGTTTTGTTTGAATATGGTAAAATAACAATTAAATAAATTGTTATTCAACCATTCTAAGAGAAATTTGTGTCAGTATATAAGCTCTAAATTGGGAAACTTTAACTGTGTATGATTAATTTAAAAAGGTGTCCAAGATGCAGCAACTAAGAATATCATTAAAAATTTAAGTAGCGTTGTTTATTATTAAATGGCAAAACGACCAAAAAGGGTAAATATTTCAAAGCATTGTATTAGAAATGGAAAAATATGCAAAGTATTCTGCCATGTCTACTTCTGATATAAAATTTTAGAATTCTACTCAAAAAAGTCTTTAAAATAATCAATTTTAAACTTCTTCTTTCCCCCGAAATCAAGCCTGTTGTGAAGCTTTCAGTATTACTTTCCTCAGTGAAAAGCTTTGTTATCATTTTTATAGTAATTCTCGTTTAAATATTATTTTGTGATCCATAATGTGAAAGTAATATGCTTGTATTTTAATTTAGCTTATATTGAAATAAACAAATATACCAGCATCGTATTTGCGGATCATTTTTTAACTTTTGATGGAGGGGCATATTCTTCACATTTAAAACACAGGGCGCAAGAACAAATGACAAAAATGAGAGGTGATTTTTTTATTTGTGCATTATTCAATTTATTCAGCAAAATGTAGTTAATAGAAATATCACAAATATATATTTCACTCTTCTTTTTTTAACAACCGATACATATGTATATATAATTCTTGTAATCTAAACTAATGTCAATTATGCAAATATCCCATTTGGCTATTATTTTCCAGCATTTGATTGAGTGTCATATTCTTCACATTTATTACTCATGATGCAAAGACAAATGACTAAATGAAACTGAAGAGTGACTTTGTCTATTTGTGCATTATTTACTTCAGTAAAATACATTTTATGACAATATCAAAATTTATATTTTCCTTCTTTTTTTTAACAACTGGTATACATGCATCGATAATACTTCTTCTTAACTAAGCTTACTTTCAAATAATCCAACATTGCATTTGCCTATTAATTTTCAGCATTTGATTGAGCGGCATATTCTTCACATTTATCACTCATGAAGCAAAGACAAATGACACAATGAAGCAGAAAAATTACTTATTTTATTTGCGCATTATTTACTTGAGTGGAATTTATTTTATGAGAATATCAAAATTTATATTCTCTCTCTTATTTTCTTAACAACCAGTATACACCCATGATAATACTTCTATTTAACTAAGCTTATTTTCAAATATCCCAACATCGCATTTGCCTAAGTTAATTTCTAGTAGTTCATTGAGTGACATATTATTCACATTTATCACTCAAGAAGCAAAATCAAATGACTTAATGAAACTGAAAAGTGACTTTTTCTATTTGGGCATTATTTACTTCAGTAAAATACATTTATGACAATATCAAAATTTATATTTTCCTTCTTTTTTTTTAATAACTGGTATACATGCATCGATAAGACTTCTTCTTAACTAAGCTTACTTTCAAATATTCCAACATTGCATTTGTCTATTAATTTTCAGCATTTGATTGAGTGGCATATTCTTCACATTTATCACTCACAAATCAGGGACAAATGATAAAATGAAACAGAAAAGTGACTTCTTTTATTTGTGAATTATTTAGTTCAGAATTTTATTTTATATGATAATATCGAAATTTATATTTTCCCTCTTTTTTTTTAACAACCGGTATACATACATAGATAATACTTCTACTTAACTAAGCTTATTTTCAAATATTCCAACATCACAATTGCTTACTAATTTCCAGCATTTGATTGAGTGGCATATTCTTTACGTTTATCACTCATGTAGCAAAGACAAATGACAAAATGAAACTGAAAAGTCGCTTTTTTTATTTGTGCATGTACTTGAGTAGAATTTATTGTAGGACAAAGTCAAAATTTATAATCTCTCTCTTTTTTTTGTTGAACGACCGGTATACATGCATAGATAATACTTCTACTTAACTAAGCTTACTTTCAAATACTCCAACATTGCATTTGCCTATTAATTTTCAGCATTTGATTGAGTGGCATATTCTTCACATTTATCTCAACTGAAGCAAAGACAAATGACAAAACTGAAAAGTGGCTCTTTCATTCCGTAAAAAGAATCAAAATACTGTTTACCTCGGGCCGACATTATTTTGACAGCGGTTTGGGGAAAAATGAGCATTTTTCTTCCATTTCTTTAACATCCGGGATATCTATCATCAGTCTATGACTGGTAATTCCGACCAACTATATATCCAAATAAATGAATTCATTTCCATTCAGAGGATTCTGACATATCTGTATCTGACAGAACAAAGCGAACGTTCATCTACTTCTCTGCATTCATAATGGAAACTTCTTTTGAAAAGTGAATCTTTTCTTCTGTTTGTGTATAAGACGGGAGATTTTTCAATTTAATAAATTAGTTTTTCTTTCCTCCGAGAGGAACAAAACATCAAAAGCATATTAAGAATATTTTTTTTCGACTGGAAAAGTTTAAAATTATTGTTGCTGAAAATTATTTATGAGCGAATTTTAGTGAGGCATGACTTGTGATGTTTTTTGAATGCCTCTTTTTATGACTAACCTCAGGTTAAAATAATATGCATTTTCTTTTTATTTCACTGAAGTGCTCAACTACATTTATTTATTATTATTAGATTAAATAAATGTCACGCCAAGAACTACTCACAGAATGCAAATTTATTGTTAAAGTTTCTTTCTTCTTTTTTATTTTTTTAAAAAAAGTAAAAAATTGAGTAATGTTTATCATGTGAACACAGCAAAGCAATGCAAATTAAGCACAATGATTCTGAAAAGGAGGTACTAAAGTTTCAGTTGTTAAAACAAGCATCTTCCTCAGTCTCTAAACTTAAATAGCCATTTTTTGCTTCTGAGTGAGAAATTTCTACAGGGTTAGAAATTTCTCGGTAAAAATGGTTGAATACCAATTTATTTAATTTTTATTCTACCATAACCAAACAAAGCAGTCAAATAACTATAAAAAAGAAGGTATTCAAAATGCTAAGTGTGAGAAAAAACATTTATTGATTGTTTTTTTCTTATACGGTTACGCAACCAGAAATTTATCTTTTCATATTTTTTTCATTCATTCAATACATGAAGAGTTTCCAAGTGTTCACTATTCTTCATTCGGTGACCCTGAAGAATACGAAATTATCACTCACACATAAATGTCGTGGAACCCATAGAACTCCAGTATACGTTTAAATTTCACTCCAATATTCCTAAATGGGTACAAAACAGTACAGTTTTGGATTCACGGTTTCTTAACCTTTAACAGTACCAGTTTTAAACAGTTTCAAAACCGTAAAGGTGAAAAATGTTCCTAATTATATACTTTATGGTTAAACGATTGAACCGATTGCTACTGGTTATTTTACTAACAATTTTTTTCAGGTTTTTAATTTACTAACATTAATTTTATTTCTTAGCCGTTTATTTCTGACAATGTACAAAAGAAAGTAACTCAGCATCTCCAATCTCTTTCAAAAAATGAACACTCATTTGTAGCACTATTAAAACTCCTTTTTCGCTCAGCTAATTAACTAAGAATTCATTCTTAATTGTGATTAACAAGGCAACGAAACTTAAGATCTACATTTTCCTTTTCCATTGTTTATCTGGAAATATCTCGGGCAAGCTATGTCACATGTAAAAATTCCAGGACTAGAAATAACATTATTATCTTTCTTTGGGACAGCAGCATCAAAAATTAATATATTTAAATAATTTCTGGTTAAAAAAGTTACGTTTGTAGACAACTACATTTTAATTTTGACTGGAATTTTGTTTAAACTAATGTGACTCACATAACTGATTCTGATTTCTTTGACTTCGGTACTTATAACCAGAGGACGTAACGCAGTATCGTCAATCTTTAGCAAAAAATAACGGTAATAAATGAAAGAAAAAATTGTAATCGCTTTACTACGATCACTGGTTATCGATTGCTTTCTTTTTCTGGTTTGACTCCGATAAGCGCCACAACATTTCAAATCATGGGTTGCAAAAACTGTCTCAATTGATGTTAGTCGTCCGATTGGTTTTCAAATCCTGGCTGTATACGCCAAGACGTCACAAAATACTTTTTCTTCTTCAGTATTCATATTTATATTAAAATCATCGTCAAGACAGTAATTATGCGTTAATAATAAAAGGAATATAAAAATTTTTTAAATAATTTCTAGAGTTCGCTAGATCAGACCTGCGGATCGGAATACCGGACCTGCGACCTCTCATCCTGATATTCTTTCTGCTGTCAGAAATTAACTGCAGCTGACTACAGGATACTGATGTCATAATTATTCATCGCACATTTTCTCCCGTATATATATACGTATCTGTAAAACCACAAAACTACTACTACTCAGTGTTATGCTCTATTTTGAATTTTAGTTTATTTTTATGTTAGTCACGCAGCTTTTGTGACTATCATTTTTCCGGAAAATAAAATGTTCATTTTTATCTTCTGATTGTTTTGATGTTGTCTTTGGTTCCGTAAAAATGTAAGAACGCTATGCCTCGTTTCTACAAATTATTATGCAAAAACATTAAGAATGACTGCTGGTTAAAAGAAAAAGAAAAAAGGAATTCTAAAAAAGTTATCAAACAGCAGTGGTGGCCATAGCAACGCATGCAATGACAACGCATGCGCACTATTTACTTTTATTCTTGAACACAGTTGAACAGTGTGATGACGTCCAAATAAAGTGCGCACGCCATAAAACCCAAAACAAGACCCATTTTGCCAATGGATTAAAAAAGAAGAAGAAAGAACACTCATTTGTAGCACTATTAAAACTCCTTTTTCGTTCAGCTAATCAACCGAGAGTTCATCCTCATTTGTGATTAACAAGACGACGAAACTTCCCTACCCTCAAGATCTACCCTTTCCTTTTCCATTATTTATCAGGGAATATCTCGGGCAAGCTATGTCCCATGGGAAAATTCCAGGACTAGAAATAATACAGTTATCCTTCCATGGGACAGGGGCACCAATGAGTTAGATAATACTATTAATGAGACGTGATCGTTTCGAAAAAAAAAAAAGAAGAAATGGGTAAAGAATATGACAACCAAACTGAGCACGAAACGATTGGTTCCCATTTTTTTTTGTACTTTTTTTTGTGGGTAGCAGAGTGGGATCCTATCTCGATAAATGAGGCTTTTTATCTTTATATTTCATACGACGGGAAATTACACCCCTGAAGATAATTTCCGGATTCGTTAGTACGGAACTGAGGTTTTTATTTTATCTTCTAATTCCTCTTCTTTTTCTTATTTATTTGCTTCTTCCATGCTTTGAAAAAGAGACAAGAGGAAAATATTTAATTTGAAACTGCGGTTTCTTCAGAATTAAATGTATTTAAGATGCAGTTCGAAGTCGCAAGAGTCTTAGAAACCTTTACATTTTAGGTATAATTTAAACTAGTAATGCTCTTATGTGGTTTTAGAATTTTTTTTATATTTAGTGGTCTTAGAATCTTTATTTATATTTATAGATTTGCAGAACCTCCCTCTTCAAAATTATATTTCAAATCTTAAAATAACTTAAAAATCCATATTTTTTTTAATTAATAAGTTGGTTTTGGCAAGTCAGAATCAGACTCAGCCTAGTAGAAAACTTCAATGTTTTTTATATAGCGTGCGTTACTTGCCTAAAGGGGAAACAACATTACTTATCTAGGATATTGAGGTAGTTTAGTAGCAGTTAAATTGCTAATCAACGTCTTAGTCTAACTTAAAGGCACAGCAATTTTTTAATTATCTATATTTAAGATGTAATATGAAATTACAACACATTTAAAATCTACTATGTTTAAGAAGCAATTTAGACTCACATGGGTTTTAGAATCAGTTTAATCTAACAATGGTTCTAGAATATTTTATAATTAAGGTTCAGTTTAAACTTACAAAGGTTTGAGAATCTTATAATATTAAGGATGAGTATCAATTTACCATGGTTTTAGTGTCTTGTATAATTAAAGTTCAGTTTAAATTCACAGTGGTTTTAAAATCTTATATAATTAAGGTTCAGTTTAAACTCACAATGGTTTTAAAATTTTATATAATTAAGATTCAGCTTAAACTCACAATGGTTTTAAAATCTATTATAATTAGGGTTCAGTTTACAATCGCAATGGGTTTAAAATTTTATAATAAGGTTGAGTTTGAATTTACATTGGATTTAGAATCTTATGAAATTAAAGATCAGTTTAAATGGGCAATGCTTTTAAAATTTTAAATAATTAAGGTTCAGTTCAAACTAACAATGGTTTTGAAGTTTTATATGATCAATGTTCAGTTTAAACTCATAATGGTTTTTTAATCTTTTATAATTAATATGGAATTTGAATTGACAGTGCAAAATTTTTTCTATTTAATAGAACTTATAATCATGAAATATCAAATAATCGTAAGAAATATATAAAGTGACATATGAAGAGTAATAAATATAGCAATTTCACAATTCAATTTCCCAGATTATCCATTCTTTTAACTCCGATCTGACCCAGATTCCTTTAAGGATATTATTTATCCGTAGATCCATATTCATGATTAAATACACTTCATTGTACTTTTTTTAACCATATTCCATAATCATGTCGGTTCTAATAATCATATGGGGTAAATAGATTATCAGATGTAGATTCATAAATATGAACATTTCATTGCGCTTCATAATTCGAGGCCCCGAATTGTAAACAACAATGAAATCATGCCAAATTTTGAAGGATTTTTTTAATGGATATTGTAATATATTTCTTAAAGCAATTTCGAGCACGTATAATGATAACCTAAAATCTAGTTGATTGTATTTCACTTCATATTTACTCGAAACCTTAACAAATTATATTATACACTTCTGACAAAACTTCATTAATTTCATTTTCGTTCCACCGATTCTAATAAAAGATATTTCCTGATGCTGATTTCCGCAAAGAATTAATTCATTTCAGCAATTTCCAGATTTATAAAGTTTTTTTTAAGCATATTTCCATTTCATATCAATACCATTGCGAACATGATATTCTCCAAAAATTACATGCCAATTTGAAGAGTGTTTGAAATGGAGTTTTTTTTTATTTGAAAAATCTAATTTCGTGTAATCCTCTGCGTTATTTGTACTTTATTTGAAACACAATATTCAAAGTTTCACAAAGAATATTTTTTCTCTAAACTAATAAAACTTTCATGCCAGCGTGGCTTTGCATCGCCAATAGCATGCATAGAATGGAAGGAAATTAACACATTAATCCTTTTTCCTATTTGAAACTTTCCTCGGCACTTCATTTTCTAGGAAAGGAATTATGGAACGTAATGTTCGGACCCAAACTATCTTTTCACGGCCTTGCCAGATTCATGAATAATGGATATAATCCCACTATTCGAAGAATTGAATAACAGTGTAGATTATGGAATTAGATATACGAAACTATTTATTTTAAAAAAGATTACATTTTCCGTCATGAATACCGTCGTCTGGAATATGTTCTCTTTTTTTACGGCATTTATTCTCTACCGGCAGACGATAAATTAGAGTAGTAAAAAATGAGAGATTTTGGCAGGTTTATTGACATAATAGGTATTAGAACGCCTTCAATTCAAGTCATTCTCTTATTATGGCAAGCCTGTTGGTTGAGAACCCATAAATCACTTTTCTTTGTCCACTGTTGTCACGTGGAGGAATCGATTAGAATTTCCTGCCTTTACATATCGATAATTCAGGAATTTTGAAATCGATATTTTCAAGGCTTTCTAATGATGACAGAAACTATCGTTTGGAAGTACTTATCGTCTGATAAACGTTCGTAAGAGAGCGAAGTCTTTAAGGACTTTACACGCTTTATTGCACTTTTCAGCAATTAAAGAGAAATGGAGAGAGGGGAAACGAAAAATAGAACAAAATTTAACGAGCTCAATATTGAAGATCCATCCTTAAGCTCTATTTAATGTCGTCTGAGGAAGTTTTAAATACAATTCACTTGTTCTGCCAAATATTTTAAATTAACAATGGTTACTGTTTAAATAGAAATTGTTACTGTTGAATGTGCAGCAGCATTTTGCTCGAAGCAAGATTTGTTTGTCATTTTTAATTTGTTTGCTATTACAAATTTTCGAGTAAGTGTCTCATTTTCAATTGACTTATCATTACACAAGCAATAGCTCATGCAGAAACCCTATAAGAATATTTACACACTTTTACTGTTATGTCTGAATAGCAAAATATTTGTTCCTCTCGAATGAGGAAAATAAAATAAGTAATCAATAAATCAATATAAATTATTACAATAAATAATGCACAAAACTGCAAGGTATTTGTGGAGTATGTTGGTCAAACTTTATCTTGCAATGTCGCAACCAACATTTTTATCAACTGACGAAAAAGTTGATTTTTGGGGATTTAAAGAATGACGTAAGGATTTGCAAAAAGTATGATATATTTCTTTTTTCTACCACAGTTTCAACATTCTAAAAAAAAAGGAAAATTAGTGACCGCATTTGATCAAAATAAGAATGGTAGTGAACGTTTGAAGAAATGCTGATGCCAACCTTTAAAAGAGATATCTATTCGAAACGTTTATAGTACTTGAAATTCAAGTTAAAGTAAATAAAAAAAAAAAGAAAATGATGATAACGATGGGGGAGTAGAATTTCAAGCTAAGTCACTCTCAAAGTATTTAACGTCTTTTGAGTATGCAGAAAAATCTCCAGGGGATAGAGAGTTTGTGTTCAATGAGGTGAACCGAGTTCGAATCCCAGAGATAGCTGTTCGATACGAATTCCGCACCCAGCTCGCACGGACCACAATGCTGACGATCAAACATCCTCAGTCGTAGACTGGTCATGGATTATAGTCCCCTTGCCATTCAACTAACCATGGGAGGTTTTCATCTCCATGTAAGGCAAATCCGGGTTAGTTCCATCAAAAAGTCCTCCAAGAACGGAAATTTCTCCCAAAACTTGATCCAGTAGCTCCCGTGTGTTTTGGATTGGGTTCAAAATTACAAGGTTACGGAGTTGAACATTAGTAATAAAACTGAATTTGGGTCGGCAGTTCAACGACGATGATAAAATAAAATAAAATAAAATAAAACTTTTTTCGAAAACAAGAATGCAAATAACGATGTTTTTTGAGTCCTGAACTATAACAGAACAAGAAGACAATAAGGCAACTGTAAGCAAATTAACAAATTTCTTTTTTACTGTGCAGAAATAAACAGAGTAGGTATTATATTTATAATTTAGTAAGTATGTATGAGATTTTTTAGCGAACTTGCTTCTAACGAACACTGGGTTTTGACAAGTGATCAATTCTTACTCGTTATAAATGAGATCAACAATATCAATACAATTAAAAAGTTTAAAAAATTCCGATTTTGTTCTATTTGTATTGGTCATCGCTCTTCCGGTGACTCTTATTAAATTAAGCAAAAAAAAAAAAATAGTTTTACGAAAAAAGTTAAAAGTTAAATGTTGTTAAAGGGTGTTTTAGATGTTTAACTTATTAACATAATGATTAACTTTTCTCAGGATTATTCCGTAACGAAAATGGCATGTAGTACGGTCAACTCATGAAAAGTTCTATTATTATAAGCAATGTTTAACTATATGCAATTTTACACATTAATTTTGCAACATAAACTATTAGCTTAAATTGTTTCATTTTAATTAATTTTGATAGTTCACTGGTTATAATAAATTAAGGAAAAATTGCAAAAATAGTGATAGCTCTCCCAAAAATAAGGCTATCCTAATGAAATTCGAATATGTTATCAAATAAAACTGCAATATTTAAATTAGTGGTGCTGCAATGGAACGACGTCATTTGCAATGAACATAAAATTGTATGTTTAATCGCAAGCTTACAAATTTCGCTGTGTTTATGAAATTAGAAACTTGAGATAACTAATTCGCTACAATATTTTCTAGTCATCATTTCTCGAAGTGAATCCTTTTGTGGTTTATGGACAACAATTTCTAGCCCCAGCTTCAGCATTCAAAAAGTTCATCTAAGAACAGCTACGAATAGCACCTATGACTGACATTTATCGCTATGTGCACAAAAGTATAGAACAGCAATTCCAAGTCAGCTCAGATTTTCACTGAGTACAGCTATCGGAAACTGGATGTCAACGGCTACTGTGAGTGAAAGGCTTTATGGACTTGGTTTGTTTGCTAGGAAATCAGACATTTATGTGCCTCTTACGTCTCACCATTGAAGGAATGTCAACGTCTTCTGTGCGTAAAAGGCTTCACAAACGTGGTTTGTTTGCTAGGCAACCAGCTATTTGCGTGCCACTTATGTCACTCCTTTGAAGGGAACATTGAAGGGATGTCAACGTCTACCGTGCGTAAAAGGCTTCACAAACGTGGTTTGTTTGCTAGGCCATCAGCCATTTACGTGCCACTTATGTCACGTCATTGAAGGGAACGCAGCAGCATGTCCACTTGACGACTGATCTATGGAGGGCTGCTCTCTTCACAGATGAGTTCAGCTTTAACCTCCAAAACTATCGTAGGTGTTGTTTGATTTGGAGAGTACCTGTAATCCGTACCATCCATCAAACATCCATCGAAATAGATGCACACAAAGGCGGCAGTTCATGTCTGTCGGATGGTATCTCTTTGGGAGGAGGCACAAACTTGCATATCTTTCCACATAGAACGGTAGATGTTCACGTGTATAGAGATGATTTTCTTGATATTATGCGCGCACCTTCATGCTAGAGCAGTGGGTGATAATTTCGTGCTATAGGATGCAAACGCAACGCTACACAGGGGATAGCATCGTGGTTTTACCTGATTTCTTTTGACCTATTGAATCAAAAATAAATTAATATTACGAAACGTTTCAAAAAAGGCTTCCACTTAAACTCGTTTTCAATTGAAAAGAGCTCTAAGCCAGTAAACATTACAGGTGTGTAAAGAAGTAAAACTATCAAATAGGATTTCTAAATTTCGGTTTTTCTGCTGTCTGAACTATTGGAATTATATATTCTAGACTTGCAAACCCCTCATATTGCAGATAAAAAATTCGAATCTGTCAAATAAGGAAAATTCATAGAACGTTTATTCCTGGAATGTACGTTTTCGTGGTTGTTTTAAAAATTTGTAATATCGTTTACTCTAGTTAAGTATTATATTTAGCGTGCAACTATCGGAACTTTAAAAAGGGATTTCAGTATGTCAATGCCCTATCGTTGAATCAAAAGTTATTTAGGTATTCCGTTTCCTGTTTGGCATAGCATACAGTTTTGAGAAATAATGTAATTGATAAAGACGGATGATTATTTCTGTGCTATGGCAAGTACCAAAATGCAACATGAAGAAAAATATAACAATACTACAGGCTGAATCCTGCTACATCAATATTTTATCAGATTCAATGTAGTAATGCCATTTAGAAAATAAACTAAAAGTTCTCTCTCTCTCTCTTTTTTCAAAGCGTTTTTGGTCAAGTTTCTGGGTAGCGAGAATCTCCGGGCGGGGCATTTTTGCACTTGATCATGAGCTCGCGACGCTGTATCGGAAAATGCAGAAACGTGAAAAATGAAAAGAAAAGAAGAAGGAAAAGGAAAAAGAAAACTACAGTTTTTCACTTTTACCATGAGAACAGAAACAAAAAAAGCAATGCGGAAAGAGGAAAATGAAAAGGAAAGAAGAATAAATGGGGAAAAAAGTAGAAAAAATGTAGAAAAATATAATTTTTCTCCCTTACCATGCAATACAGAAACAAGAAATGCAATACAAACACAAAAAAAAAATAAATAAATAAATAAATAAATAAAGAGGAAAGAAGAATGAAAGGGAAAAAAAGTAGAAAAAAGGGAAAAAATATAGTTTTTCACCTTTACTAAAACATAAAGCTTGAGCTTCATTTCCCCCTCTTATAAACAGCGAATATTCCTATTCTATTGTTTTTCCTGAAGATATGAGTTTTTAAATAGTTTTGATGATTGACTGAATTACGAAAATTGATTAAAATTTATTATAGATAGCATTATAAGATAACTATTAAAATATTTCAATATGAAAATAATAAAATTTCGAAAAGTCAAACGTGTGTATTACATTTATATTATATTACATGCCACTTAGGACTAATTTAATATAAAATACCATCAACTAAAGCGAAACTGAGATAAGAAAAATTAGAGTCTGAAACAGTTATTACAATAATTTCAAAGATAATTTTCTTGAAGATACCAACGGTTTCGAGTTTCTTAAAACTTAGCTAATAAACTTAACTTTCTGCTTTAAATAAATTTTGAGGAATGATTAATAACTTCTTCGTTCCCCGATAAGAATCGACTTTGTTTGATATAAACTAAAAGATAACAACGCTATTTTTGATTTACAACCGCTGTTACTTTTAGCTCTAGTTACTTTTAAAAGCGAAAGAATTCAAAGCTATATAAATCATAAGATAATACAGAGATGACAAGCTGGTGATGAATTAGGAATTCTGACGACGCCATGATTTATCGGGGTGTCACCTTACACTATCGCAAAGAATTTTTCTTAGTTTTCTTTGGGGATGTGAATATTGCTTCACGAACTGTGTTACAAAGTTCCCAATTCATTTGAATGCATACACACTGTGAGCGGAAACTTGTTAACGAATCGCGTTAACGCAAGCGGCTAGGAAGAGTGGAATATTTGAAAAAAGAATTTTTCTAAAAATATTTTGGTGATCACTCAAAATTAAGATTTATTTCGGTGTTTTATTGAATCAACATTTCTCAGCTTTGATACTAAGTTTCAATAGAGTAAATTTTAATGCAAATGTGTGATTAAATAGGAGCAGTGTGTTTAAAGTTAGATCTCTCTCAACAAGAATAGTAAAAACGTCACAGCCTTAAGTTGCCTTGAATGCCTTAAAGTCGCGACCAAATTTCAATTTTAAACTATTTATATTATATTGTTAAAAATAAATGTATGCTCTTTAAAACCGACAAGTATCTTAAACATTTAAATAAATTCTTTAATATTTTAATAATTCGCTAATTTGGAGATAGTGTTCCAGCTTCCCATGATATATAATTGGCAGTGTTTTTCAAAGTTTCCCAAAGAAAATGAAAAAATGGGCGGAATTTAACTTCCTAAAAATTGAGACAAACTAAAATTTTAATTGTGTACGCCATCTTGGCTCAAGAAATTTTCTGGTCTTTAGAATGGAAGAAGCATGGGCCAGGATAGCCTGGTTGGTAGGACACTGGTCCCATGTCCAAGAGGTTGTGGGTTCGATCCTCGCCGATCGAAGACTCACCGTGTAGTAAATGGTAACAGAAGCACGTTAAATCTGTGGAGTCTCAAAGTCCTCCATGTTACCCTAACAAATCATACCTCTGGGGGTACTGATCCTGGAGTTTCGTTGTCTTCCGGATTGGATTAAAATTACAAGGCTACAGAGTAAAAAATTAGAAGTAATGAACCCAAACTTGGATCGGCTGTTCAACGACGGGTATGAAATAAAATAAAATGAAAGAAGTATCTTGAAATTTTTTACGTTCTTAGAAATCATCACATAGAAGAGATTTGTCAAACTGGATGAAAAGTATCAATAGAAATGAGTTTAGATAATGCAACTTTGAGGTAATGCTTTTCCTTTTCTAAAAATTTGTGACTTTTTTATATTGACTATATTCCCATTTTCATCATCAGCATATAGAGTGGAAAAAACTTAATCTAATAGTTATGAATAATTGTTACAAACTCACAATAGTATATTATTAGTAATTTCATCTGGCGTTGGGATTGAAAAGTTGTAATCTATAATAATAATATCGAAGAGCCTGAATTACTGAAAAAGGAAATCTGAACAATGGGTCCCTTTTATAACGTTGGCAGTCACTAAAAAAAAGATTTTTGTTGTTGCTGATATTACTTTCCTATGGGGGTTAAATATGGAGTGAAAGGTTTTAATCCACAATAATATATAAAGAATTTGTGTATGTCTGTCTGTTTGTGTGTATTTCTTATAAATACAAAACTACTTTCACTAGCTTTCTAAAATTTGGACAGTGTGTGAGAGGGGTAATTTTTATCTGCCATCCTAAAATCCATTTGAACATTTCAAGAAGATCGTTCAGAAAAGACATTTGAAAAATGAAATTTTTTTATTGGCCAGTGTTTCAAATTAAACTGTTCTATTTTTCCAAATATTTTAAAATCAACACCAGTGATGTTTGTTAACTTATAGCACAATTTGATCAAAAAAGGAGTTTATTGAAAGCTGTTTAATATTTAATTATTTTTTATTCGTAATGTCAGATGAACTAGGTGATCAATTGAAATAAGATTGAATAGGTAGATTACGTCACCAAATTAGTGTTTCTAAAGTAATCTGCAATTATAAATTTATTTTATTTATTGTTATGTTTTGAAAAAGAGTTTCCATAAAACCAAAAAATTTAAAATCTACGGAGATTGAATGTAAAAAATATAAAATAAAGTAATAAACTTAAAGGCAAAATTAATTAAGAAAAACGCAAAAAATCGTCATCCGTACTATAATTAACGGTAATGATGCTTAATTAATTTTAGTAATAGGATGTATTTGAATAAAAAACACTATGTACGAAAAGCAAAAATGAATGAAGGAAAGATTTTTATTTGTTTAGGGGAACCTTAAAAATCGTCAAGCTTTTATTGACTCCAATGAAGTTTTAGAATTGAATTGAATATAGGATTTAATGGCACGAAGTCCAAAGGAGGACATGCTTCGCCATGATGTTTTAGACAATACTAGCATTATTGGTGCAGTTTTAATGTGTATCAAATGGTATGTAAAATGTTTAATATGTATCTAATACAAGTACAAAATATATTAGTATATTTGGTACCTATTAAAACTGTATCCATGATATACAGTTTTAATATAGATACTGGGTAAATAGGTTCTCAGAGTACCAGACAAAAATTCTTTTTTGTGATAAATTTTCACTATCATGAGTTGGTATAAGACGGAATAAGCCTATCGCGGAAAAATAAAGTTAAAGAAGTCAGTGAAAGACGTAAACGTTTAACTGATCTGTGCAATGACCTTTTATTTACTTTTTTGGCAAGAATGTTTATGTGTTTACTTTTTTTTAAAGCATTGGCAAAATTTATGTTCTTCAACTGAACATTTCTTTGAGTTTTATTCTATGATCTGGACATTAATGAAATAAGAGAACAATAACAATGGTGTTTTGAACTGAGTAGAATATGGAGACATCGCATCATAGAAAGTTACAAGATGATTAAATGATATCAAGCGGTTGAATTTTTGTTTCAATTTCAAAAGAAGAGTTAAAAAAAATTCCCGAAGCGTGTACTGCAGAAAATATATGTAGAAAATATGAAACAAAATCAAATAATAATTAAATGCTTCTTCTCATTCGCTGCTAGCCATAGGATAACACAAGAAGAAAATGTACTTCATGTAGTATGAATAGTTATTAAACATTTAATTTAATAACGAAAATATGTAATTCGACTTTTTAGAGCATCTCTATTCAAGTTTTTTTATTTTTATTTGATGGAATGTCAATTTTTGTATTTTATTTTATTTTATAACCGTCATTGAACAGCCGACCCAATTTTATGGGTTTATGACTACTAATGTTCAACTCCGTTGCCTTGTAATATTGAACCCAATCCAGAAGACAAGGAAACTCCTGGATCGAGTATTGGGAGAAAGTTTGCCATCGTGGAGGACTTTTTAATGGAGATAACCCGCATTTGCGTTACATGGAGAGGACGACCACGAGAACCTCCCACGGCTAACCTGATGGCAAGGGGACTCAAACCCATGACCCGTCTACCGCTGAGGATATTTCACGTCAGCACTGTGGTCGACGGAAGCCGGATGCGGAATTCGTACCGACTGGGATTCGAACCAGGCTCGCCTCATTGGAAGGCGAACGTTCTACCGCGACTCTAATTTTTGTATATAAAAAAAAAAAATAAGTAAAAAAAAATTGTGTTAGCGTAAGACGGAAATATTTAGGAAATAACTTCTGGCTATTCACGTCTGGCAAGTCTTGAAAATGGGTGCCTGTTTTTGAGCGCTTGAATCATATCGATGGTTAGTTCAATTTTGTATATTTCTGAAGTGAAAAAAGTTTTTAATCAAGCTGAGCTTTTGTTAAACAGTGACTGATTCTCTCCAAGAGAAATTATACTGTTATTAAAGAAAAAGAAAAAAAAATCAAAGCAATTTCATATTATATGTAAATTTTGCTTAAAATCATCTTTCAAATATTTTAATTTTATTAAATTTTTCGTACTGTTTGAATTTATATACAGGGTGTCTATAAGAGAACTCCGGGGTTTTAAAAATTCATATCTCACTAACTATANGGCTAACCGGATGGCAAGGGGACTCTAACCCATGACCCGTCTACCGCTGAGGATATTTCACGTCAACACTGTGGTCGACGGAAGCCGGATGCGAAATTCGTACCGACTGGGATTCGAACCAGGCTCGCATCATTGGAAGGCGAACGATCTATCGCGACTCTAATTTTTGTATCTAAAAAAAAAAAAAAAAATAAGTAAAAAAAATTGTGTTAGCGTAAGACGGAAATATTAAGGAAATAACTTCTGGCTATTCTGACAAGTCTTGAAAATGGGTGCCTGTTTTTGAGCGCTTGCATCATATCGATGGTTAGTTCAATTTTGTATATTTCTGAAGTGAAAAAAGTTTTTAATCAAGCTGAGCTTTTGTTAAACAGTGACTGATTCTCTCCAAGAGAAATTATACTGTTATTAAAGAAAAAGAAAAAAAAATCAAAGCAATTTCATATTATATGTAAATTTTGCTTAAAATCATCTTTCAAATATTTTAATTTTATTAAATTTTTCCTACTGTTTGAATTTATATATAACATAGTATACTGCTTGTGTATTTTAAATTTCTTAACTTCATATATTTCTAACATATATCAATTTTAGAAAATAAGGGAAAAAAATTCTATACTATCACCTTTGATTGCCTTGAATTCTTTGTCCCCCAGACTTTCCATTTGATGATGATGTAGACATAGATAACTGAGGTGGAGTACATATTATATATTAGAGGTAATATAAATGAAAATTATAAATCAGAAATTTGCAACTGTAAAATTGAAATGGGCCATGCTTTTTTAATTTTATTTTATTTTACAGCCGGCATTGATCAGCCGACGCAAATCTGAGTTTAAGCATAGCAATGTTCAATTCAGCAGCTTTGTAATTTTGAACCCAACCTAGAAAACAAAAAAGAATTCCTAGATCAATCCTCGGGACAAACTAGCTTTCGCAGAGGACATTTTTATGGAACTAATCACATTTGCGTTACATGGTGAGGAAAACAACGATGAACTCTAGCTCAACGACAAGATGATTCTAACCCATCGTCCATCAACGACTGAGGATATTTTGCGCCAGCACTGTAGTCGATGTGCGCCGGGAGCATAATTCGCATTAAATTCGTATTGTAAAATGTTTTCTTTTCTTTTTTGTTTTGTTTTGTTTTAATAAATACCACGAAGGGTCGACTTGGTTGGGTCCCTTGGTCATGCGTGTGCTGGTTGTAGTCTACCCCTTCCCTTCTCGGGCGTCTGTTGAGGCTGATGAGTTCCTAAATTTATACCTGAGTGCCCATTTTCAGGGAGCAACGGGGAAAAATATATCTTAATTTTAATATACGATACAGAGTGGTGGATGTTAATTCCTCAAAAACAATCGTAAGAAGAAATTATTTTACTTTTCTTCTTCTCATTGGCACGACAGACCATGATGGGCCTTGGCCTTCTCAACAAGGTTATTCCAAGACATTCTTCCCTTAGCCAAGGTTCTCCAGTTTATTATCTTTAAAACTTGTAGGTCCTTTTCTAGGCAGTCTAAAAAATTTATGTTTGGCCGTCTTCTTTTTCTTGTACCTGTTGGCCTGACACTGAAAACTTTTTTGATTGTCCTGCTATCCTCCATTCTTACAATGAGACCTGCCCATTTAATCCTTTGAATTTTGGTAAATTTAATGACATCAGGTTCTTTATATGCTTTGTAAAGTTCCGTGCTTGATCTTCGAAACCAGGTACTGTTTTTACTTATTCCACCAAAAATCGCAGTATTATTTTACTTTTAAATGTTAAAAAATTATGAATTTTTAAAATTTTGAACTATAACATAATCATAACGCAAAACATTTTTAAAAAATAGAATATGAAACCCTTTTAAATAATAAATACATTTACAACCTTTTTGCTGCTGAAATACACAACTTTTATTCTGTCTTGTAATCGGATGCTTAGAAAATCGGATTTGCCCATCATCTCCAGTTGAAATATAACTCTCGACTGAGAAACTTGTGATATTGGATTAAAAGGAAAAAAATATGTCAAATAATCTACTGACTGCTTTAAAAAAAAAGAAAATCGAAACTTTAAAATAACGCATAAGAAAACATATTTACATTTGAGTAAGCAACTAGTTAAAATATTAAAGAAGAAAAAGCTGCATAAATAGAAATTTATAAAATGGCTGCCTTTTTCGATAAATTTCATTGTATATGCATAACTGGATTTAAGAGGAGAAATATGAATCGGGATGTACAGAAAAAAAAAATCGATTTTTAAGTTTTGAGAAGATAAACGACTTTTGTGCCTGGAAAAACAAAGTTTTCGTGTCACGCAAGTTGATAATCAGGCTGAGGGATTTTTTAAGCAAAAGAAGCAAATTTTTATCTTGGATCATAATCAAACAGGGTTAAGAACAGAGATGTTTATAAAACTTTTTTGCTGTATTTCTTGATAATGCTTACAATATCATATTTCTTGAAAGTAAGGTGATTTATTTCTACCTGTCATTTTGACTGTTTTGGTTGTAAATATATTTTTTACTTTAATCAAGTTTTATTTTAGATGAAGATATCTTCTTTGATGATTTTTACTTCAATCATTTTCTGTGTAAAGATGTTTAAAATATGTCATGTATTATATCTATTACTGTTTCAAGTGCTTATACAGTTTTTATATAATATAAAAGTTTTTATTATACTAATAAATTAATATAAATATTTTAAGGTATAGTACTGTCTAATGTATATGCAACACGTTATTTATATCATAATACAAGTAAAATTGAGTTGGAAATGCCACATAAGCCGAGAGAAGCTGTACTGCGCCAAATTCTCAAAGTATTACAAAGTGAAAAGTCTTGAAAATTTTGAGATAGAACTTAACTTTAAATTGCTTATGGAAGGGAAATGGAATTTGCAATTAAAGGTTTTTCTCGTAGTATGGTGTTCTCTTAAGGCTGTTTTCAAAGGCTACGTCGTCATATGAAATTATGCTTTTTTGCAATTAATGTGCTATTTTCGTAACTGCTGTGAGTTCGCTACAGTTACTCATGATTGTTAGGACTAGTTCAGTCCATCTAAAGCCTGCGCTGTCTATGTTTATTCTGTAAAATGATCCAAAATATCAATATGGTGAGATGTCAAAGTTTTGTGTAGATGAAAAGCGATAGTGGTCTAATTTTTTAAGATTTAGAAATTTACTCCGATATTGCATTATCTTGGCTCATAATATTTGCAAAAACTGAAGATAAGCTTGCGAATTTGATAATTTTCATTTAGATGGCAAAATATCGCCAAATTGGTGATTTAAAAAAAAGTTACTCTCAAAATTTGTTGTCAAAACAAAAAAGTTACTCTCAAAATAAGTTGCTTGTCCCTTCCGAAGCCAAGATAATTCTTCACGGTAAATGGTATAGATAGTTTAAAATAATCCCTTTGCTTCAAGGGCAAGGCATTTAAACAGTGGCTTTTTTAAATATTTCTTTTTCGGCAACTGTGCTTCGAAAAACCTTGTTAAGCACGTATTTTTTTAACATTAGGATCCTAGTGAATATCCTTGCGAAGTTATTCGTCTGTTCTAAAGCTCAGATAATTCTTCAAGGCAAGATTATGTATATAGTTAAAATCATCGTATTGCTTCAAGTGTAAGGCACTTAAACTGTGACTTTTTCATTTTCCCTGGTGACAGAGCTTACAACTTTTGATTTCTAAAGAAGAATTCTTTAGCGGATAAATGACGTCTGTTTTTTGTATGTAAGTACACGAAAAAGAATCCCTATAAATGTTGAGAGTACTTGAGATAAGTTTTTATTCTAGTGAATCAGCCTTACAAGATTTGAATGTAATTTTTGAACAGCCTGTGTAGACAAAATTAGAGTAATGTACTGATCATTGAACATACATCATATAACTGTTAAGCGATTTTGTTTGTATTGTGTTCTACTTGTGTTTTTGCTAGCTAACTATAGTTTAAGGCATTTAAGATATTTTGTTTAAAACGCTGCGTAGTAGCCATGAAATCAAAGTCCAGTCCTAAATCATACCCGTACGATTAAGAAGCACGTATCAATTTCTAATTATCAGGTCGACTTTCAAACCATTTAAACCCAAACATCCGTAGCTAAACTTAAAAAATTGCAGAATATATATTATGCTAATATATATTATGCTAATAATCCCCGGCCCAGACACCGGATTTTCGGGATGCAGAAAATCTTCAGCGGCCATGTCAGCGGCCAGCATGTAAAAGATCCCTGGAATGCCTTATTAACTCTTGGCATTTCCGGCAAAATTAAATTCCTAGTGCACTTTAGCATCCAAATAGAGTCTCGGTGCTGCCATCTAGTGTGGCAGAAACTAGACGTCCAAATTAAAATGACCAACGGTATCTCTCCCATTGTGGTGGTCCTGAAAGAGTGGATACCACCTCAGGAGAACGCACTAGGTCTGCTCATCGGCAAGACCGATTGTGCAGCTCATTGGAAATAAAAAAAAATTATTATGCTAATATACTTTTCAAAACGATATTACGCTAATAAATAGCACATGAAATCAATATATATGCTGAAATACATAAAATAAAATAGCACGTGTTCCTTCGTAGAAAAATTGATGTTTTCAAAGCTCTTTGTTTATCGTTAAACTATCATTTTTTGAGTTACTATAGAAATTTTCGTATATAAAATTTTTAGTGTATGAACAACGATAATTTAATAAATCTCTGAGTTTAAAGCAATTAAGTAAAATGCATTATTTATTTTTTTGTTCAGAAATTCAAAATAAAATCAATTTTAAAAAAAAAAAAAACANTAAGGTGATTTATTTCTACCTGTCATTTTGACTGTTTTGGTTGTAAATATATTTTTTACTTTAATCAAGTTTTATTTAAGATGAAGATATCTTCTTTGATGATTTTTACTTCAATCATTTTCTGTGTGAAGATGTTTAAAATATGTCATGTATTATATCTATTACTGTTTCAAGTGTTAATACAGTTTTTATATAATATAAAAGTTTTTATTATACTAATAAATTAATATAAATATTTTAAGGTATGGTACTGTCTAATGTATATACAACACGTTATTTATATCATAATGCAAGTAAAATTGAGTTGGAAATGCCACATAAGCCGAGAGAAGCTGTACTGCGCCAAATTCTCAAAGTTTTACAAAGTGAAAAGTCTTGAAAATTTTGAGGTAGAACTTAACTTTAAATTGCTTATGGAAGGGAAATGGAATTTGCAATTGAAGGTTTTTCTCGTAGTATGGCGTTCTCTTAAGGCTGCTTTCAAAGGCTACGTCGTCATATGAAATTATGCTTTTTTTGCAATTAATGTGCTATTTTCATAACTGCTGTAAGTTTGCTACAGTTACTCATGACTGTTAGGACAAGTTGAGTCTATCTAAAGTCAGCGATGTCTATGCATATTCTGAAAAATGACCCAAAATATCAATGTGGTGAAGTGTCATAGTTTTGTGTAGATGAAAAGCATTAGTGGTCTAACTTTTTAAGATTTAGAAATTTACTCCGATATTGCATTATCTTGGCTCATAAAATTTGCAAAAACTGAGAATAAAGTTGTGAATTTGATAATTTTTTATTTAGATGGAAAAATATCGCCAAATTGGTGGTTTTAAAAAAAAGTTTTATCACTCTCAAAATTTATAAATTGTTTGTCCCTTCCAAAGCCTAGATAATTATTCACGGTAAATGGTATAGCTTAAAATAATTGCTTCTCTTCAAGTGTAAGGCACTTGAACTGTGGCTTTTTTTAAAGTATTTTTTTCGGCAACTGTGCTTCGAAAAACATTGTGAAGCAAGCTTTTTTATATTAGAATCCTAGCAAATATCCTTGCGAAGTTATTCGTCTGTTCTAAAGCCCAGATAATTCTTTAAGGCAAGATTATGCATATAGTTAAAATCATCGTATTGCTTCAAGTATAAGGCACTTAAACGGTGGCTTTTTCAATTTCCTTGATGACAGAGCTTGCAATTTTTGATTTCTAACGAAGAATCGTATAAAGAATTCTTTAGCGGATAAATCAAGAAGCTTTTTTTTTGTATGTAGATCCACGAAAAAGAATCAAGCCACTGGGTACTTGAGATAAATTTTTATTCTAGTGAATCAGCTTTACAAGATTTTTGAATGTAATTTTTGAACATCTTGTATTGACAAAATTAGAGTCATGTACTGATCATTGAACATACATCATACATCATATAACTGTTAAGCGATTTTTTTTGTATTATGTTCTACTTGTTCTTTTTGCTATCTAACTATTGCTTAAGGCATGTTAGGCACTTTGTTTAAAACGTTGTGTAGTAGCCACGAAATCGAAGTCCAGTCATAAATCATACCCGTACGATTAGGAAGCACGTATCAATTTCAGCCAATAATCAGACCGAGTTTCAAACCATTTAAACCCAAACATCCGTAAAGTGGCTGCAATTTATTTCTGTAAGTTCTTTATCATTTTAAAGAATCATTTAAGAATCATCACACATTTATTCACATTAAGAATCATTTTAAACATTTATTCAAAATATTATAACCCTAAAAAAATTTATAAAAACACTCTGATCATTTAACGATAAGTTTGGGATTGAGCCTTTTATAAAATTCATTTTTTGCGAGAATTGTTTAAATCCAATTGATACAAATTTTGGAGCACTCTGATTGAACCATAATATTATTCTAAGTCACTTTAATCTTAAAAAGGGATCAAGATTTATCACTACATACTGCATATATTAAGGCGGTATTGCCTTAATATTGATAACATGATATCATAGTTCAACTTGAATGTAATAATTTAATATCTTATTTAAATTGGTACCTAATTGCAAGTTGTTTTGTAAAGTTTCTAAATGAGTAAGTTAATTAATATTAAAACTGTTTGTAATTGTAAAATTGCAGAATATATATTATGCTAATATACTTTTCAAACGATATTATGCTAATAAATAGCACATGAAATCTATACATATACTGAAATATATGAAATAATATAGCACGTGTTCCTTCGTAGAAAAATTGATGTTTTCAAAGCTCTTTGTTTATCGTTAAACTATCAATTTTTGAGTTACTAGAGAAATTTTTGCATATAAAATTTTTAGTGTATGAGAAACAATAATTGAATAAATCTTTGAGTTTAAAGCAATTAAATGAAATGTATTATTTTTTTTTGTTCATAAATTCAAAATGAAATCAATTTTTTAAAAAAAAATAACTTCTTCAGAATATATAAACTTTAGGATTAGATATTTGAAATAATCTCTTTTTTGTACTAATTTAAGTAATATCTGAAAAGTCTCATTCTTACGAAAAGCCAGGATATCCAATAAAATATTCTCCGCGAGTGAAGAATCCTAAATGAAACTTTTTCAATAATCCAATAATTGCGCAGCTTGGTCCTATGCATGTAATTCAAATGCTGGTAAATCAGTCATGCACGTACAAACATCTCAAGCTAACAACAAAAGTTTTCCACGGGAGTTATTCTTTTACCTTGCTTATTGAAAATTTAGTCAAAAAGTATTTTTTCTTCTTTATATTGACAGATCAGATGCAAACCCAGATCTTGTCTAAAGGTAGAGAGTAATCGAATCTGGAATATGCCTGCCTCATCAGAAATTCATGTAAAGAACCCCGGGCTAGCGTTTATTCTGGAATCTTGAAGTTGCTTTATGTCCTGTAGGAATAGAGTTACCTCTATGTGAAAGTTGGTGCGTACCATCGCTCCTGAAAATGTCTTGTAAAGTGGGAGGAAAATTGATTTACATTGACTTCCGTGTGTTCTCTGTTATTTTGTTTATGCTTCTGCTTGTGTTTTAGAAATGATATTTCAAATTTATCAACAAAAGTATTTGTCTTTCAAAAAGCTAAGATTTGTGAGGCAAAATAAGGCTGATATACATATGTTTTAGTAAATCCTCCGCTCCCTGGTAAATCTATGTGAATTTGACGAACATAAAAGAAGAGAAATACTTCTAAAAATTTCAGAGAGCGTTAAACCATATCGATTAGATATGCTGTAGCCTTATTATGTTGCTAAAATGAACCCTTTTATCTTGCGTTTTCTTAAAAATTTGATATGGTACAATGGTTCAACATGGTTCAATTTAACACCGCACTTTGGTTGCACCACAATTTATATCAGCTTATGGTTAAAGGCGCCAATTTTCAATGTGGGACTGATTTTTTTTCAGTGGGTGTGCATTTAATATTGTTTTACAGAAAGTTAAAAAAAAAAGAAAAAAGAAAAAAAAAACGTTCGGCTATAAAATAAAGCGAGTTCAGAATATTGCATGGGGAAAATAACTTGCAACAAAAATTCGTACAGACATATAGGGTGTCTCAAAGACGTAGTTATGAGCATCAAGGAAACGTGGAACATATCAGATGGGTAAAGAAATGCACAGCGATCCATAGTCAGAAATTTCATCCACCATCGATTGGTGGTGCATGAGTTCCCTGGAAATTAATTGGGTGAGGTGGGCTGTCAGCACGATAACCTGATGTATACTTTCAGTGTGGTTTCCTGAAGCTACCGCAAGGCACCATAGTACTTATCTTAGAAGAGAGTACAAATTGTATCGGTTAATGGTTAAAGGCGCCAATTTTCAACATGGAACTGAATTTGTTTTCGAGGGTGTGTATTTAATATTGCTTTACAGAATGCTCCAAAAGAAACGTTCGGCTAACAAAATAAAGCGAATATTGCATAGGTAAAATAACTTGCTACAAAAATTAGCACAGACATATAGGGTGTCTTAAAGATGTAGTTACGAACATCAATGAAACGTGGAGCATATCAGATGGATAAAGAAATGCATAGCAATCCATAGTCAGAAATTTCATCCACCATCGATTGGTGGCGCATGAGTTCCCTGTAAATTAGGTGAGGTGGGCTGTCCGCATGATAACCTGATGTTTAATTTCAGTGGGGTTTCCTGAAGCTACCACACATCACCATAGTACTTATCTTAGAAGAGAGTAGACCTTTGCATAGATTACTATAGTAGTCAGAAGTAACAACCATAAACTGTACAGTATATGTTCAAACTACTAAATTTCGATATGGAAAAAAATAAGAAAAATGTCATAACGTTTGAACTATTAGGGCAGCATTCACACTGCTTGCAGTTGCCATAAACGCGTGGCAAATGTTTAGAAATTATCTGTTACTTCTCGCTAATGCGTGAATTACATTGACGTGCAATCGCATATGGTAATCGTACGCCTTAGGAATTCTACATAAAGATAGGATTTCTCGTTTATGGTAATCCGTGCGAAGGCCTTCTCTCTGTCAACAATTCTGTAAAGCCTACAATGGATAGCGAGGTAAGGTCATATATCAAAGAAAAAGGAGGAGATGACATCCTGCATAAATCTTCTTAGACCATTTTGTAACTTCGCTTGCCCCTTGATTCGTTAGGTTTTTGCCAATTTTGTACCCAAAAACACAACACCGTTACGATGTTTCAATGGAAAGCAAGTCACAGGAGCTAAACTTTAGCAATTTTTGCCCCCCTTTTCACACATTAACAGAAAAGATTTGTAATAATAACATATGATAGGACTCGAAGATTTTGATTTTTTTCTGAGGCATTAATATTTAAATTCGACTTATTTCGACATTTTTCTCCAATCAACGATGAAGCAAGTGATCTGTTTCGGTTTCAGAGAATTTCTTATTGCGGGGAGGAGGCGGGTTTAAAATCTCAAATTCCGCACACTCTAAAAGTGATTAGATAAATGCTAAATATTGTAAGGGGACTTCAGATAAGTCGCTCAAAATAAAATGAAAAAAACATAATTTTTATTCTATCTCTTTTAAACTTTTTACAAAATATTGCAAAGCCAATTTTTATGCATTTCTGAATTCCATCAGGCTCTGTAGGGGAGAGTGGGGTCAATTGTAACATTTTATGCTTAACTATTCTTAACTAAAAAAAATCCAATATATTATTAGTATTAATTGACAGACGAGTTTAAATAGACTCTCCTCTACTAGAAAAAAATACCTTAATTTAAATGATATTATATTAGTTATTAACAATTTTTGACAGTCGTGCACTTGTTACAATTGTCCCCACTTACGGGGTCAATTGTAACAGTTCATAAATTCAACTGAAACATAGTTAACATATTATCATAGTTGTGATATATTTTTTATTGATCAAAATAGTAGTGATATTTTAGGAGTAAAAATAATAATGAGCAGAGACCTAAAGGGTTAAACTTTTGACTTGAAGAAGTTAAAAATTTTAATTTATGCTGTGAAAGGTGACAAATAAAATAATGCACATGCAACATAATATAAATGATGCAGGAAACTATTGGTGGTTCTTAAAGAGTTAAGTAAGTGTTTGTAAACATAAGATTATTAATTTTCAACTGTTACAATCGTCCTTCTACTTATTGTTACAATCGTCCCCAAGACGCCCTTTCAGCTTCATTTGTTAAAAACAATGCTAGTTAATTAACAAAACTAATCTTTTTTTCTTGAAATGTTAATTAAGGTGTCCACTTACATATTCGGTTAATAATTTTTATTTGTTTAAACAAAATTACTTTGTTACAATATAATATTCTAATACCAAAAAAAGTACTTACGTAGCGTGAAAATATCTTTTGTGATGTAACTCTTTCAAAAGTACATAAAAATGGTTGCCAGCAGGGGTGTACATGTAGATTTATTAAATACGCCTTGTGCGCCGCCTAGGAACCAAATCTAGAACCCGACACTCGAAATTGTTGCTCTGTTACAATCGTACCCTGTTACAATTGACCCCACTCTCCCCTACGTTTTATAAAATAACGTAAAAAAAAATTAATCATTCAATTTCAAAACACTCTTTTTTACTGAGTTCTAAATACTATTAATACTATATTTTATATTAATAATGAGTTGTTAATACTTAAGTCAACTTAAGTGTTTTCAGAAACTAAATGAAAAAAAAAACGTATTGAACGGAATTCTTTCGATTGTCAAATATTTTATTATGGTTAATATATATGTAAAAATATTTTATTTTAGATAATTTTAAAAAATATATTTTTTACGTTAAATAAACAGTTACCAATTCTCTTTTAATCGAGCACTCATTTCAAATATTTTCTGAAGAACAAAGTTATTCTTTCATTAAAATATGATGTAATTCTATCATATAATTCGTTCAAATATTTTTTAAAATTAATGTCGGAAA
This sequence comes from Parasteatoda tepidariorum, assembly GCF_043381705.1. Taxonomy (NCBI): domain Eukaryota; kingdom Metazoa; phylum Arthropoda; class Arachnida; order Araneae; family Theridiidae; genus Parasteatoda; species Parasteatoda tepidariorum. Next base: position 22,149,890 of record NC_092205.1, on the reverse strand, counting down.
TGAAATTTTTGGAAATTAAAAAGACTATTAAGCTTCGAATTATTTCAAAACGATAACTCGAATAATGATAATAAATTTAAAAAAGTAGTAAATACAAAACTAAATTATTTTGTATAAACGATTTAAATACAAATTAATTGTGAAAAAGAAATGTGCATTGTCTAAATAAACATTCAAATACATTAAAGTTCACTAATATTAAATATAGTTATTGTCTCTACGAGAGCTTAAGAATAATTTACTAATAGTTTAGTATCGTACAAAATATAAAAAAAAAATAAACCAGCAAAATAATTAGTAAATAGAATGGATAGATAATTAAATTGGATGATTTGTGACTAGAAAAACTAACACGAATACATAAAAATTACGTCATTACGTAAGTCTCCTGAAAACAAATATTATAAATAAATTACAAAAATTATTCATTTACATTTGGTATCGTTTATTAACATTTACTTTAAAAAGAATTGTCGATTTAGTATTAAAAACTTCAAGTGACAAGTTCAAAGCACAAATAGTTTTATTTAAATATAATGCTACTACATATTTAAAAACAGTCAATTTAAAAAAAAAAGACATCAATCAAAATCAATTCAAAGTTTTCTGAATAGATCTCACTCTTTTAGAACAATAAAGTAATTATTTTTTATTATAATAATGACAATATTATAGCAAAATTGTTATTATAAGAATAAGAATGTTAATTGTTTGAGTTGGGCGCAGTGCAGTTATGTGCCGCTCTTGTGGTATTAAACTCTAAATTAAATTGACCATAGCGATGATAAGTAACAATAATTAAGGGAAAAAGACTGTTGCGGGAATGCTTTACTTTTTTCAAATTTAATATAGTGGAGATAAGAGACAATAAATTAAAAGTAAAGTTATGTAATAAACTCGAACGGATTCAAAAATAGTTTAATGAAATTTTTTTTTTCTTCCAATGCCAACCTGTGTCAGCATCCGTCAATTCAGGCATATACAGAGCGATTTTGTTGGCCTCTCCTTCAGGGGCACCATATTAGGTGGGCCAACGTCGCTCCCACAGTGAGGGCAGATAGTACAGAGAAGTAAAAAACATCCATGCCTTGTCCGGGATTCGAACCCAGAACCTTTCTAATACAAGGACAGTTCCCTGCCTCCAACACCGGCCGTTCGGCAGTTTAATGAATACTAAAGTCAAATGAAACTAACACAAAATGCATCGATTTATGGCTATCTTGTTTATCAATTGATGATACTATTCTAATATCAATAAAAATCTGAAAAAGGATGTATTTTTAAGCTCAAAAAAAATTTACACAATCAGTACGATATGGAAAAACATATAGATAAATATTAAATTCAGTACCCAGAATTTAAGAAATTATAATCAATTGGTATTTTTTGAAGCTTTTTTTAACTTTAATAGATTTGAACTTTCTGTCATTTATAAATTTTAATTCTTATAGAGAAAACTAAAATGATTAAAAATGGTTACTTAATATTTATTTCATTAAATTTAACAGGTAACATTTTCTAATATTGGGTTACAGTTATATTAAACCAATTTCAAATAACTGCTTACTATTAAGGTGCTGAACTATTCACAGAAGCATATTTTCTCTGAATAAACGCACTTTTCTAAACGGATTTAGATTCTCGATCTTTAAATAATGAGCATTCCGGAAAATATTGTTCCAATAACTTAGTCAGGAAACTAATTAGAATTTTTATCCTTTAAGGTCAATTTCGCCTTTTGTGTATATCACTAAAATTCGAAACGTTTTTCAGCAAATTGATAATTTTTGCACACAATTTTAAAATTCGTTTAACCAAATGTAATTACTTTTATATCGAGCCTGATTGGCTTCTGAATGGACAAACGATGACGTATTTACCTACAATGTGATGACGTATTTACCTACGTCAGTTGTGGGTTTCCAATTGTGATGCTAAAATTATTTTGACCTTGGAGAACAAAGAGCACGTATTCTTTGGCCAAGATTTTGATACTAGAGCACTGATATTAATCTTCAAATTTATAATTATTATCTATAGCAAAAATTAGTCTAGTATATATTGCGTCAATCATTATAATTTTTATGGTTAAGTTCGCTTATAGTGTTTTTTTGAAGATTTTCCTTTTGTATAACATTGAACTTAAAACTATTTAGCAGTCTAATTTCTTCACATTGAAATCAAATGCATTGCCTGAATAAATCTAACTGCTTTAATTAAGATACCAATATATTTCCTGAAAGAGACACTTTAAGTATTTTATTCCTGTTGTGCCTAGAGAAAACCTATCTATTCAGATCTATTTTAAATTAATCTAAGTCTTTAGAATTTAAGTTTTATATTATCACTTAAATTACTTTCAGTGTTAATTCTGTTGTAGCTCAAAGTTTCTTATTGGGATTCAAAATTATTTCGCGAGGACTGATCTTTCACTTCAAGGGTGTTTAATTAGAAACACTTTCAATAAAATGCTAAATTGCTTTAACACTTAAAGCAAAAATAGTCACCGTTTTTTATTGCCGTTGTATTACAGCAAGGAAGCACGTAATAAGTATGTTTAACATGTTTTATTACTACCTTGCTTTCGTGCACTGTTAAAAATAGGATTCAACGTCTGACTAAATAATTGGTGTCAATTTAGCTGTAACCAACATAATATGAAGCTTGGTGCTATATTCTATCTATGTAGTGGTGCTGTAAGAAGTACTACAATTGTAGTTAAACGTTGAATGTGGTAAATTTCACGAATTTATTGATATTTAATAAATAATATGCATTAGTAAAAACATTTTTTATTAAGTTGACTAAAAAACATTATGTACCGTTAGATGGGGTGACTGTGTGCAACGAGGGGTGACTTTGTGCAAACTGTCATTTTTTTCAATTACTAACATTATAATAATTAAAAACAAAAAATTATGCACGATTTGTTATCTCAATTGATAAGACTTTTAAAGTATAACCTACCTTCCNTAGTGTTTTTTTGAAGATTTTCCTTTTGTATAACATTGAACTTAAAACTATTTAGCAGTCTAATTTCTTCACATTGAAATCAAATGCATTGCCTGAATAAATCTAACTGCTTTAATTAAGATACCAATATATTTCCTGAAAGAGACACTTTAAGTATTTTATTCTTGTTGTGCCTAGAGAAAACCTATCTATTCAGATCTATTTTAAATTAATCTAAGTCTTTAGAATTTAAGTTTTATATTATCACTTAAATTACTTTCAGTGTTAATTCTGTTGTAGCTCAAAGTTTCTTATTGGGATTCAAAATTATTTCGCGAGGACTGATCTTTCACTTTAGGGGTGTTTAATTAGAAATACTTTCAATAAAATGCTAAATTGCTTTAGCACTTAAAACAAAAATAGTCACCGTTTTTATTGCTTTTGTATTACAGCAAGGAAGCACGTTATAAGTATGTTTAACACGTTTTATTACTAACTTGCTGTCGTGCACTGTTGAAAATAAGACTCAACGTCTCACCGAATAATTGGGGTCAATTTCACTGTAACCAACATAATACGGAGCTTGGTGCGAAGTTCTGCCTATGTCGTAGTGCTGTAAGAGATACTACTATTGTAGTTAAACGTAGAACTAACGTAGAACTAGAACTAGAGTTTTTTCTTTTTACTCCTTTTTCCGTAAGACGTTGAACCAGGATAAAGGTTTGACTATTAATGAAATTTTAGGTGAAAGATTGCGCAAAGCTTAAATCTTTTGTTTGCCCCAACTTTAAGGTAAAAGGCTTAACCACTTTTTAAATTATAATGTAAGCCAATTTTTAAGAAATATTGGTCTGAAAGAAAACCAATTTTTTAGTATAACATAATACTGTCTTTGGGATCACTACAACAATGGTAAAATTTTGCACCAATTTTTTCTAATATCGGTTTGAAGTTGAATTCATTTAGTTTAACGTTGAACCAGGTTTTGAAATGTATGTACCCTATTTTCTTTTACACATAATCCTGTACACATTAAATGTTGGAAAATACTTTTATGTGGTAAATTTCACGAATTTATTGATATTTAATAAATAATATATATTAGTAAAAACATTTTTAATTAAATTGACTAACACATTATGTACCGTTAGATGGGGTGACTTCGTGCAAGCTGTCATTTTTTTCAATTATTAACATTATAATAATTAAAAACAAAAAATTATGCACGATTTGTTATCTCAATTGATAAGACTTTTAAAGTATAACCTACCTTCCGGGCCAGGATAACTAGAACTTCTTCAACTGAGCAGACTTTCCAGCCTCCGATTTTGTGACGTTAAAAAATTTGAAACTGCTTGTAACTTGAGCTCACAGTTTTCCAAGAACGATGATGTTTACATTGCCAGTTCTTGGTAAACCATTAGTTCGTTAGTTGATACTGAGCTTAAAAATACCCCTAGATGGCACGACGTAAAAATTGAAAAAATGACAGTTTGCACAAAGTCACCCCATCTGACGGTATAATAAGTTGGTTCTAATTCTTACAAACTTTCTCTACCTTATAAGTATTGGAATTTTTATATGTTGAAATATTAGAAAGATTAAAGGGTGATGTGATGACAATTTTGTATTTATTATTCTGTTTGCTCAACTGAAATAGTTTTGTTAGTGTTGAAAATCCAAATAAGCTTTTAGGCTTAATTCAAGAAAATAAATATTTTCGAGTTTTTAATATAATCTTGATAATCACCCTTCCCTTTCTTTCACTATCATTACATAATCAATTCTATTTTAATAATAATTCTCAGTATGTGATACATGTAGTTGCCTATATTAATTTTTCATTTTACTGTAGACTTAACTAAATTGTAAAAGAACAAATGCTTAGAAGAGAGAAAAAAAAGAGACGGTAACAGTAAGGTCACATTTTTTCCTCGTTATACTTTTAATTCTAAGTAAGTAATTGAAGAAAAACACATCGTTTTTATATCTGTTTCTCTTAGAGGAATTTAAAAAACAATAGTTTATCACATATTAATATTTTGTAGTCAAGTATTTTATTAACAATAATGCTTCTTATCTTAAATGTATAATTAATGCTTTTATATGTGATTAAAATTATTTTCATTACCGGTATGCTTGCTTTTGTTTTTAATACTCTTATTTTCTGCAGACATAAAAGCCTCGCTTAGGTTTTAGAGACAAAAGTGCCCATCATTTTGCTGGGCCGGGATAGCCTCGTCGGTAGGGCACTGGGCCAATGTTCGTGGGTTCGAACACCGCAGGACGAAGACTCCCCCTGTTGTAAAGTGACTGATGCACCTTAAATCTGACGAGTCGCAAAAGTCCTCCATGTTCCCATAACAAATCAATACCTCTGGTGGATAGATCGTTCTTTGATTCAGGTGAAAATTACGATCTGTGGATGAATGAATGAATGTATGAATGGGTCCGCCCTATAAACGGGTGTGACGTATGGTGTGGCAGAAGTCGAGTTCATGGCCATAGATGGCGCCACTGGACAACAAGAACAATCGCACTCCCTCTGCATAAACAGGCATACGTCAACAACAACAACATCATTTTGGTGTTGACTTCAATGTTTAAAATCGCGCCACGCTTTTTCTGTCACCTAAGATTCTACCCGTAATAACTCTATATGATTAGAAATATGGATGATAATGAACAATTAATAATAAACTATTCAGTAAAATATAATTAAGTATTTAAATTTGCTGTAAATTTTAATAAATACTAAATGCATTCTAAATGGTTGCTTCTGTAAAATACTGTGCACTAAAATATAGGAAAGAAAGCATACTTTTTCTTTAATAATTTGTGCCCTGAACTCACAGTAAAACAAAAAATTACAAAAATATGGATAAAAACACAACATTCACATTCCTTTAAAAGCTTTTGTAATGACTTATCTATACAGCCGACTTAAGGAAACAGAAATTTTATTTTATTACAAAGCTTAGTTCTTTAAACCTTTAGTAACCACAGTAGTTTTACAGCAACGACTTTAAAATATGTATTTTCGGGAAGTAACTAAAGAAGAAGCAACTGATAAATCGAACTAGCTTAACAACCCGTTCAAAGTCATGTGCTCAATCAAGAATTTCGAATTAAAAGCATGATGCTTTCAAAACAGAAATATAATATTGCAAAAACAATAATTAGTACCTTGCACCTACCAAGCCAAATATAAAAAATGGATTTAACTTTCACGTGCTTTTGCTTCGATTGATGTGTCTTTTGTTGAAATACGCCGGTAGTCCGCCATGAACTCTATCTCGGTTACAGTTGCGTTATGTTTAGGAACGAATGTGGTAAAATCACTTCATTCTTACTTCGAGTCATTTTTGATTGAAAAGAAATCTTCGTGAAATTGTTATGCGACTGTCCGCTGGTTTTTGCTTTCACAGATATTTCGATAAAACGCTTAACTATTTTTTTTAAAATTGTGATACAATACCAAATGATGCAGAATGTTGTTTATCTTTATTTTGATGGGATATTTAGTTGAAAAAACATGTTTTTTGCATAATAAAGGGTATCCCAAAATGAACGCAAAATTTGAATTTGCTGCCATTTTTGCAGTAAATTATTGGCAACCCTGAAAAAAGAACAATTTGACAGCTGAGTGTTTGAGGTGTCATACGATACAGCAACGTATTTTCAACAATTATAAAAATTCAATTACTGCATGAGACATTTCTTGGTTGTGTACTCTTTCGTTTCGGTGATCAGAATTAGCCCCCTTGATCATGTAATTTAACATCATTAGATTTCTTTTCATGGGGTTATTTGAAGTTAAAAATCTATGTCAACAAGCTCATAACCACCCGCGCATTGCAAAAGGAAATTAAACTCTGCATCAACGAAATTCAGACACAATTTTGAAGAAAGGTCATGAAAAATTTCGACAAAAGAGTGCAGAAGTGCCAGCAAAGCCGTGGAGGCCATTTGCCCGCTTTGCTATTCCGTGAATAATCCTATCCTATATATTTTATGATTCAATGAAAAAAAAAAGCAATTTAAAGACTATAAACACTGTATTAATTCAAACCTTGCGTTTATTTTAGGACACCCTTTATAATAACGTAAAGAATAAATAAATCAAAAAAATATTTTGCCATATATCTTTTTAAGTTTTGTGCATGATTTCGCAGGTTCATAAATACCGATTAATTGCCTATTTACTTTTTTTTGCCAGTCAGCTCGTCAAGGAACATATATACATTTATTTTATGCATAAAAATTGAAGAAGACAATTTATGAACAATGCATATTTCTTTCACCTTAAAATAGTACATAAAAACAAATAGTACATAAACACAATCAATAGAGTATTAAAAACAAAAAATAAATCCACCCTTAATTTAAGGAGAAACAAAAGCTAAGAAAAAATTATAATAGTTTTAATTTTTCTAATAAGAACTTTTCCTTTAAAAATTCTTCGTGTTGCAATTTCCTCGTCTTAAGCTTTTCAATTGAAGAAAATTTTAATATTTCATTTCACTCATTGTTTTTTATAAAATAGATGTGTAATTAAAATTTTTAAGGTTATTTTTGATGAAATAAATTGAAAAAATTAAACGCTGCAAATTATAATGATTATTATTGTTAAAACACGAAACTTTTAATCAAAAACCCCCTTATATAATTACTGACGTAGTTAAAGTAAATTTTAAAATTAAAAGATATATCTTTTTATTTCGAAAGAAGTTGGATTACAAAAGATACAATATTTCTATATTTAAAAAATAAAATGAAAAAAAAATTAAAACAGGATATTCTAAACAGATATTTAGTGGAAATGGAATAATATGTTTGAGAGGAACAATTAAAAATGAACAATATACTTTCTCTTTTGTTCCATTTCCCAAAAAGCTCTTCAGTCGCAACAATACACAGATTATATTCTTTTGAAACAGTTTCAGCTACGAAATGATAAAATGATGATTAAAAATGAGTTTTAAATGGAACTAGAATGATTATTTTGTGAATGAATGAGTTTTGATACAAAAGAATTGTTTCCTTTTTAAGGACTGAGTCAAAATTATTTCTACAAAATCAGTACTTCCTTCACATTTTCCTGATTTTATGTTGCATTTTTTAATTTTTGTTTTGTTAATTTTATATCCGTTTGATTAGTATTTAGCTTAAAAAATAAAATGGTTGTTTCCAAAAAATTCTGTTTGAATAATATTATTTAATATGCATTATTTAATACATATTATTTAATATATATTGTTTAATATTTTTTATTTATTAATATATTATTTATTTGTTTTCATACTAGTTTTATGTCGCGGGTAAATTGCGGAAATAATGATGTATATACCAGAGAACCAAGCTTTAAATAATTAAAGAAAATTTTATTTCGAAACATGTAGTTTGGAAGATTGTAATCTCATAAATTACATAAAATATTTCGGTACTTTTCCACTTCGCTGGGCTATATTGGGCTATATTAAAAATTGAACTATATTAAAAATTGGACTATATTAAATTGTGCTTCAAAAAAAGCTATCTCCAAAAAATCAGTAACAGTTGAATTCATTTGTGTCTGGGGATTTTGCATTGGTGGCGCTATCACCAACCCGGCAAAATTTGNCTTTATAGCCCGAATATGCGTACCACGTGATCAGATGCGTGCGTAAATTTAATCATTTGCATATCCATCTCACTACTATCGCTCCTGAAATTTGCATGACGCTACGTGCATTATTTCTCGGTGTTGCAATTTCACTTTTGAGGAGTGTATATTGTTTAATATTTCTTATTTATTAATATATTATTTATTTGTTTTCATACCAGTTTTATGTCACAGGTAAATTTCAGAAATAATGATGTGTATACCAGAGAACCAAGCTTTAAATAATTAAAGAAAATTTTATTTAGAAACATGTAGTTTGGAAGATTGTAATCTCATAAAATATATAAAATATTTCGGTAATTTTCCACTTCGCTGGGCTATATTGGGCTATATTAAAAATTGGACTATATTAAATTGTGCTTTAAAAAAAGCTATCTCCAAAAAATCAGTAACAGTTGAATTCATTTGTATCTGGGGATTTTGCATTGGTGGCGTTATCACCAACCCAGCAAAATTTGAAAGTGTCAATTTTTGAAAAAAATCACTTAATTAATTATAAAATTTTTTCTTAGTCATTTTTAATTATTGCATGCCTTAGATTTTGCGCAGAGAGAATTAATTATAGAATACACTGTATTAAAAAGTTAAAAAAGGAAGGAAAAAAAAAACTGTCACAAAACATATAAAATACCCTGAAATAATTCCTAAGCTATAGTTTGTTTAAAGTAAGAGCTCCCTTAGCCATTCGTCTGGACCCGTGGCGGTGACTATGGTAACGAGGCATAACTATTTAAAGTAAGGGTGTGGGGTCGGCGAAAAAAGGGGAATATTTTTCTTCGGTCTATTGTGTTAGTCTTACAGTGAAGAGAAGCTATCCTACCTGAAATGCGCTATTCTTGTTTCCATAGCAGCTGACTTTGTGGAGGGGGGAGTTCTTACTGCAGCCAAACTGTAAAAAGTATTCTATCCTTTTCGCACTTAATCAAAATAAAACAAAAATCAGAGCTCAGTCATTTACGTGTGCAACTATTGCAAAAGAGTTGAACATGAGAAGTTTTTCACATGTTTAAAAAAATGATGATCATGAAACTAAGAATTTTAGAATTGACTTCAACTGCTGTCTAGTAACGATTAAAAATTTTAATAAATATCTTCAAACTGAAATCACGTCCGTGTGATTATAGACCGTATAATGACGAAATTAGGTGTGATTGGAGTTGTATGGCATAATTGACTGATTGAAGATTGTGATGAAAACAAGTTGTTGAAAATGACAGTTGAAGATTAAAACTAGATCATAATTAAAGTTATTAATTTGTAGAACTCGAGATACAAAATTTGTATTTTATCTATAATAAAACTTTCTAAGTTAAATATTGAATTTTGCATGATAATATCAATGAGGACAGACCGTGGGATGACCAGCCTAAACAAAAGTCAAAATGGAAAGTGATTGAATTGTTCCCAATGGACAGTTAGGAGCATAGGAAGAGATCCAAGGTTGGCAATTTATCGAAAGGTAACATAGCCAAAAACAAAGCCGAGCGTAGTCAATATTATTTTGAAAATAATTTGTCCAAAGCAAATCGTCAAAAAGACTGTAAAAATTAGTATAATTATTTGCCTGAAAGATTTTTGAGGTAAGAAATTAAAAATAAAGAGTTATGAATAGATTTTTGTTTTCGATTTTAGTGAATTAATGAGTCTAGATTAGTATTGAAATAAAAAGTTGGCTATTACATTGATCGATAAGAAAATAGTAAAATATTTTATATTCGCTCTTTATGAAATGTTGTAAAAATTAAATAATTGATTTATCTAATTAAAATTCGATTAAAAATGACTTAAAAATAAATTTAAGAAATTAAAAAAACTGCAAAGGCTAGAAAATATGTAATGCCTGTAGTGGCATCACAGGCCTCTGGTGTAGGAGAGGATCATCGCTTGTATTTTATTTCATAACTGTCGCTGAACAGCCGACCCAATTTTAGCGTTTATGGCTATTAATGTTTAACTCCGTATCCCTGAATTTTGAACCAACCCAGAAGGCAAGGAAACTCCCGGATCAGTACCCCCAAAGGTATGATTTGTTATGGAAACATTTATTGCTAAAACCCCGTCCCGCCCCCAAAGGGGGCATCCGGGTATTAATATTTACAAAAGTTATAACATGATGAGCTAAAATTTTCTTTATACAGATGAAAAGATGATCTCCGATACATTTTCCAGTTTAGACAAGTGGTAACAAGAGAGAGGGCTATGACGTAAAGAGCTGAATTTAAACAGACGAATAAATGCTCTCCAGTTTACAATTTACAAAAGTTGCGAATTAATGATCTGAAATTTCCCTTTATACAGTTGAAATGATGTTCGCTAATACACATTACAGTTTAATCGGGTGATTACCCAAGATAAGGCTATGACGTAATAACTTGAATTTGAACAGATGAATAGATGCCCTCCAATTTACAATATAGTATAAGATTTATGATATGATGAGCTAAGATTTTCTTTATACAAATAAAAAGATGATTTTCAATACACATTATAATTTAAACAGGTGATTGTAAGAGATAAAGCTATGACATAATGAGCTACTTTTGAACAGATGAATAGATGCTCTCCAGTTTACTTTTTTTAAAGATTATGTTATGATAAACTGATATACACATGAAAAGATGTTCTCCGATACACCTAAAAGTTTAAACAGTTAATTACAAGAGATAAAACTATGACGTAGTGAGTTGGATTTGAACAAATGTGTAGGTGCTCTCCAGTTTACTTTGTTAGGTTCCAGATCACATTTCATATAGTTGTAGACAAAATTGGAAACAGTCTCAAATGTTTTGAGAAAGGTTGCATACTTCATAGTGTTTCCATTCCTCCACCATGAGGAGGTATGTTGCATTCGTCATATATTTCACTCTATTATTTGCACACTTTTCCATTGGATCCTATTTAGGGAAGTAGTTGGTTTTCATCTTAACTAAATTATTTCTGGTGTATTTTTTTCAAAGTGATCTTTGATGATTTCCCTTATACCCTCTTTTATCTTTTTTTGGTTCCAGTATTTCTTTAAATTTTCGTAGCTAAGATTTCTGGGAAAGTATAATTTTCTTTTATGTTCATAAATTGGGCATTTCAGTAGTATGTGTCCCAAGTCGTCTGTAACTAAGCATTGATCGCAATTTAAAGGTTTATTATGAAATCTTCGTTGATAGTCTTTTTGTGTGCCGTGATTGGTTAAAAATTGGTTTATATAGAAGTCGCTATATTGAACTTTGTAAGAGATTGTTATGGAAACATGGAGGTTGTTATGGAAACGTGGAGGACTTTGATATTCAACAGATTTAACGTACATCAGTCACCATTTACAATACAGGGAGTCTTCTGTCGGCGGGGATCGAACCCGCAATCTTTTGGACATGGGCCCAGTGACCTACAAACCAGGCTATCCTGACCGTAAAAGGAGAATGAAGATATCATGTATTTGTGATCGCGGTCTTGGACGGGTTAATACGTCACTCCAGAGTTTTAGCCGAAGTTTTGTATCAAACCCCCGAATCTAGCTTTCAAGCTATTAAGATTTTTACTGAAACTAATTTGATATCATCAATATTCTATGTAATCTTCTGAAACAAGCTATGCAAAAGGAAAAAGTGGTCGGCAATTGAGTCTGTTATGTTTTTATTTAGATTTCACTTAAATATGAAAAGTCATGTCCGATTTTATATATACTAAAAAATACATGTATACAAATTTGGGCTGGGCAGCCTGGTTGGTAGGGCACTGTGCCCATGTCCAAGAGGTCATGGGTTCGATCTCCACCGACCGAAGACTCCCCGTGTAGTAAATGGTGACTGATGCGCGTTAAACCTATCGAGTCACAAAGTCCTCCATATTCGCATAACAAATCATACCTCTGGAGGTACCGATCCATTAGTTTCCTTGTCTTCTGGATTGGTTCAAAATTACAAGGTTACGGAGTTGAACATTAGTAGTCGTAAACCCAAAATTTGGTTGGCTGTTCAACTACGGTTATAAAATAAAATTATAAAATAAAATATATACAAATAAAAGTTGATTTTAAGTTAAGACGTGAATTAATTCAATAGTTTTTACTCTATACGAGGTGCATATTTAAAAGTACATGAATCCAAAAAAGCCATCAATGGTATGGTTTTTGTTAAAATCAACTCCATAAAAAGTATCTTTTGGTAAATAATCAATAACAAATCATAAGAAAGGGCGAATGATAATTGATTAGTTAATTAAATTTAATTTTCATATTAGTCATAATATAATGCATTTAAAACTTTTAAATGTTTCCTCACTCAATTTGCGTAACGCCTGCAGCTATAATTGTTGAAAACACCCTAATTAAATAAAGTTAGAGACATTTGGGGATTAAACTTTCCTCCGACATATAACTTCAGAGGATTAGTTGGTTTGTTTTCTGACAAGATTTTAATAGTTAAGAGCTAATTATAATGGTGGAGAATTATGACGTCTATTATTTAGACGTGTAGAAATCACTGCTACATAAATTCTTGTAGTCTAACTGTCATTTTTGTAAATGTATTACACTTTAAATTTTTCTTTTTGCTTGAAAATTTTTCTCAAAGCTTTACTTATTTATTTCAAAAATAAATAATTCTCTTCCATATATAATTTGTGAATTAGTTTAGAATAATTACTTCAAATAATCAGGTTGCAATTTATGGCAATTTTGAAATTATAAATATTTTATCAAAATCCTTAAGTTCTTTTGTTTAATGATATTAAAGATATCAGGTATTTTAAATCAAAGCATTGTTTGAGTTTTTTTATTAGTTATGACCTAATAACATAATTATTTCTTCCTGATATGATATACAATATTTTAAATTTAACTAGTGGACTTTTTATTATTTTGTCCCAGTAAAACAGATTGTTATTTATGTTTTAAAATTTTGATATAATAAATTTTTTTTATCAAGAAAAATGTTTGCAAATTTTTATTGATGACGAGTAAATTTCATAGCTTTTGAAAAAAAATACATTTAAAATTTATTTCTATACTATAATTTATATGTTATTTATATTTTATTTACATATAAGACATGAATATTTTTATTTTAGTACATTATATGCCATAGTCTAATATTGTAAATATTGCGGAGATTTTGCTTATGTACATCAATATATTAGTGTCGTTACCATACGGTCCTGATTTCCGGTTATCAATACTAGAGTTGATATCAACATGCGGTCATAATGTTATACGGACACCAACTGTCCGGATGCCATGTGGACATAAGCAAACGGATATCATACTGATATGCGAGGACCAGATCTCCGTACTGTTGAGATCATGGTGACCATTTTTGTCAGGGCTATAATAAGTAATGTGTTGTGGATTTAAAATGTTTTTTTGAAAATTACTTCAATTATATGAACTGTGAGAATTATTTAGAGTTTAAATTGCTCGAGACGCTCAAAAGGAATTCAGCATAATTACCTGAAAAGACTAATTGCAAAATATTCAGCATTATTTTAGCTAATTCTATGTACTGTAATTAGGTACTTGCGCTTCAAGATGAAGAGGATCATGGATATCTATACATATGACGTCAACGCCAGCTGATCATTTATAAGCAAAACGGCGTGTTACAGTTGAGCTAAGTTTCTCCACGTAAGTTAGAATGTTAAATAACGCCAATTTAATTAAATACCGAGCCCTATTGCACGTCGAATTTATTAAAATATAATTCTTTCTCGTCTATATCTTTTACTTAACTTTGATTTATTATTTGAGTGCGAATTTATTGCAGCCGTGATTCATTTTTGTTTCTTATACCTGGCAACCTCGATGCATAATTAGTTTGTTTATTTTCTACACAGTTTCATGCCTGTTTTTGTGTTAAATTAGAAATATATAGCGAAAGAATTGAAATCTTTGATTAAGAATATAGAATGCGTCACTTAAGTGAATTGACACTTGATGGTCTTGGCTTACTCGAAGTGGAATATAAGCTGAGTCACTTGCACGTAACCCATTCTCATAAGTTTCTAACAATTGACGCAACACATAGAGAACATTAAAACAAATTTGAATTAGGCTTAGTAAAACCTAAGTGGACCGAACTTAAATCATATAAAATCATTACATTTAATTGACATAAATATGTTAATTATCCTTTAAACACATAATTATCGGTATTACACAATTTACAAGCATACATGCCTTCGGTAGAAGATAATTTATGCATTGGTAGATGCACCATAAGAGACAAGAACTAACTAACACGTTGTTGTTGTCAATAGAAGCAATCTACCGTTGCCATTTGACGGCAGTAAAATGTTCTTTTAAATTAGTGTATTATATTTTCTTTATTGGCATTCAAATTTACATAACACTTGTAAAGTGTATATTAGCGCTCAATTTGGTATTTGGTTGAAATAAAATACAGATTTTGGAATTCTAAACTAATAATTTGAACTGTAATATTGTATTGTATTTTGTACTTTTATCATAAAAGTAACTTTACTGATTCTTAGGTGTATCATATCTTACAGAAAATTACAAATTTTGTTGTCACTCTTCTCCTAAAATTATGGTAACTAATTGATACCAAAAGAAGAACAATGGAACGTTTCAGTGCTTTTTCACAAAAAACACTTATCCTTGGTGTTTTATATCACCAAGAATTATCTTTGGTACTTCTCTATACCATTTTTGGTGCAACGGAGACAGCATCAATTTTGTAGTTAGGGTATATCAAATTTGTTACAGTATATGCGAAATTTTGCCATGGCCTATTTTTTTGAAAAATAGTAAAAAATTTGAATTTATGAAAAATTAAATTTCTTTTAAAGGAATACATGATTTTTTTCAAATGATAAAATAGACAATCCAATTTTTCGTAATTATTAAATAGTTTTGATTTGTTGCAATGAAACTTTAAGAGATTTAACTTTTAAATTCTTAAAACTAATTACGATAACTTTAGGAATAATGAAAAGAACTGTAATGAGAATAAAAAATATTTACATTAATTTAGCAGTTTGATAGTGTTGAAATATATAGCTTAATATTCTTTTATTTAAATTTTTAATGTATTAATAATCTAAACTTTCGTTCTAAACTTCATTCGACAAAAAATAACTTAAATGTTCCAAAATGAATGATTCAGTCAACCATTTGATAAAAAGTGTTTTTCTAATTATTTATCAGGTAAAATGTTATTGTTTTATTGGAATTAATTAAGAAAGAACATTTTAAGTTTATAAATCTTAAAAAACGTGAATTAAATATGTTACTCAACTTGTTAAATATTATTTTTTTGTGGAAGATATAAATATACTTTTGAATTATGTTTGAAAAATTATAGAAATAGAAACTCAAGCATTATAAGTTCAAAATACTAATATAATGGTTTATAGATTTACTCCTTTATTAGACTATAAGTTGCTTTCATGGTATAGATTTGTAGTTTTTATTCATAAATAATAATTAAATTTTTCAGTTTTGTAAGAGAATAAAGTAAAAATTTTAACTACTCTTTGGTATCTCTTATGCTGTCACATTGTAAATGACAAAATTTTGATATTATAGTAAATCCCATTTGGATTTTAACCTGAATTAAATATGTTACTTGTAAACGTAAACTTAACTTTTAATATCTTATTTTTTCATGGAAAATGTAAATATATTACATTGTTCACAATCATATACATGCATAAATAATATACATGCATAAATTGCTTCAAACCTAAATTTAATATGTTACTTGTAGCGTAAACTTGACTCATAAAATATTTTTTTTCGTGGAAATTATAAATATACTATCGAATTATGTCTGAATATTACAGAAATTTAAGCATTATAGGTTTAAAATATACATTTAAAATATACATTTATAGATTTTAAAATATGCATTTATGGATAATTTACAGTTTATGTGGTTTTTATTCATAAATATGAATTACTCTTACAGTTTTTTAAGGGAATAAAGTAAACGTTATAACAACTCTTTGGTAGTTCTTAAGCTGTTACATTGTAAATTACTAAATTTCGTTACCGAAGTAAGTTCTATTTGGGCTTAGTAACATTAAATTCAGCATCCTATTCAATTAATAGAATTTTAATTGATAAATTCTACTCACCTAGTGAAACAAAAAGTTTGTTTTGTAGAATTACGAAAAATTTCATTTGATAAAAAGTAGGAAAGAAACAAACATTGCCCGATAAATATTTGTAGTTTGAATTTTTCTTCCTAAGTAGTAGAAAGTTTTTGTTGATCTTTCTATTTCGTTTCTTGCTGTAATGCTTTTTACTTTTAATGGTTAATGTAATAAAAACAGCTATCATTTTAATAAGAGTTTTAAAATTTTATTGAATTCTTTGGTAATTTCCGTAATTTTGTGTCATTTAGAAATTGAAAATAAAAAAAAAACAAATAAAATTGTTGTATAGAGTATTTGTTCAGTAATTATAACAAAAAAGAGTGTTGTTTTCGGAAAAATTAATACACAAGGCTTTGTTATGTAATTGTAAATGATGCCAGAAAATCCACCCACTCTTCTCAGTACCCTCTCCCCTTTTTTGTAAAATGAGGGGGATTTGAGGGGGAGAATTGAATTTCTTTTAGATAAGCAAGTGAGACATTGTTTCCGTCTACTTTTTGCGCTGAATTTAATGAGATGCTTGGAATAATAGTTGGAAGAGTTTTATTTACAAAAAGTACAAATTTGTACTTGTACCCAATTACTCATATTAATATCTTAACAAGTGAGACATTGTTTTCTATGTAACGACACTATACAAAAGTATGTTAAGCGAAGAGTTCAAAAAATGCAGAGCATTTTTATCTATAAAAAATACGATTTTTAACATGACTTATGTATAGTCTTTACTTTATATACGGACTATCTGAACACTGAAAGTATATTTTCCAATACAATTTCTGACTAAAATAAATGCACCTCCGTTTCCCTCAAAAAAGGGAAAACCATAAAGAGGAGAATAGAACAGTGTTCATGAATCCTTAAGAGTAAGATAACGAAGATTTATGTGAAAATAATCTTCGGTATTAATTTTTCCGAAGAGAAAGTCTAATTTTACTTAACTATAATAATTTTTTAACATCATAGAGGACATATTATGTTTACTATTTTAGTGTTTTGACAGAGTTATGTTCCCTTATGAAAGAAGTTATTGCTAATTGAAACGTCTACTTCATTTATGTGCATATCTTCAGCTTATTCGAAAGAAGCATAATGGAGAGAATGAAGGAGAGAATTTATTAGATTTGAGGATTAGAGGAATTCAATTTGTGGAGGATAGCATAGCTTCCATTAACGGTAGGAATTACACAAAACATACTCAAATGGAGTACTATTCAATTAAATAGAGTTGACTTAATGATATAGGGATAATGGAGCGCAAATCCGGTATTTCCTCTCTAATAGAATAAGCATCCAGTTCTCTAGCAAATTAACAGTGTTATTTTACTCCAGGTTATGAATATCGTTTTTAAGTAGTTTTCTTGCATTGTTTTAACTTTTGTTGCATTTTAAAATATGTTTTTTAAATCTCAAAAGCAAAGTAATATTCATTGAATTTCTTTTAAAAATAATATTTAATAATTTAGCATCCAGAAATAAAAGCAATTTGGGAAGGGAGGCAGCTCAAGTTACATTTATTTTGAGGTATAAAGCATTGAAATATTATGAGAGTAGCGTTATTTTTTATATTTTATTCGTGACAACTTTTATTTTGGTAATAGAGATAAGCTGAGTGTGTTCACTAGCTCAAATTAAAATGGAAATTTATTGTATGATCATGCAGGCAAAGCTAACTCTATAACTTATTATAATTTTTGTTAATTACTCACTCACTCCTTGGTGCTGCAACCCATAAGAGATCTTGAACTCTCTCACCATGCATCTCCAAACTTTTCGATCTTCAGTTTTCTTTTTATAGCATGATTTTTAGGTATCACTCAACTTATTCAAGCCATCATTTTTTGGGTCCTCCAATTCTCCTTCCAGTAATTTTTTTACGAAAAGACCTTTTTTCAAACTTCGACTATTCTCCATACTTATTAAGTGACCCAACTTTTGCAGCCTTTCTTTGATTTTATGATGTTATTTATTTCTTTGACTTCATATAGTTTCCCAATTTCTAGATTTGAACTAATTCTGCTGACACGGCCATCCCTTGCAGGTTCAAATATTTTTCGAGCAGTTAGAAATTTCTCGGAAAAAATGGTTAAATAGAGATTTATTTAGTTGTTATTTCACCATATTTAAATAAAATAGTCAAACAACACTAAATACGATGGTTTTCACACTGTTAAGTGTGAGAAAACCGTATATTACCCTTCACCTAATGCGGTTAAGCAGTCGGACGGCACTAACCAGGCCCACATAAAAAAGTCACCTTTGCATATGGCGAATGGATATATATTATAGCCGAGAGGGCAAATCTGTTTATTTAATAGCCGATTAAATGAGAGTTCGGGTCCCAACGTTGACACTACAATATTTCCTCCATTCCTTTCAATACGTGAAGAGTTTCTAGTGCCTTGTAATTTTTATATTTGTGATCCTAGACTATTAGAGTACTCTCGTTCACGCATAGATGGCAGCACCATAAAGCTGGTAGACTATCTGCAATGTCCAGTAAAATTCATATATTACAGTTTTGAAACCATGCTAGTTGTAAAAGGTTAAAAAACAGTAAAATTAAAAAAAAAGTTCTTTACCGTACATTCTACGGTTAATTGGACACTGCAACCGGTTAGTTTGCCATAATTTTAGAATCAAAATTCTAACAGTGCTCTAAAAATTTCTGTAAAATTCGAAAAGGTGACCATGAGTAGTTACGGTCAATGAAATTGCATGGAAAAACAAACAATAGTCGTGATCTTATCGAACATTGCCAAAATTAATGGAATTATACGGTTAGCTTTTTTCTTCGTGAAACAAAGTCCGGTTGTCTCTTCGATCATTTTAAAGTAAGTTATATTTCATAAATAAATTTCATGATATTCCACAATTTCTTTTACTAGTTTCTATAAATCCTAACAATATGAATGACTTCCAACATAAGTAATAACATGGTATTTTATACATAATTTTCATCTCATTCAATAAATTTTTTTAGTAGCAGAAAGCGAATCTTAATAATGGGAATGATTTTGTTATGCGATATTATTGAGATAATTTTTATCCTATTTAACGTTTGTTTATCTATTGAATGTGAATCCTAGTAATATCGATAAAATTAATTTTTTAAAATTTCGTAAATATACTCTGTATTCCTTAATCTTATGTTTAAAACCTGAATTATCTTGTGTATCATATTTTATTTAAAATTGAACAACGATAGTAAGAAATTGTAAATAATAATAATAATAAATATTAGTTGCCGATAGGTGTTTGGATCATGAAGCGTACCAGTCAAAGTATACTAGGTTTAGTACTTATTTAGGTCATTATAATGACAAAATAAATGAAACAAAAATCATAAAAATATTATTTCTAATAATAAATAAAATAGATATACTCTGTATTCCTTAATCTTATGTTTAAAACCTCAAATATTTTATATACCATATTTTATATAAAATTGAACAACGATAGTAAAAAATTGTAAATAATAATAATAATAAATATTATTTGCAGATAGGTGTTTGGATCATGAAGCGTACCAGTCAAAGTATATTAGGTTTAGTACTTAGCAAGGTTTAGTACTTATTTAGGTCATTATTATGACAAAATAAATGAAACAAAAAGTATAAAAATATCACTTATAATAATAAATAAACACTATCCTATAGCTTCCTTAATATTCGTTTTTTTACTTATTTGTAAAGTTATAATATAAGCTTGAATTAATTAATCTTTTCAACATTTAAAATAAATATTAAAAAAAATTCATAGTAAAAATGCTAAAAAAAAACAACAGCGGGTTGTTGTTTTCTTTTTTTCTTCAAATTAATTGTTTTTTGATTAAGTAGATAATTTATAAACATAGAAAAAATGCTGTGGTTTGAAAGAAATGAAGAACTTAAAACTAATCCAGATGTTTTTTGTGAGAAACACAGACGCTAAAAAAAACTTATTGACTTTTCTCAACACGTGTGAAAAACAATTAAAAAACAATATCTCATCAAAAAATCCTATTTTAGTTTTTTTTAAAATTTGCTTAAAGGCAGAATTTATGAAGAGTTAATTACAGTGACGACAATAAGTATTTGGAATACTTTTTAAACAACTATTAGCAAGGAAATAAAAATGTTATTTTTTTTCTTTAGTTATTTCAACGATGAACGTGAAGAGAAACTATTAATAGTTAAATAAATCTCTGTGATAGTAATTAAAAAAAGTAGCAAATCTGAATTCGAGAGTATCATGCAATTAAAATGTTAAAAAATAATGCAAAAAAAAAAAAACGAAATTGTCATGAACTAAAATATTTTTCTTTTTCAGAAATGGTTTTTTGAAAAGAATAAAACATAGGTTGTATTGAGTTTTTTAATGGGATATATTGTGTAGGATTGACATTGAATTTATATATATATTTCTTTGGATTTATTATTAGGTATTTGCAATTTTTATGAAATGTTTAATTTAGAGTAAGTCTTTCATTTGTTTTAGATTCTTGTAAATAAAATATTATTCAGGCTTTGCTTTTTGTCTAATANATTTTTTAAATTTATTATAATTGCTCTTGTAATTTTTATATTTGTGATCCTAGACTATTAGAGTACTCTCGTTCACGCATAGATGGCAGCACCATATAGCTGGTAGACTATCTGCAATGTCCAGTTAAATTCATATATTACAATTTTGAAACCATGCTAGTTATAAAAGGTTAAAAAACAGTAAAGGGGAAAAAATTTTCTCTACCGTACATTCTACGGTTAATTGGACACTGCAACCAGTTAGTTTGCCATAATTTTAGAATCAAAATTCTAACAGTGCGCAGATATAACTTCGCTCTAAAAATTTCTGTAAAATTCGGAAAGGTGACCATCAGTTGATACGGTTAATAAAATTGCATGGAAAAACAAACAATAGTCGTAATCTTATCGAACATTGCCAAAATTGATAGAAATACACGGTTAGTTCCTTTCTTTGTGAAACAAAGCCCAGTTGTCTCTTCGATCATTTTAAAGTAAGTTTTCATAAATAAATTTCATCATATTCCCCAATTTCTTTAACTAATTTCTATAAATCCTAACAATATGAATGACTTCCAACATAAGTAATTACGTGGTATTTTGTACATAATTTTCATCTCATTCAATAATTTTTTTTAGCAGCAGAATGCGAATCTTAGTAATGGGAATGATTTCATTATGCTATATTATAGAGATAATTTTTATCCTGTTTAACATTTGCTTATCTACTGAATGTGAATCCTAATAATATCGAAAAAAATTATTTTTTAAAATTTCGTAAATATACTCTATGTTCCTTAATCTTATGTTTAAAACCTCAAATATCTTATATATCATATTTTATTCAAAATTGAACAACGATAATAAAAAATTGTGAATAATAATAAAATTAAATATAAGTTGCAGATAGGTGTTTAGTACTTAGTAAGGTTTAGTACTTATTTAGGTCATTATTATGACAAAATAAATGAAACAAAAAGCATAAAAATATCATTTATAATGATAAATAAACACTATCCTATACCTTTCTTAATATTCGTTTTTTTATTTGTTTGTAAAGTTATAATATTAGTTTGAATTAATTAATCTTTTCAACATTTAAAATAAATATTAAAAAAAATTCATGGTAAAAATGCTGAAAAAAACAACAGCGGGTTGTTGTTTTCGTTCTTTTTCTTCAAATTAATTGTTTTTTGATTAAGTAGATAATTTATAAACATAGAAAAAATGCTGTGGTTTGAAAGAAATGAAGAACTTAAAACTAATCCAGATGTTTTTTGTGAGAAACACAGACGCTAAAAAAAACTTATTGACTTTTCTCAACACGTGTGAAAAACAATTAAAAAACAATATCTCATCAAAAAATCCTATTTTAGTTTTTTTTAAAAATTTGCTTAAAGGCAGAATTTATGAAGAGTTAATTACAGTGACGACAATAAGTATTTGGAATACTTTTTAAACAACTATTAGCAAGGAAATAAAAATGTTATTTTTTTTCTTTAGTTATTTCAACGATGAACGTGAAGAGAAACTATTAATAGTTAAATAAATCTCTGTGATAGTAATTAAAAAAAGTAGCAAATCTGAATTCGAGAGTATCATGCAATTAAAATGTTAAAAAATAGTGCAAAAAAAAAAAAACGAAATTGTCATGAACTAAAATATTTTTCTTTTTCAGAAATGGTTTTTTGAAAAGAATAAAACATAGGTTGTATTGAGTTTTTTAATGGGTTGTATTGTGTAGGATTGACATTGAATTTATATATATATTTTTCTNAAAAAAAAAAAACGAAATTGTCATGAACTAAAATATTTTTCTTTTTCAGAAATGGTTTTTTGAAAAGAATAAAACATAGGTTGTATTGAGTTTTTTAATGGGATATATTGTGTAGGATTGACATTGAATTTATATATATATTTCTTTGGATTTATTATTAGGTATTTGCAATTTTTATGAAATGTTTAATTTAGAGTAAGTCTTTCATTTGTTTTAGATTCTTGTAAATAAAATATTATTCAGGCTTTGCTTTTTGTCTAATAATAAATGCTATAAAAGGTTCCCTACATTTCAAAAATTGTGGTGTACTGATTTGTTGGAGAGCGACTTAAATTTGTAAAGAAATAGTTTAGTTCAAGTTAACATGAAATTGAGCTTTTAATTAATTCGAGCTTAAATATTAACGTGCTTAACAATTATAAAGAAAAAAGCTTACACCAAACCCACGCGTATTTTCAGCTTTATGAAGTAGTTTCGATTACGAAAACGATAATTTTGGCGTGCGACACATCTTCAACATATTGCTTGAATCGAGTATGAGTTGATGGGACCTTGTAGAATCTAAGAATCATAATAATTTAAAACAACGTAGTCTACTACACAATCATTCAAACTTCGTAGTTCTGAAAGATTATCACTTAAAACTATGATTTTTGAGAAGGCAAAACAATTGCTATACACAGCAATTTAAGTTTTCTTTGACAATTTTTGAATTATATAATGAAATAAATGTTTTATTCAGAAACTAGTTGAATACTCGTTCTTCGTACGGGGTGAATGAAAAAAAGAAATAATCAAACTAAACAACACTGCGAAATCCTTCACAAAACCGAAAGGCATATTCCAACGCAATTAATAAAGCTAAAATAATTTCCTCTTACTTATTTATTTTTATTTGTTGCTCTTCTCGGTGGCCTTACATTACTTTAAATTAAGAAAAATTTTTTTTGTAGTATATCTCATCAGAATAGAGATTAACTGTATTCATGTCTTGGCATCATGCTATTGCTCGCGAAAATCTCATAATAGTCAAAATTTACCACTATTAAATAATTTTTGTAGGTACATGTTCTTTTCGAAGGGCCGTAATATACTTATTTCACAGTTTCGATATTAAACTGCTCAGTATTGGTACAGATTTAATAATTGCCAAGTATATCAATGTAATATTTTGTACCTATATTAGTATATAGTACTCCTACATAACCGATTAACGTTTGAGCTTTGTGCAAAATTTCTTTTTTAGTTGTAAAATGTAAAAAATTCTGGGTCAAACTACGGTATTGCTGGATTCCTGGGTGCATTATTTGTGAAATCCATTTTTGCCGCAAATTTTAAACCGTACACTTATTTTAACTTATTTTACACTTATATTTGATTACACGGTGATTCAGTAATTTTACTCTAAATATTACTGTAAAATTACGATATATCAGAATTTTTGTTCTATTGGCAAAAATGGATTTTACGATAAAAAAATACTCGCATCCTGAGTGTCGGTGCTTTTTACAGTTACTTGATCCGGAAATTTTTTACAGTGTTGCAAACTAAAACCGAAATTTGAAAGGCAAATAGAATTCTTATAAGACCTTAAAGGAACTAAAGGTCATTTCTCTATTTGACCTTTATTCTAGAGTGTAAATGTTTATTAATAATTGAATAATTTTAATAAAAAGTTTTATTAAAATATTAATTCATTAAAATATTACTTCACTATCTTTGCTGCCACTGGGGAAAATATATTCACGGTTCCTATAAATGAACAAGTACATTTACTCCATAAACTTTGCTTTTCATTACATAACTTATTTCTTTGATATCAATATGCATCTATTACCTAAACTTATTGGCATCAATAATAGCATAGCATTTTTTTAATGTTTTTCCTAAGCGAATGAGTAGCACTTTTTCCTTTTAATAAATACGAAAGATTTTTTCATTTCAAATAACATTGATTTAAAATTACTTATTTTTATATAAACAAGTTTTAAAAGAATTACTATAAACAAAATAAATAAGGGGTTCAGATAACTTTAGAAATACTAATTTAGTAACGCAGTCCTCTCATGCTACCATTAAAGTTGTTCGTTGAATTTATCTGACATTATTTGAATTTATATGACGCATAAAAATGATTAAATATTAAAATACGTGTAATAAACTCTTTTTATGATCGAATAGAGCTATGAACTACAAAATATTTTTGATGTTATCTTTAAAATATTTGACAAAATATAATTTTCTGCAGTTTAATTTAAAACAAAGGCTTGGTAATAAGAAAACATTGATAATAAGAAAACATTCATTTCCTTGATAATAAGAAAACATTCATTTTGTTTCTGCTCAATCTGCTTGAATCGTTAGTAGTAGAATGTTCAAATGTCAACAGTGACTTTTCCTTACTTTGAACTATCAGTATGCCAAATTTTATTTCTCCTGTTCGGATGGTTAATAAGTATATAAAGGACAGGCAGACAGTCATTCATTTTGATCTAAGTGAACTATTATTATTTTTTCTTTGAAATTTTATTTTTTAAATTTATTATAATTGCTATTTTTTCTCCTTTGCTGGAATTTAACTTGGATTAAACTAGGGTTGTTAACAAAAAAAGACGACGAATTTGAGTAAACTAGGTTAAAGCGAAAGGATGAACTGGCAAACATTTCAAGTGCAATTTCAAAAATGTTTGCTGAAAACGATAATAAAATGAAGTGGTTTCATTTTATTTCACTGTAAATCCGTTTCTCTGCTGTTAGAGTAAGTTGACAGAAAAGACAAACCATCATTTAGTTTTTCGGTATAATTCTTTTATGAGATCGTTCAAAATGATAAATAAATGAAATGGTTTCGCTTACATTCACTGTAAATCTGTTTCGTTGTTGAAAACGGGAGAGGTCCGAAGAGATTAACTGGCTTCTACTTTCTTTGTGTAGTTGCTTCTTAAATTTGCTTAATAATTAAAAGAAATCGTTTCGCTTTTCACACTACAAATCCGTTTCGCTGCTGTTAGCGAAAAGTGTCAGAAAAGAAAAAGTAGCACCTACTTTCTTGTCATAGTACTTTGATGAGTTTGTTTGAAATGAGAAATAAATGGAATGGTTTCGCTTTTCATAGTGGAAATCCGTTTCGTTGTCGTTAGCGTAAAGTGTCAGAAAAATAAATAAATTAATTAAAATTCGAATTACAGAATTATTAGAAATAAATTATAGAATAATTACGGAATTATCACAGAATAATTACAGAATTATTGCAGAATAAATACAGAATTATTATAGAATAATTACAGAATTATTACAGGATTATTACAGAATAAATACAGAATTATTAGAATAAAATTATTATAATTATTATAATTAGAAGAATTAATGATTTAATTTGAAATATGTGCTTTATTTTCTGAAAAGAGCAATTGAATTATTTTTTTGTATTAAATTCTTATGAAAATTTTGCAAATTGGAAAATGTGTTAAGTTCTCGAAAAGTGAGAATTCATCACAAAAATTATGAAGTTTAAAGGAAAATAAAAAGTTGAAAAATAATTTTTAACCAGATCAATCAAAATGGGGATTTATAAATATTTTCGTTTTTATATATGACACGCTGCATAATTTATTTTGTTGCATAATAAATATCTGATTTTGGATTATGTTTATGCAAACGTTAATTAAAAGAACTCAATTTTTACAATGAAAATATAGTGAAGATGTTGGATACGTGAACTTTCCCTTAATCATTATTCTTTAATATTTCTATCTATATTAAAAAATCTTGAATAAGGACCACCGACGCTGTAACTGTTTTAGGTGTTCAAACTGCAATTACATTTCCTTTGTTGAGCAAAAACTTCGAATTTGCAACTACAAATGAGTGTAGAAATATGTAAAAGGAGTACAATAGAATAAAAACATTTAACATTCGATAACTAGTACGAGAATTTATAACTGTTAGACTTGTATAAAAAATATCATGCGGACCACTCTGCATGCCTCTGGAAAATGCTGAAATGTTGAAATTTAAGTGCTGAAAAGGCATTTTTATTTATGTATTTTACACAGAATTGTTTTCGAAATTCCAATTCGTTTCAAAGCTATTGCAATTTTAGTTTTTTTTTTTTTGGCTTTTCATAAAATTTTTTAATGTTTTTTGCGCTTCATGCTACATTTTTTTTAGCTGCACAATATTTATAACACTTAAATATTTGAAATTATGGAGGTATATTAAAAAAAGTAAAAGGAGTACGATGGAATAAAAGAAAATAAGATTCGAAAATAAGTTCGAGAACTATTAACTTGTAGGTAAAAATACCATGTTTGGTCAATCTTTAGCCCACTGAAATGCAACTACAGAGTTAAACTTTGACATGCTGAAAATGCTATTTTTTATTTATGAACTTAACGCGATTTCGATTTTCTAATTTGTTCGAAATTTATTTCAAATTAAAGTTCTTTTTCGCGATTGTTTTCGCTTTAAAAACTGACTAATTATCCATTGTTGTATGAACTTCAGTTTTCCTTCACGAGATCTTTATTTTTTTTTTACTTTATAGCGTGTGAGAAGATGTCAATCATTAGTAGCAAAAATAAGAGTGTGTGTCAGAGCAAGAGAGTGAGATTACGCGTAACCAGATATAAAACATAAAAATTATCGTGGAATTTTTAGAAATGAAAAAAGAAAACCCTAATAAGGACCGATAAGAACCAGTACCCATTTGAAATATTATAAGCTTTGACATCAAGTAAGATTACTGTTCATTTACTTCTTACTGCTTCAAAAATTCTGTGTTCTTCAGGTTAAACCTTTTTTCAAGTCCAGATGATTATTTTTCAAAACCGGGTAATCACCCATTTTGTTATGATTAACATGTCAACAAAATTTTTTCACCTAAAGCTACAATAATTGTATTTCGAAAACAATATTCCGAGTTTTTGTGGAATATATTGACATTTAAGGGGGAAGAAAAACCATGATGAATGAGATAAGCAATTGCGAGGATGGGTGAGTGGAGTCTCCTAGCATACTTTAAAACTCTTATTAAACAAAAAGTTAAAAAGTATAAACGGGAGGATTCTCAACCTTATACTTAAACAAGAGAAAAACTAAACCACTTTCGAAATCTCGCGAATCACTAATGAGGTTGGCGGGATGAAATAAACAGACCATTTGGACTGTCTAATAAAACTTGGAGGATTTTATTTTTTCCGCTGTACAACTTCTCTCCATCTTCTGGAAATCAAATCATTGTTTTAATTTTCAGTTTGCTTCCTTTCTTTTTTTGGTCTCTTTTTTTATTGCACTGTAAAAATGTTACAGTAAATTTCATGGTTTTAAAGCTGCATCTTTTCTGCAATGGTTATGCAAAACCATAAAATGCACGAAGTATATCCGTAGTATCAATAGTTTTTTATAATACGAGAAAAAATTTTTTCCCGTAAGAACTATGAAGAAAATCCGTAGTTAGACTGTTCTTTTTTTTAAAAAATAGTAAGAAGACAAGTTTTTACAACAAAAATTGTCCCAACAGATTTTAACTAGGTGGGAACAAGTTTCCACTGTGAAAGGTATGTAATTAACTGTACTCATGCCTGATGTGAGTATTTCATATCGGCAGAATTTGTATCGATCAATCATCGTTGGGGTTTGAACATGGGTCATTTTATTGAAAGGCGTGCGCCCTGCTCCCTGAGCCACTATAGCTCAAAAGTAATATTATGAATCGAAAATTTCGCTTTAATATTCTTTCCATTCAGCAATAAAGTAGAATCGTTGTTTTATTTATACGATAGTCAAAAGTATAAAAAGTAAGACCACGCAAAGAATTTTTTTTCTTTAATGGCAGACACCGAACTTATCGCTCTTTGCCCGGGAAGATGCCGGAGGTGTTGCTCATTTAGCATTACCTGGTGGGCACTAAACAAAGTGACGGAGGCGAGTAACATTACCACGCCACACTGCCTAAGATACCCGCTTATAGGGTGGTTCACATTAGATGTAAATATAGAAGACAGCACACAGAGAGGAGCATGCGTGTCCTGAGAGCGATTCAAACCCTCAGCCATTGGCTTCACAGTCAGGCACGCTAACCGCTCAGCCACCTGGCAGCCACATATAAAAAATGATAGTAAAATAATTGGAGAAAAGGTAAAACTATGTTACGTAACGCATAACCACGTGGAAAAAACTGGAATTTCAGCAGACGGTTTTGACCCGCTTGTGAATAGGTTGAAAAATAGAGAAAAACCGCCTTGTTAACCTAACAACATTAAACTGTTGAATACACAGCCAAATTACCGCTAAACAGTTAGTATTTTTCATGGTGTGTTGATTTATTAGATTTCGATTAAGTTTTTATTAACTACGTTTAAATATTATTATGTGATATTCTAATATGCATATTCTAATGGTTATTCTAATATTCTGGATGGATATTCTAATATGTATATTTTAATGGATATTCTAATATTCTGAATGGATATTTTGATATTCATATTCTAATATTCTGGATGGATATTCTAATATGAAATACTTTTTTTAATGATAATTTAGGACATGGATTCTAAAATTATATATAAAGCGAGGTTATTATAATACAACCAGTATCATAAGGAAAAATAGAACAACATTAGAAAATGAAACTTCTACCAATAAATATTTTTATTTGCAATTCAAGTTATTCAGGTGGGCAACGCTACAATATTTTTCTTCAGTTTTAAACAACATTGTCAAAATTACACAATCTATCACAAACATAGAAGTTTACACATAAATAATCACGTGACAGCCTTTGACAGTGCCAACAATTCAAAACACATTAACATTCTTTTTTGACAGCTTAGATTTTTTTTACAGATTTGAATCATACGTTTTCCATAACGTTTCCTTCAAGTCCAGCTGTATTTTTCAATATAATTATCAAATATTTTGAATATGTAGCATTTCATGACATTCAAAAATATTTCTCTTCATTTAAAAATTTTATTTCATTTTGTAGAATACACTGCGTTTTTAAATACACATCTTTGAAACAGTAAAAGACACATTCGAATTCATGAAATTCAAAATACTTTTCTGACAGTTTGGTCGCGAAACTTCTGTACAAGTCATTCTTAATTTTTTTTCTCTAAAAATATCTATTCTATGACATCTTTTATTTTTTTAGAAAAAGTATCTTCGGTCGAGGATTTTTTTATAATCTCGACAACAGTGCATAGTGTTTGAAAATGTGATTTAATGTAAAGCTCAATTAATTATCCCATCTAGATGCAATAATTCTGTACAAAATTTATGTGCCACTCTATAACTTTTTTTGTGTTCAATATTACGATACACTACTTTAGTAATCTTAATTGATAAATCTGTTCATTAAATTATTGGTTTTTGTTTATCATTTTAGAAAGTACTGTTTTATTTTAGTTGTAAAAATAAAATAAAAATATATTAATTAAGAAACATGCTTAAAGGATCCGTTTTTCAAAATGAACGATGATTTGGAAAAAATCTATATCGTAATGAAAATGGAAATTGATTGAAATGCATAGTTTTCTACATTTTGTTTAGAAAACTAGATTTTTTCACCTAGTTTAATAATTAGTTGCAAATTTTTTCATCAGACGGCGCTGTTAATTAAAAATTAGAATAAAAAAATAGTAAAAATAAAACTAGAGTAAAACCGTGATGCAGTCTGAGAATGAAATTAAGAGGAGCTATGCAATTTTTTTAATCAGGATGTTCTTTTAAAAAGCAGAAAAAAAGTCCAAAAGCCACAGTTTCAAATTTAGTTATAGAGTTCTCAGATGGAGCTGCTAATTGAGAATAATAATAAAAAAGTATTTAAAAAAAGTATAATAGCAACGCGATGCAGTCTGAGGTCGAAAATAATAGAAGCTGTGCAAATATTTCAGTTAGGATTTTTATTAAGCAACTGAAAAATGGTTCAAAGCAACAGTTTTATAATTTGTTACAAATTTTGTCAACAGACGGCTTCTGACTGAGGATAATAATGAAATATTATTTTAAAAAAAACTAACGTGATGCCATCTGAGAGCGAAATTAACAGAAACTGCTCAAATATTTCAGTTAGGATGTCCTATTAATGCAAAAATGAAAAAATGTTCACAGGTAGCAATTTCAAAATTAGTTACGAAAATTGTTAACATGCGAAGCTGCTGACTAAGACGAATGATAAAACAATATTAAAAAAAAGGTAGAGTAATAGCGTGATGCAATTTGATAACAAAACAAGCAGACGTTGCGCAAATATTTCAGTCATGAAGTCCTGTTAAGCAGCAGAAAAAAAATTATATTACAGTTTTTTTAGAGATCAGCGCCATTTGTTTCTAATTTTTCTAAATTGATATTTGGAGTCATCGGTTATTTTCATGGTCATTTCAAGTTTTTTCATGACAAAATTACCTGGTGTCATAAAAAAACTTGCAAATTAATGTTTAGTTTCAGTTGCATTAAAAAGCTTGTTTTGAAGATTATGTTTGAACTTTTTTAAAGATGAAATAATTTAAAAATAAATATGCAATTAGTGAATCCATTATTTATAAAAATTAAGCAATTTCTGATACAGACTGTAAAGATAATTGGTAACATTTCGAATTCAGATGCCTTTTTTAGATACCTTTTCGTTATTCCTATTTCTTCTTTCAAAATAAGTTTCGTTAAGCGATAAGCTTTATATTTGTACAGTGATTTATTATGTAGCATACATTCAGTTAAAAAGCTTTAATCTTTTGAAAAATAAAATTTTAATTGTTGCTAATATTTAGTAGAAATTTATTTTACACTTCATAACGCTAAAAACAGATATTTGCATTTTCATAAGAATGAATATAAAGCGACTTGAACTTGTTTTTTATATCTGAGATCTTTTTTAAGGATCTAAGATTTTATTTGCATCTTTGTACTTTTGATTTAGTTTAAAAACCAAATTTTAGAAAGACTAAAGCAAAATTTTAAATTGAGATACGGGCTGAGAAAAAATACGAAATGCCCGTGTCTTCCAGTCGAAATGCATATTGATCCTTTTTGTTACATTAAGAGGTTTTGCAAGAAATAAAATTATTTTTGCAATAAAAATATTGGTAATTAATTTTACATTATATTCGTAATACAGTATGGCATGATTAAAAATAACGCTGGATTTAAATTCTCATAATTAGATAGCACATTTACTTAAATTGACTAAGATGGGACATATTTTCAAAGTGTAATCGCTATAGTTATGCAGAGTGTTATTATGAAACTACATTTGATGTTTATTTTTATATGTTTATTAAAATTGAGATTAAAAAATAAACGTGCCCATTGAGATACCGTAATTAATATTTTCTCCTAAATAAAACTCATGAAATTCCAGCAATTTACTTCATTAAAAAATTCATATTTTCCCTTTTTATAACTTTAATTTTGCACGGAGAAATAATTTTTTGATAAAATTACCATATTGTGGGGTAATGGCATTTCTGGTAAAAATAATCGTAATTTTGATTGATAAAACCAAAATGTAATAAATAAAATGTGAATGATTATAGGCATTTAAACTATTCATTTCGTAATTTTTCCATTTAAATGGTATTGGGCTATCTGGAAATCCTGGTTTTCAAAATTATAGTTCGTATTACCACACGTTTAGTAAGAAATATAAATCTGAAAAGTAAATTTAACCGAATAAATGGTTTTTATGCCATGCTCTAAAAGATGGCAAAATTACCAAGTTTTACCTTATTTATCGAATCGTATCACATTTTATAATACCATATTTCATAGTTAATATTTACTAAAGTGCTTTGTTAAAAATTACCGAGCGTTTCAGTATTCTCATAGAACTAAAAATCTGGTAAATTCTATCTCATTTCGGTAGTTTTGATCGTGCTTTTTTCTCAATGTGAATTTGAATTGATTTTTATTTCAAATTAATGGAGTATTATTATCTATTCCTATTGATAAACTCATAAAATAGCGCTAACATCCCTTGCTAAACTCATAAAGTACCACCAAATTATTCCCTTATATTTAGTTAATTACATTCTTAAACATAACAAAAAATGTCTTAAAGTTGTGAGTAATATTAAAAGATTAAAATAATAGCATATTAATTTCATAGAATTTGGTCGTTAATACCTCTACTTAGGGCAATATAATAATAATATACTTTGAAATTATTTAGCAGAGTATACTAGTACAAATTAGCCAATAAGATTCTTATACGTATTAACAAAGCGTTTATATTATTAATTAAGGAAAAATAGCTTTTATGCATTCTGCTGCTATTTAGTGAAAATTCATGAAACTTGTTAAATGTCTGTCAAAAATGCCCAGTTTTTTTAAAAAAAGGTTTTGAATCACCATATTTTCACATTCCCTTCATGCAGTCTATTTTTGCTATTAGCATATAAATATTTTTAAAATAGTTTATGAATGATTCTATATTAGCACAACCTGCAAAATAATTAAAGTCTTTTTTATGTATGTTCAAATATTATTTTTTTAAATTATTTGCATGCATTAATTTTCATTAGATTAATCTCATTGGTATTTACTAACAATAGAATAAACTAATTTGTTGTATCACTGAAGTAATTTCTCGAAAAGTTTGATTGTATAATATTGCTTATGACGCATTGCTTTTACTGAAAATGAGAGTAATTTATCATCATTACATACAAACATCAACCCA
Organism: Parasteatoda tepidariorum; assembly: GCF_043381705.1. Classification (NCBI taxonomy): domain Eukaryota; kingdom Metazoa; phylum Arthropoda; class Arachnida; order Araneae; family Theridiidae; genus Parasteatoda; species Parasteatoda tepidariorum. Next base: position 22,116,201 of record NC_092205.1, on the reverse strand, counting down.
AACACTTTCAACACTAAATTCCATTTCTCTTTACAGACGTAGTAATTAAAACTGCAATTGTTGCAAAATTACCATTTTCGGATGAAAATAGTTATAAATTATTATTAAACAGTATAAGTAAAAGCATACCACAACATTGCTTTTTTTGTAACAAAACTTGAAGAACTGTTATTGATACAAAATATTAATCAGTCTATTCGTTAGAAAATGTTTTTTTTCCTTAAAAAAAACTTAAATTGGTATGCCATGTTCGTAAAATGATTGAAAGCTACTTTACAACAATATTCTTGAAATCCTTTTGAGTGCAAAAAGTTTTGTGTGAGTAACGTGTCGTCATCTTGGAGCCATGGAATCAATACTGCACAGATAGAGCGAAACGTCAAGTCTGAAAACAGTTCCGCTTGGACGGCGTCGCCTGAAATAAATAAATTATAAGAATGCATTTTGCTTGAATTAAATAAGCATTTATATATTTTAAATATTAATTTATCGAGTGTTCCATATTGACCACCTTTAATGCATGTTTTCTAATTCTTCTGAGAACTCATGTCAAAAAACTATGCACATTCAGTTGTCACAAATTATCATTTAAGGACTAAAAAAAAAATTCAACCTCTGTCTAATCACGATATCGGTTAAAAGGAGAGCAAAAAAAGGAATTAAAATAATCTAAGTAAGATTAATTGAGCTTAAAGATGTTCTTCAAAACTAATCAATAGAAATAAGAGAATAGAAAGTCAACCGTTTAGGTGCTTTAACATGGTTTTCGAAGCTTTTTTGCTTAGAAAAATAATTAAAAAGAAACAACAGCTTAAATGCATCACACTTGAAGCGAAGCTATAATTTTAAATAATATATGCCATCATGCTGTGAAGAATTATCTCTGCTTTAGAATGGACAAATAACTGAAATAGTTGAAAATATATTAAGCGCTTTTAAAAACACGCAAATTTGGCTGCCTTTTTCGAAATTAAAATCTTTCAAATTAATAACTTATTCTCATTTTTTGTGAATATTTACAAGCCCAGATAACTGGAGTAAATTTTTAAATATTAAAAAATTCGAAAACAGAAGTTCTTCCATTCCACGAAACAGTGGCTATTCTTCATATTGACGTTTGCGCCATTTTCAGAATTGTCATAGAGAGCCCTAGCTAAACATAGGCTAAATCTGACCTAACAGTCAAGAATAACTGTTGCAAAATAACATTAGTAGTGAAAATTACATATTATTCGCTAAAAAGCCTCACATCATGCGACAGCAGCGCTCTCGAAAAACAGCCTTAATCTCGATACAAAGTTTCAATTTGAAACTTTACGTATTATCTTGTGGAAAATAAAGATTTTGATTTATAAGTCCAGATGTATTTTATTCGCTCTCGAAAAACAGCCTTAATCTCGATACAAAGTTTTCATATTGACATTCATATTGACAATTTTCACTATTTCCATAATTTACTTAAAGGGCACCGTCTATACATGAGGGAAACTTATTCTGATGCCATGTTCTAAACTCATACGAGTTAAAAAAAACAACGAATAGTTTATTGTTTATTAGAATGTGGTAATTCTTATTATGGCAAAACCTTCGAAAAAAGCGTTATCTCCTTGCTTACAGAGCTTAGCATAGTGAAGGCAGTCATGTTGTTTCACTGGCACCAGTCGTAAGCAAATCGGTAAATACGTTAACTAATTAAAAACTTCATTCGCTTTAAAAATACATAAGTAGGAAATAACAGTCGATATGCTTCAAGCTCTCAAAAGCAGAAGCCAGTTTTCAAGACTTGCCAGACTTGAATGAGAAGAAACAACAGATCAACAATCAAACGAGAAATTATTATCAATTGCTGCACATTGTTGGAATCTTTGGTATAAGCCCCCGAAATCTTATTTTATTCACATGAATGCTGATTTCCCTGTTAGCGACAATAGTTCCTCACCATCTCTCCCCAGCATCTGGAAATGCATCTGTGCATTCGTTCTTATCTGGCAAGTCTTGAAATTGGGTGCCTGTTTTTCACAGCTTGATACTCGTCGTTTGCTATTTCTTGTTTATATATTTTTGAAGTATATGAAGTTTTTAATCAAGAAGTACCATAAAAGTCCAGCTAGTTTATTTAACTATTTTTCACGACGCAAAACCGGTCTTTTTTTCACTCTTAAGTGGGCAATTTTCGGAAATAATATTTCAGTTTTCTCTTTTTTTAAATACATATTTAAACTTTGAACGTTCACACATTTATAACCACATATTGTGTAAGTTAATTTTAAAGACCGTCATCTGGAATCCTTCTTCTTATTGATAGCTTCTAAATTGTTACTTTGTTGGAAACGTCAAGAAAAACAGACACTATTATATGTCAATCTTTGTCAACAATGCATTTGTTTCGAAAACTTTCTGAATTTTCTTTGTGCTCTCTAAAGTTTATGATAACTGCATCGAGTTTCTTTTGATTAAATTTTTTGAAAAGCCAGCCTATCTCCCATACTATTTTGTATCTATGGAGAATAAATGCGTTAAAATGATTTAAAAACAAATTTAATCCTATAAACAGAATGCCTTTTAGAATAATAGAATGTCTTCGCCTTTTAAAAGAAGCACAAAGAAAATCGTTTGAGAATCCATCTCCAATTTCTGTTTTCGATCTTCCGAGAAGGATTCCGGTTCATTTAATTCTTCTTTTTGGAAGTATTTGCTTTGGTGATACAATGCCTCTCCCAATTACATTTCATTCTTCCATTACCATTCCTTTTCCAGAATCTTTTGCAAATTTACGATGTATCTTTCGTCAAATGACGTCATTACCATTTGCATGATGGGTAAAATGGAAAATGAGACGAAAAGGAACTCCTTCTATAGGCTAGATTCGATTAAAGTGTAATATATCGGCTCGATTGTTTCGAATTGTCACTAATGTTTACGGTTTCAGAAAAGTGAAATGGAATTTGGAAATTATCTTATCTCATATAGAGATAGAGAGAATTTTTTTAAACTGAATATAATCTTTGAAATGAATGTTTGGCAAATATTCCGCGTTCAAATGAATACAATTTCGCATTAAAGTTTTAATGATGTCTTTATCACCATTAAATCTTAATCTTAATATGTAATACACTTTTAGCAACATAGCGGATAATAAATTGTATTAAAATGACGATAAACTATTATTTTTCATGAATCCTGATAATAAACGCCTTTAACATTTTGTAAAGCAGAAAAAATTGAATCATAATTTTAGTCATGAAGATCCATAATAATTGTTCTGATCATATGCACGGCTGCAAAGAAGCAATCTGTTTTATGCTTAGACTCTTTTTTATTCAAAAAAAAGTGGGTTGATTAAAAAACTATGTAGTTTAAGAAACAAAAACAAATGTTTTTTCTTCAATTATTTACTAAGAACTCTGATAACAAACGCCTTTAGCATTTTGAAAGGCAGAAAAATTTGAATCAGAATTTTAGTCGAGAAAAGCCATATTAGTTGTGGTCCTCATATCCTCGGCTAAAATGAACAATCTGTTTTATGTTCAGAATTTTGAAAAAAAGGTGAGTTTCAGAAATATTTATTCTTCAATTATTTACTAACAATCCTGTTAATTAACGCCTTTAAAATTTTGAAAGACAGCAAAATTTGAAACAAAATTTTAGTCGAGAAAAGCGATAATAGTTGTGGTCCTCATATGCTCGCTCGGTTCAAATGAAGCAATGGATTTCATGCTTAGAACTTTCAAAAAAAGGTGAGTTTCAGAGATAAAGACTATTTTTTTCCCAATTATTTACTAAATCAGAGCTTCATTCAAGAACAATCAATAAAATTGTGGTCATCATATGCACGACTAAAATGAAGCAATTTGCATCAGGTCTAGAATTTTAAAAAATGTGGTTGTTTAAAAAGAATGCAGTTTAAGAGTTAAAAAAAGAGTTAAAAACTATTTTTCTTCCTATTATTTACTAAGAACACAGATAATAAACACCTTTAACAATTTTTTGAGGATAAAAGTTTGAATCAAAATTTTAGTTAAGAAGAACCTTAAGAACTGTGGTCATCATATGTATGACTAAAATGAAGTGACCTATTTTAGATTTTCAAAATTTACAGTGATTGGTTTACTGAAAACCATACAGTTTAAGACATAAAAACTACGTTCCAATTTAGTATATACTTTGCTAAAAAAAATTTACGATCGGTAATACGTATATTAGATGTAATAATAATGACCATCATAATAATTATTATTTTCTAATCATAATTTTAAGAAGAGTATTTAATAATAAGGATCGCTCCCCTACTCGAACATTTTGAAGATATTACGAACGAAATAAATTACAAGTTGCTCTGTACAGTTCTCCCCAAAAATTAAAGTTTTCTTTTTAAAAGCATCTACGTTAAAAACTCGGATAAAATATCTAAACATTTTTAAGTTTTCCCTTTTCCAAATATTTCTAACAAAATGATTCTCATAGTTTACGAAACTCTGATTTACTTTTACCAACAAATAGCAATTTTTTTTTCTTTCTTAACACACCAAACTCTTCAACGACCAGTTAGTTTCAATTCCTCTTGCACGAAAGACCTACTCAGTAGAAAATCATCTAAACTATTATACGCCCAAGTCATGTTAGCAAGACGGGAAACAATTGACAAAATAAAAAAACAAACCAAATATGCCATCTTATATACTAGCATTACCTTTAGTAGCACTTTTCTTAGATTTCTAACATTTACCAACTACTTTGGGAAGAAAGGGAAGATGAAAAAAAACCCCCGGATGATGATAAAACACGCAATGGAAGAAATACGTGTGTGGCACAGAACAAAACGGCGATTCAGGTTCTCTGAATGAACGCCGTTAGACGCCTAAGTGTCGCCAAATGTTTTGCGAATGTCACGATTCTCTTCAACAGGGCATTTGTCTGAAAAAGGAAAAGGACTTAGTACTTGTGACTGAGATTCTCTGTGGATATTCTCTGTTTCTCTTTCGTCATCAAAAGATGTTTTTTTCTTCTTCAAAGGAGTCCATTTCTGTTTTGTTATGTGTCCACTCACGTTTTTATGTGAGAAAATTGTTTTTGTTCCGGTGGGAATATTTTCTTCTTCTTCTAAACTGCCCCAGATTCGGTTCTATATTCGGCCATTTTTAGGTGAAAGTTTATATGAATAGGGTTTTGTTCTTATTTGAAGCTTCAATAATACAGTTTAAGTTTTGTTTGAGCTTTGAATAGAGCTAAAGGAAGCAGCTGCCAGCATAAATGCTTTATTTTCTGCACTTGGTTTTAAATTCAACCATTTTGATGTGGAAGTTTATATGCATAAAAATTTGCAGTTAATGTAAGAATAAGTTGGAGTTTTGTTTGAATTTTGAACAGAATTAAAGTAAGCGAGCCGTCATGATATTTCTGTACCTTAATTGCTTCTACATTCAGTCCATTTAAAGGTGGCAGCTAATATGCATGGAATTCAGTGCTTATTTAGTTTTTCTTGAATTTTGAATACCGTTAAACGAAGCATTGCCTCCATACTGCTTTTTGTGATACGTTTGATTCTTTATTCAGCCACTGGCAAACTTCAATGCATTGAAGATTGTGATTATTTTAAAATTAAATATAGTTGAAATTTTGTTGTGAATTTTGGACGGAATTAAAGGAAGCAATATCCATGATAAAGTTTTTTCTGTCATACTTTGTTCTACAATCAGTTATTCTGAGGTTGAAGTTTATATGATTGGAAAATTGTGCTCAATTTAAGCTTCAATCAATAAAGATGAAATTATGTTTGAATTTTGAAGAGAATTAAAAGAACAAATTACAATCAAGCAGCTTTTTGCGCCGTACTTGGTTTTAGATTCAGATATTTTGAGATGGCAGTTTATATGTATAGAAGTTAGTGGTTATCTTAAGATATATTAAAGTAGTTTAAGTTTTGTTTGAATTTTGAATCGAATAAAAAGAAAAAATTTTTTCACACTCATTTTTGTGCCATGCTTGGTCCTAGATTCACCCATTTTGAGGTAGCAGACTATTTGTATAGTAATCAGTGCTTAATTTAAGCACTGATTACTTAATTTAATAATTAAGCAATTGTCCAGTTAAAGCTTTGTTTGACTTTTGAATAAAATTAAATGAAGAAAAATATGTTTTTATAGTGTTTTCTAGTTGGAGATGTTGAAATGTAAGCGTGTATTTTGAATCATATATGGGAGAGAAATTTTATCACTACGCAAACGTTTTGATCAGAATAAGACAGCATTCAAATAAGCATTAGTATTATTTTTACCCATAAATTTTGCTTTTATCTATTATTTTATACAGAGCCATGGAAGTGATAAGAATCCTCTGCACCATGATAAGAACTTTTAAATTTGAGAGCAGATAAGCTTGTGATAACCTTATATAAATACTCCACTTCCTTTTCTGCATTTCATAGCTTTTGAAACCATCAGTATCATTACATTAGAACACATTCCGAACCACTAAACTACAATCTGTAAAAGAGTATTTTGATTAAAGGCACATTCCTCTGCAACGATGAATTATGGTTGACGAATTTTCTGCCTACCATACCGATAAGGCGGCTGAAATAATATGGGAATTTAGCACTTTCATGCAGCATATTCACGTACGCATGTTATGCATAGCACCTTTGCTACAGAACAATCTCGGTTCTCAACAGAATTTGTACAGAATATACTCACGTAAACTAGCTTAAGGCTACATAGAAATGCTAAATTTCTTTAATGTATAATAAAATGTCGAAATTTTTCAACCTGCCATGTAGTGATGGTAAAGACACTACTCCCTGTAAAGCATTGGAGTCAAGTATTACTGGTTGCAGTCATCGACCGAGATTACTCGGTATTGGTCTTTGTAAAACTGTTCTACCGTAAAGTGCTGAAGTTCGCACGCAGATCGTCGGGCTACTAAAGACGGGGAGACTCTTTTTTGGTATCCCAAAGAAGAGTTCTTCCCTCTCTGAGTATCAAAATTGTTATGGCATCTCTTTGGATCATTCTCAGGGATGCTTCCCAGACCGTCCGTTGCCGATAGCCCATCCTGAAACTCTAGTACGACGTAAATGAAATGTTACCACTATTATTTGAAAATTTGCATCTAATTTGTGAGTGACCGATCTAAGACCGATCTTTCTAAGTGACCGATTATATAAATTACTTTGCTTTACGTGGAACGAGAAACTCATAGAAAATCAATGAATGCAGCAGGAACTATCAATCAAACTAATTACCTCCTGGCATCGTATTCAAAAATAAAAATATGTTTATTTGCATTTTTTTCACCTAACATGCATATAAAACTATTCTAGCTCTAATATCATACACCACAGATGAAAATGTCAGTTTTTTTGCTATGAAGTATGTTAGAATTGATATCATAGAGTACAAAGAGTACTATTTCCTTTTGAAGATTTTACTTAATTTTCACCTTCTAATAAACACTGCCAACTGTGAACCAACCAATAACACGCTGGAAAAATTCGAAAGAGCCAATAGCTGAATGGGAGTAAGGCGACCGTTTTCCAACAGTAAACTTAATTAAAATGCCATCTGGTGTACATCTAATAACTACTGTACATACACGATTGGACTCTTTTAACTAACTAGCCCTGCAACACAGGCGTTTAATCTCGAGTTCAAAGCTCTCTCAGGAGCGGGAGTTATTTTCGATTAGGAAATGAAGTTCGTCGGCTTCTTCGCAATTTGGTGGTGCATCCCTTTTAATGGGGAAGTGAATGGTCACTCTTTGGGAGGAAGGTTTAGGAAGCGTATACCAGAATTAGGATTTCGATTGACTTGACCGATAGGGAAAGTTTGTTTCGGAAATTCAGGGAGTTTGTTCCGGTTCTTGGGACTTCATTCGATCCATTCGGAATAGATTTATTAAGAGAACGGGAATAGGATGAGTATTTGTACGGCATTAAAAGGCAAGAGTATCCTTTTGAAATGTAGAAATTAGTCATACCGCTGACCCCACCATCTATCATGACGCATTCAACGTCGAAGTAGTTAATTAAGAAAGCAAGGTGCGCAATAGTTATCTATAATGTGGAAATTAGTAGTAGCATTAAGCAATCTTGACAAATTTTTAAAAAGCGTTAGAAGTCTAAGTGGTTAATAACAATGATAAAAGAATCTGGGCTATAATGTAAAAATTACTAATATCACTAAGCCTTTCATACTTTAAAATGGCTAATTTGAAAAAAGAAATTTTAAAAAAAAATTATAATGTAGAAACTAGTTGCATCACTAAATTATTCCTCTTTTGAAATACATTAGATGCCATAGTAGCTGATTTAGAAAAAATAAGAATTCAAATTTGAAATTAATAATATTACTAAATGTTCCATCATTTAAAACTCGTTAAATGTCGAAGTTCTTAATTACGAAAGTAAAAAAATTAGAATTATCGATCTGTAATGTAGAAATTAGTCATATTAACCTCTTTAGTTTTTAAAGTTCGATAGAATTTCAAAATGTTAAATAAAAAAAAAAATACAACAATTTTATTTATAAAGTAGCAGAAAATGTAACTATCACTAATCGCTTCATTTAACAAAAGTTTTATTTAAGATTTTACTAGTACCATCTATGTTTTACCCTTTGCTGTTCTTGGGCAAAATATTCCTAGTTACAAATCTACATTTTATAGTATTCTTCTAGTTTTCTTGCAAACATTCACAACAATTGCAACATTCCATCATCTCGTGTTTTGACGTTCATTATAAATATGTATATTTTTAAATAACTCATAAGCTCATCAAAATGTTATATGTGTTTTGAATAAATTCATCATCCTTTAAAAGTATAATTGTCTGAATCGTACGTTAAAACGAACTATTTAAGAACTAAAGCCTGAACGTACTTTATACGGAGAAAAAATTCTGTTAGAGTTACCGCTCTGTATTCTGATTACATATCTATTCAAACAAAACATAAGTCTTGTATTAAAAACTAAAATATACGGTATTCTAACCGTTCATTTGGTATTTTTTTCTTACATACGGTAACGGTTTTCCGTTACCATATGACGATTACCATCAATGGTCCTTATTAACACATATTTAGCAAAAAATACAAAACTGAACAGTATATTTAAATGAATGAATGGTTTTTATGTCATGCTTTGTGATATTATGGTAAAATTACCATGTTTTACTATATTTATTTAATTTCAGCACATATTATAAAACTATTTCATCCGTAATTTTACCAAAACCATTTCCAAAGTACTTCGGCTAAAATTACGGATTGTAGGCCAAAGGACCAGAATATGCTAATATAAATAGTGAATATATTTCGTGTACCAAAATATGATAAACTCTACCAGAAACACAGCAAAGTTCACCAGTAGTTTTGACAATAATTTATCCTCACTGTGTAAAATATAATAAAAATTTATCTATCGAACAATTTGAGTTTTTCAATAAACTGCAAGTTAAATTGAAAATAATCTTACTCTTTTAAATTATCAAAACACACTTTGGATAAACTAGTTTCCTAGCTGTCTTATAAAATGTTTTGATTTACTTTAATAGTTTCAGAAATATGACGAAAACGTAAGAGTAAAATTAAAATTAAGTTGTCTGAATTTCAGCTTTCTCTTTTAACTTATAATTTTAATATAATTTAAATCATTGTTGATAGATTGGGGCTATCCACACATGCAAGTTTATCTAGGGAAAGTACAGTTTATATGTCTGGTTTTTGTAACGTTATTTATCTAAATTAAATACTTTAAATATTAAGACCGCATGTTGATATGTAAAACTGCAATCGTTAGGTTAAAGGTTTATTAATTTTTTTTGTTTCTATATTTCACGCATTATACAGTGAGAATTTTTTTTAAATTAGCATGCATAAAATATGATTTATCGATAATATTTTGACAGATTTCATTAAAAATTTTTGTTTTGTAATTTAAAATTGCATTCTATCAACGCATTTCTTTAAATTGGTGAATTTAATAATTTTGTGCAGAAATTTTTCATTTTAATTGAAATTTTCCCGATGGCAAAATATGCAAAAAAGTAAAATTAACATTAAGGGATCCAAACTTTCGACCACTTTTTTGCCCTAGCTATTGAGACGACCATAATATCCAGATTGTGGTTATTTCCAATATTTTGAAAGTCAGAAATCCGAATCCATCAAAAAAAGGGTATGCTTAATCAGAGATAATAAGTTTTTGCTACTTATTTCGTAACTTAGAATATCGTATGTCCTAGTTAATTAGCATGTATAAGATAAGGGGTTCTCGAATCATTAAATTAGAGTCTTGGTACGAGATAATCCGATCATTAGATGAAAAGTTATTCATGGTGTTTCGTTTATTTAGTTGCGCACTGTACATGGACAACACGTTTTAACTTATTTTTAGGAATGAAATAGTTAACCTGAAAATTTCGAGAAATAAATAAATTTTCTTTAATTTTACAAAAAATAATGAACCATAACGTAGCTATGGAACAACTAGCAGTTACGTAACATTTTCTTTGAACAGATGCAAGCAAGAGAACATCATGTAACCTATTCATGTTTTGTAACTTGGCAGTAATTAAGAAACACATCAAACTTAAAGATTGGTTACAAGAATTTAATTGGAAGCTTCGGCATGGAATTTTCCGGAAAAGCATCGGTCTGGGGGGTATTAGGGAGGGGAGGGGTCTACCAAGCGATGATTACTATCTTGGGAATTTCCTTCAATTCCCTTCGAATCTGATTCAATTTATTTTGTCTCTGAGGTTTAGTTGTGCCCTATGTAGTTCTTGCCAATTAAGGCTCAACTAAAAGTTCCAACGCATGGAATGGCCTTAAAAGTTTGCTTTAGAAGAGAAATCTCTCTTGATATTTTTGGAAAAATTGATTGCAAGTTTCTTGATGAAGTTGGTAGAGAGGATGGGTGGGGAATTATATTGATTGAAAGTCTCTTGGAAACCGAAACAATTCAAGCTTTAATTAAGTGTTGTTTGTGTGGAAAATATATTGATTCAACTTGCTTAGAAATGTTCACAGACAGAAAAAAAGTCATAATTAATTTGTAATAATACTTTAAAACCAAGAATTTATGTAATAAAATATCCAACTATAATTAAAAAAAAGGACGAGATTTTATGGATTTCTCTTTCAATAAGATTACGTTTGACAGCGCCACCTAACAACTTATGGAGAAAGCTTAATTTCAGGGATTTTAAAAACCTAAGTGTTTTGACTTTTTTTTTTTTGGAAATTTACTTTCTTATGTAGCATTCTTGTTAATCCGAAAAATATACTGATTTTTTCCCTAGGTTAATGAGTCGGCTGCATTGGCCTTTTTACTTCCAGCTGTCCAGTAAAAAGTAGCCTTTATGTGAAAGTTGTAATCAATAATCAAAAAATTAGTGCTATTGCTTTGGGATGGGAAATTAGTGAAGTTATTAAAATTGCTAGTCTTTGGGAACACAGAGTCCTATGAGAATCATCATAAATGTCTATAAGGCGAAGGTGATTTTGAGATAATTATATCCTATAAAAATTCTGAAATTTGGATGAGATTGTTTGAGGATAAGACTGCATATCATTTTTTCAACAGCCCCAGTCGTTTGTTTGTCTTAACAAATTTGTTTGTCACCCTTACAATGGTGGAAGAAATTTGATTATAAGGAAGAGCAAATGGAGGTTGTGGAAGCGAGTATCCATGTTTGTCCAGTTGGTCCACCCTCTCATTCTGGGAATCCGCTAAAACAGAGGACTGGGGCACATTTTTTCCAAAACTTTTAGTGTGTAAAAATGGCACCAAAAAGAAACTAAAACTTTTAATGCCTGTTCAGGAACCAATCAGAATCAATATTTCAAAAGCAATGATCAAAAACCAATATCAAATGTAAAATTACTTAGAGAATAAAGAACTTAGAGAAAAAGCTAAAATTTAACAGCTATCGGGAACTATTTAAACTTGCTACAGATTAAACCCGCTATATAATGAATTCGGGATATCAGTTATAATGAACTTTTTTCAGTGATCCCGTACTAACAAATATTTAACTAAGGTTATTTCATACCCTTATAGTGGACAGTTACTTAAATAAATGATGGAAAAGTTTTATTTGATGTAGAGAGATTTCGTTGTAAACAGACTCTACTATATTTAGCTCGTTAATTAATAAGCAGTTTATGTGCCAGCACAATCCTTACTTCCTATAATATGCTCAAAAATATTTTACAGAGGAATTAGATATTGAGCACCATAGTTTATAGTGAACTAATTATTGTGACTACAAACGGTTCACTGTAGCGGGGTTTCACAATTTCAAACAAAGACTGTTTTGGATCTGCGGGTATGTTTACAAACAATTGCATGTAACTAAAGTATATTTAAATCAAACAAAAGTATTGGCATCCAATAACATTTTCCATAATGGGGCTACTTATAATAAACATCTGAATAGATGGACTTTAGAATACACAGACGGATAGAATCAAATTACGGCCGAAAACGCCTAGTTATTCCTTAGAAGCACTCAATTTTCATTACCGTCCTTTGCTTTGACGAACGAACGAGCTAATCGAAGTAGAAATCATTGAAATTATATTTAGACTTAACTGATAAATAATTGCTTGGCGACGTGAGAATTGAATTCAACTCGAGTTACACGCCAACACACACCCCCAGCAACCTTTTGTAAATGCCTTTTACTCTTCACCGTTACAAAAGTGCCCGGATGAAATTTAATAAATATTTTCGAGTGGGAAACTCATTAAAAGCTCCAAACCGACTTCACAGAATTTGGCTCAAATTAAATTTACACTTCAGAGGTGGTTCAAGGGTTGTATTAGTTGAAATTCTTATAATTTGATTCCTTAATTTCTGCTCTTTGTTCTTGATGCTCTTTCAATAGCCTTACTTTGTTCAAAACTATTATTTGGAAAATTTCAGTAGTGGGATGATATGTAAGCGGTTTATGTCAAATTTCCATTGGTAGAAGGCAGAATCTTACCTGTATTCTGTTATATTCAACTGCCTTTTTACCAGAATGAAAGGGGCAAATTTGAGCTGGTTTATGACAACTCTGGTTAATAAATAATGAGTCTCAATAATCATAATTGCACGAAATTCTTGAGATTGACTTCATTGATTTGAGATTTATATGTTTTGATTCTTCTTTAAATTTTAAGCTCTTAAAACTAGTACAATAGCACAAGACAAAACGTTTGATTAATAACTCTAAATGTAAATTTCATTGGCAGTTTACGACAGCATTGACTGAAATGTACTGTGATTTGTAAAGAACTTTATCAAGTTACTTTTGCGCAGTAAATATGCATTTTTCGTTTTGCTTTTTGTATGTTTCTAAACACCAAAAGTTATGATACATATTTTTTTCTTTTAAAAAGATCCTTGTTTAAAAATTAAATTGTATGATAGTTGTCTTATAAATTTTTGACAACGAGCAAAATAATCTGAGGTATTCTACAAGCTCCAACAAAGCAGATAACAAGAAGGTAATACAACACTGTTACAAGGTGATATTTCACGTATTCATCTGCAAAAAAATCCCAACGGGTAATGCCAGGAAATCGAGAAAGTTACGTAAGTAGGCCAGTGTCTCGGTGTTCAGCATGGTCATTGCACCATTTCAGCAATGCAAAATTAAAGGAATTTCTTAAATCGATGATACAGGAGAGAGGAGTTCCATCCTAGTAAAAAAACTCAAAATGCATACAAGAAACGCGTTTCAATTTAATTACTTTGTAAGTTGGAGAATGCAAAAATCTCCTATCGAACGCAAGCTATCTCATCACTAGTCTACTCAGGGCCTATTTCTTTGTGAAGAGACCCCTAGCTGTGTTTTGTTAAAGTTTTTAAAGATTTTGAACTTGTTTATTCCTTTTTGTTTCATCCCATAAAATAACCTTTAAATATCCATAACAAAATATGCACTGTGAAAAGATATGACCAAAAATATCGATTATATATGTATATATGGTCATATCGGTTAAGTTTAGCACAAACGTGAATAAATACGTATCAACGTGAATTATTAAGGGGTAAAGCGAAGATTATTAATTAATTTGGATATTATAAAGTTAGATGGTCTATATATCCATGGAATCGATCCTGAAATTTAATTAACTTGTTTACGTCAAGCTGTTAAATGTATCAAGTATAAAATAATTAGTTTATTTAATTTATTTAATAGCTAAATGCGGTGTTTTAAAACAGATTAATCTGCTTAATTTACGTAAGACAACACACCAAGTACTGAAGGAAGAGAAAAAGATGCATTTACGAACAAATTGATTCATTTAACAGAATATAATAAAGCTTATGGATGATATATTATTGAGCGATCATATCTATGTGTAATAATCAAGTCTCTAAGAAATCAATTAATTATAATTTTTAAAGTACTCTCTTAAAAATAATCTTATAATTAACTTCATCTAATCTCAACCTCAAAGTGCAGCAAAGAAAATGAAAAATATATCGCCTTACTGATTCAAAAGCTTTCATTATATCTTCATTTATTTGAAAATCAAATTTAGATGCGAGAAATATCTTCTTGCTATCTCCATTAGCATACAGATAAGGGAAGGTATTGAAATTCAAATAAGGCATCTCGTTTGCGTACTTATATTTTGAATCTTAATACACATTTGAATATATTTATGCTTTATAACATGATGTATGAATATATAAAACGCTTTTTTAACCCTACTCAGTTTAAATTGAGTGTACTAGGTATCCAAAGCAAGTATACTTCCAATTTAATAGTTTTTGATTGTATATGAAGTTATTATAAAGTTATTATGGAGTTATATGAAGCCATTATATGAAGTTATTAAGACTTCTTTGAGAAGATTTTTTTAAAAAGTAAAAACAGTAAGTGTTCTTAGTTATACAAAATATTATTTTTTTCATGTTTTAAACTGTTTAATAAATTTTATTTCAAGACGCTTAGAAATAAATAACTTAAGCAGTCCGTATAAAAATTTTGCTAACAACTTTGAAAAAAAGTGCGGAAATAAGGAGAATGCTGTAATAGAACTATTACGAAACATACTAGCTAGCTATATTTTTCTAAAAATAAATTAATAAGCTATTGAAACTTAAAAAAACGATATGTTCTAATTTGATTGAAAATTTGATACAATGATGTATTTAACTCAATTAAAAAACTAAGACTGTTGTTACCCAACGGTTTTAGTTTTTTAGTTCATTTTTTTTAAGCGGTTTTAGTTTTACCCACAATAATTCGAATGCTTTCACTGCTTACTTAACTGATTTTAAGTGAATACAAATTAATGTCATCACTTTCTCAGTTGATTTTATGCTGAAAGGAAAAAAACAAACAAATATTCTTCTTGTTCAAATCTATTAAATGTTTCCAACTTTATCACTTGTTCAATATCGTTTTTCAAAATATATGTCTTTTTCCATGATTTAAAAAATCACAAAATGTTTATAGCATACTTCTGTGAACCGTTAAACTGGTTTCAAAAAAGCAATAAATAATGTATGTCTACTGAATAATAAATAATGTATGTCTACTGAATTTGTCATTATTGGTAATTTCTTTTAATTCGTCAGCAACAAAAAGTGTCATGTCAAAATAAGCCTGCTTTAATTTTTTTTAATAAAATGGAATCAAAAAGTATTTTTCATTAAAAATAGAATGTTTTAGAAAATTGTAAATAATATTTAAAAAATGCAAAAAAATTTAGATTAAAAAATACAAAAAAATTTCACTGTAATAAATAAAGTTCTCAGACGAGTATACTCATTTCAAATGAGCAGATTGATTTAAATCATGAAAACATACCTATCTGCTTTCTAAAACATAGAGTATGTTTCCAAATTGATACTTTCGCTTTATTTGTAAATAAACAGGGCGGCAGCGTAAGAAAATAAAGTTAAATACCGATCTTAAGGCATTTTTTATTCACGAAATAAATTTTGGATGCAGGTAGGTGCAGTAAAGTTTTCTCTAATTAGATTTTCTTTTCGAATTTTTGATCGTTATAAACTAATAAAGTTTGGAATTATTATAGCTTGTTCCAAACGATGGTTTTGCTAAAAATCATTTTTTTTATTTAATTAAATCGTTCTTTTTCGTAGAAACTTCATTTTAAAATCGTTCACTAAACAACTCCCCAAATTTTGTTGCATAATTCAAACATAGAATATAAAATACTGCTTATGTTTATTGCTTCTAACGTATTTTTATTTATGTTGACTGTAAAAACAAGTGTTCGGTAATTTTAAATGAATTCTTTTTTTTTCTTTTCTCTAGCCGAACAAGTTTATCACGAAATTACAATAAGCTTGCTATAGATGCCATTCAATTTCAGTTTCCTTCCTGTTTTTTTTCTAGTTTGTTTCTACAATTTTTCCCTTTTGTTTTTACGTATACAAAGGTAATTACGTATTCAAAGGTAATATACATTTATTTATTGATTTTATACTTTTCTAGATTAAAAGCAAATACGTATATTTACTAAATTTCTAATTTAAATTCGTTTTTATTGGAATGTTTCAAAAACATAATTTATATTTTCAGAAACAAAATTTTGGTTTAGTCAAAAAATTGCATAATTAATTATACTTTCTATATTCCCCTTTACTAAAAATTTCAATATTGGATACATAGAATTGTAACAGAATTCTAAGTAATGTTATCTAACTCTATTATCAAAATACTATAATTATGATTATCATCGCATTATGTTACTGTGTTATCATAAGGTGTTTGTAATATCTTTGATCATGATAGCCATTATTACTTTTCTTTTAAATATATTATTTTTATTCATTTTCATGTCTTGAAGAACTCGACAAGATTTTTTTGATGTATTCAAAACTAAATATGATATTGCGTTTATGCTTTAAAATAAAACATTTTGAAGATGTAATTAAAAATGATATGAGATGGCAATAATGTTCTGATGTAACACTTAAAAATACATATTTTATCTTAAATTAATTTTCGTGTATTTTTGAATTGCAAAATGTATTTAAACATTATAATATAAAACAGATTGTATTAAAATGAGTACACTTTTTTAAAATATATTAATTTAGAGTATTTTATATCTCTTGCTATTATGTCTGACAGGGCATTTCAAATTATGAATTATATATAAACTCCTATTTTTAGTTTGCCTTATTTTACCTTTCAAATATTGCTGTTTATTTCTTACCGATTGTTGTATTACATCTTGCTTACTGTTGTGTCGTCTTTACTATTGTTTAGTTATTACCTCTTTCCTTAATTTTTTATTAGTCATGATTGGTCTTATTAATGTTTAATTTTGCTCAATCGTCAAGAGAGAATTAAAAAAATTAATTAAGAAACGAAATTACTTTAACATGTGTGGTTTCATTATTATTGTTAAAATGCTAATTGAAATTCTAGTAATAAAAATTTATATTGTGTTTATGCAAAGGTGTTGCTGCACGAAAAAAAAACCCTTAGAGGGAATCTGATAGAGAAACATAAAAACCCGGAATGTGGATTGAAATAATGCTTGACGTAATGGAATCTTAAAACGTACATTTTATAGAGATTTGATTGTCTTTGATTTGAGAATGATTTATTTAAAACTTCTTTTCATACATATTTATTCATGTTTAACTTGAAATATGTTCATTACTTTTGATAATTTTTTAAATTATAAATCCGGGGTAACGTTTTAGAATTTCCTCTTTTGTTCGAAATTATTTTTCCTTATTTCTATTCATTCTTCCAGAAATGTTATCCTATTTTAAGAGATTATAAGTCAATCAATGGAATTTGCACGAACTAAACCTAAACTAAATATTTGCATCGATATTCAATTTTATATGCGGCTGATTCTCTACTCTGGAGTTTTAATTTTTATGAATGGTGCATTAAATGGAATTAATCTTTTAACAAATGACTCCATTATCAAAACTTCTATTCTATTCATAATGCATTTTGCAGTTGCATTATTCCAAACGGTGTAATCGACACCCCCACATAAATTGCATTATCATGGACTCCAAAAAGGCCTGTTTTCGTACATTTCATCTACAACTTTAATAGGGAGAAAAGTTTTTAATGGAATTTCAGATCTCGCCAAATTCAACTACAGCTTAATGATGAGGTGCTTTCATTTGGCGCCTGGGAACAGAGGACTCCTTCGCTGTATATAAAATTAAGCCACTTTTAGAAAACTGAGGAGTATAGTTAAGCCTCTATCTCTAATTGCTAGAGTAAAAGTTTCGAATTTAAGAGAAGGGTGCAATCGATTAAAGGAATTATGTGATGGGATTTTGCGAGAGAACGAAGAACGAGATCTAATTTGTAAGCAGTTTTGAAGAATTTAAATTGGTTCAAGTCCGGAAGTTATTATTTTATTTAAATTAAATGTAAATATGCTTCGGAAATTTACTTTTACTTAATTAACTTTATGGGAATAATTATATTTGATATAGGAAGATTTAATGTGATTCTTAGATAAAACTTTTGAAAAAAATATTTTGGTTGATTGAATAAATTTGTTAATTAAATTAACAATTTGTTGTAATTAATGAGTTATACATATAATATAGAATGTCTCATACGAGCCTTTCTATATTAAATAATAAGCTTTTAATAGATTTTTCTTATCAATTTTAAGACGTAGAAATCATTATTTCACAAAGAGCCATAAAAAGTCATGGTGCAAATTAAAAGTTTATATTCTGAAGTTAAGGGGTAATAATTCCTAAAAAATTACTCATTAAGAAAATCCCAGAAATTCCCTATCATTTGAATGACGTCATGTTTTGGAGAATATCAAAATTTCTAAATTTTCCCATTTGAATGACGTTTGATTAAGTTAAGGATATTCTTGCAACCAATTCCCTTTCAGAATCCCTTTTTAAATAGCAGGAGCCACTGAAAATGAATGGCTTTTTCCTATTTTCATGGCCAGATAAATCTGCGCCAAATCCCAACATTCCTGCTACGGGAAAACATTCCTGCTATAGAAAAACCCCAAGAAGCCCATTTTTTCAAATTAGCCAAATGTTCTAGGATTATCTAACCTTTGAATTTATATTATCACACTATTTTATATAATATTGTTACTTACATATTAATTTAGTTCCGTTGAAATTTAAAAGATTTCTTTCAAACGCAATTTTTAAAGCTTTTGTAACAGAAAAACAGTGTTTTAAGTTCACATTTCTAAAATTCAAGATTTAAAAAAGATAAAAATTAACATTAAAAATAAACTTTTAAACAGAAAGAAAACATAAACAGTTAAAGAGCTTTGTCGTAGAAAATTCTAGGAGCAGAAACAATTTTTGAAAAGATTGAGATATTTTCAAGAAAAAAAAATATTCTAGTCTTATTTATTTCATTTTGTCACTTTTTTAAATGTTGGAAATTTTAATAAAAAAAGGTGCCAGTTGACTTTGCTTAGGAGTTTTTATGGAGTTTAAAAGGGTTTAGGTGCATTTATCAACCTACATTTGTCGAGTTACATTAAAAAATCTCTCATTTTGTCAGCAATTTTAAACGCCAGGATTGAGATGGCGAACATTTTAAATGAACGTTATGGAATTATAAATTTCCCCAATTGAAAACTTATGGATAAGAATGAAAGGTGAGATATAAGTTTCGTTTTTTACACAGTAATAATTTTCATTCTAAAGTAACGGTAAAATAATCGTTAGCTGTCATGCAATTAACCTTAAAATTTACGGTAAAGAATATTTTTTCTTTACTGTTTCGAGCGTTTGCAACTATCATGGTTGCAAAACCATGAATACAGAACTATACGGTCTTTAACCATTTACAGCTAGTATCAAAACTGTTACGAAACGAAATTTAGCCGGAGCTAGGTTTTTCATGAGGTAATGGTTCAATTAATATTTCTGGTTGTTTCATCTAGCGTAAAACATGAAAACTACTAGACTTTTGATTTTTTTATGTTAAACAACTTCATGGTGCTGCCATCTATGCGTGATTGAAAGCATCATATTCTATTAGTTGAAGGTCACAAAGTTGGGGGTGCAGGAATCAGAAAACTCTTGTTGCATTGAGGAAATACTGTGGTGTCAAGGCTAGGACTCAAGCCCTTGTTCTGTTGGTCATGGCACTGACAGATTAGATCTCTCGTCTATAAAACGCACCCATTTACTAGGATTAAGTGGCTTCATTATGTGAGCCTAGCTGGTGAGATAAAATTCTGGTTGGTTAACCTCATTAAATGAAAGCAGTTAATAATAATATAAGTTAAATTTTCTCACAGTTAACAGATTGAATACCATATTATTTATGGTTATTTGACTATTTTTTCTGAATATGGTAAAACAACATTTAAATAAATTGTTATTAACCCATTTTTCTTCGATATTTTTAACAGTGTATCTTTCAGTATCAGTGAATCGAGTTAACTTAAAATCTAGTTTAGTGAAATTCATAAAAATGTTATTTAACGTTTATCCATTCAATTCTTCAATTTTATTATGCCTCATACTATTTTAAACTACTTTGGAAATACCAAAATAACTATCTCTACCAGTATCCTATAAGCGGAAGACAAGTCTGATACTTGACATGATATTTGAAGGCTCATACTATTTGGAGAAAAACGTCTTTGATCAAAATACATTTAAAAAAAATAATCTATTGACATTTAAAACGTTAAAATTTTATTGTTTTAACTAAATACATTTATCACAAAAAATATCGTCTTTAATGATGATGTTATAATTACGTGAAATGACGTGTAGATTATTATAAAAATTAAAAAAAGAAACAAGTTTGAAAAGATTGAGATAGATTTTTCATGAAAGGTGCATTTTAGTCTTATTTATCTCTACAACATTCATTCTTTTTGTCAGGTTTTTTTTGTTGAAACTTTGGAAATCTTAGTGGATTTAAGTACAAATTTATAGTGGTAGAATGTTTTTTTGGAGTGAAAAAGTTTTTACGATCATTTTGTATGATACAATTGCTGAGTTACATTAGAAAACCTCTCTTTTGTCAACTTTCTTATGTTTAATTCTATGGATGGGCTTTAAAGTGTTCTGCATACTTAACGGCTTGAAGGCTAGAACATAAGTATGCAAATTATACAAAAGGTGAATGCTGTTTTTTTTCTTTACTTTCTTTTAGTTTTTTTTTCTTCTTTTTTTTACAGAATTTGCAATATTTATCTATAAAATTGGAATTGGCAGTAATCCGGAAATTTTTGTTAAGATAGTTTAGAACAGAGAGTGGTTGAATCACATAATATTAATTTAACCAAAATAATTGTAGTTACCTTAAATAATTTTTGATGTGGATTAATGATCAATGTGCTGATATGAAATTCTAATTATTTGCTGGGCACATTTTTACTATGCTTATTAAAATCTTTCGCATAAACACAGAGATCACAAGTTGTTTTCATTTTTAAAAAAAAATTCTAACAATTTTTACATGTTTAGTATATAATCATGTTACTTAAACTTTGTAATGTTTCGGATTTATGAGTCGTTTAAATATATACTCTTCTATATCATTGTCTCAAATATTAGTTCGCAATTTTTACCCATTTTGAAAATGAAAGTTGCTCGATAATTTTCATGTCCGTACACTTTGCAACTAGTCCAACTTCAACACCATAATGAAAAATAAAGTGCTATAAGAGTAATAAAAAATCGGGTAAGCATCAATAAAAAAAACAGCTCAAGATCAAATAAAAAAAAGTAGACGATAATTTTAAATTTTTGTAGTTGGTTGCTTTCTATAACAGATTTCTTATTTTTTTATTTTAACCTGCTTGAATATGATCTTAATTTGAAATATTTTTATGCCATTTTAATTACTAATTTATTCATAATTAATGTCATTCAATCAATTTCCGTTTGCACTATTCCTATTGGACGATTCGTATTCCTATATCAATAAAAATACGTTCCTATTGGTTGAATTTGTAACTGATTGATCGTTAATTGATTTCCCGTGGACAGGTAAGTAAAGTGACTTCAGCTTAGGCATCTCTATATTGGCCGAATAGAAGTGTATATTGAATTGAAAACCTACCTTGCCCATTGGACGACAGGGGGACAAACGGCAATTTTAGCAGTATGAAACATTTGAGTAATGGGTAACAAGTTAGCTTAATTTTATCCGTTTTGTAATTAATTGTTATTATGCTTTCAAATGTTATATTATACTACTTCAGAAAAAAATATTCAAATTTACATTCTATCAACATTTTTAAAATAAAACTTTAAGTTACGTAAATAAAATTTAAACAAAATTCCGATCAATTCGATTAGATTAACTTATTTACAGATAAATGTCGAAAAGGAAAAGCTGCAATGTAATCTGAACCAAATGTTCGGACTTACAGGAGCGTTAATGGACGTAACTCAAACTAGGATCGAAACAACTCAGCATAGCCCTTTGGCTACTTTTAAGCCAACGCGGCCAAAACTTTTGGCCAAAGTCTTTACATCTCAGAAACTGGAAATTCGGGATAGAGTAATTATATTCGGTTCTGACTTCTACGAGTATTTAATTGAGAAACCAGTGGCGAAAACCGTTCTCGGATTTCTCTTAAATTACTTAATTCCTTCTCGACTTGGTGAACCACCCCTGATTGTCTTGAAGGCAAAAGTCGCGTTCTCGAACTCTAATGGAAAAGTGATTGGAAGTTGGGAGATTCTGATGCAACGAAGGGGGGGGGATACGGGAATTAGAATATTCCGGAATATTGACTCCAGATAAGGGTAGTTGAAAAGGTATTATTTAGAGCTAGAAATAGCTTTTATGTAACTAAAACTAGGTGATTTGCTATTGTAGCAAAATAGTGTTCCATTTAAAATCAATAAGTAATAATGTTAAATTCTGTTTATCAGATTGAACAAGATAAAAAAAAAGGAGAAATAATTAAAAGAAGTAAAAGTTGAATATAAGAAAAAAAGAATAAATAAAAGAAAAAAAGAATAAATAAAAGAAAGAAGAAATAGATTATAATAGTCTAACTTACACTGTAAGAAATTTCTTGGAAAAATGGTTACATAAAAATTTTTCTAATTAATATTTTACCATATTCAAACAAAATAGTTATTAACTGCTTTTGTCGAAAACGGTTAAGCAATCAGAATTATCACACCAACTGAGCCACCTAATGAAGAGACTTAGTTCCTTGCAGATGAGTACGTATTATAGCCAAGAGAGATAATCTATCTATCTCATGTCCAGTTAAATTTAGTTTTTATGGTTTTTGAATCATGCTAGTTTTAATGGTTAAAAAACCGTATAGTTTTGTATTGGTATATATTTAACCATATTAGTTGTAAATGGTTTCAATACCGTGAAGGTAAAAAATGTTTTTTACCGTAAACTATACGGTTAATTTGATGGACAGACTGCTGTCGGTTATTTTACCATAAATTTAGAATGAAAATTTTAACAGTGTAAAAAAAAACTGAATGTATGTTTTTCTTAACATGTCGAATATGAAAAAACTGTTGTAGTTACAGTTAATTTTGACTAAGAATATAGATCTCAATTCCCAATTTCTAAAATTTTATTTCGAATTTTTTCATTGATGTCTTTAATTTTCACTAACATAAGAGACATATAAATTTAAATTCAAGAGTTAATTTAATGATTATAGATTTATAATATGATAAGTGAGAACCATAGATTATTTCCTTTTTAGTATTTTTGAATCTAACTTTATGAAACTCAGATATAATTTCTATCAATATCAGTTGTATTCCATGAATTAAACCGTAGCACACACTGATAAATTTTGCTTTAAAACCTTTAATGAATTGAATGTCAATAATCACAAAGGGTATTTTTTTTAAATGTGAAAGGAGTAGCACATAGTACATGTTAAACAATTAAGAAAACATTTAAAATTAAAGTTTATTTTTCAATGTTTTCATGCTACTATTTTTTGAATCTAATATGAGGTCAATGGAAATGAATGAAGAAGTTTTTAGCCATATTCACATAGTTAAATAATAAGAAAAAAATATTTCCAGTCATACTTTTCATCTGAAATTTGCGGAAAACTTTACTGAGTTTTTAGTTTTTTTATTATTATCATTTATTTTTCGCTTCGCTCTGAGAAATCTCACTTTTGACGATTCAGCTATTCCTGAGCTGTATTTCGTTAGTTTTGAGAATAGTTTTGTCCCTAAATCACATGATTTGTGAAGAAGCGCGCACTTTCAAATGTATGGCGAAAATGTATAATCAACTCTATACCTCGTCATAGTGTATTGTGAGAGGTTGTTAACTAGAATTACTAAAGTAGGATGGCGACCGAAATTAGACGACGAAAACTAGACGATCGAAATTAAGTGACGAAATATGCCAATCTCTATGGTGGAGTAGGAGTTGGTCTCGTACCTGGGAGATTACGGGTTTGAATCCCGTCACGGGGCTCTACGAGATTTTTTTTTTAGGAAAAACTAGATTGACGAAATATCTTTTTTAAGTTTGACGCGTTTCCTTGATAAAATGACGATAGTTATTTCGTCACATAGGCAAAATTTTTTACTGGGAGCATGTAACAAGAAACTGCTTCGTCAAAAACGTAGAAATTTTCCAGAAATTCGAGTACTCATTGTTTTACGGCGTTGTCAGCATGAAGTCAATTAAGGGTTCAAAGCATGCATTTTAATAAGCTTCTTAACTGTTAAGGCAGAAAATGTTAAGCATTGAATATATCACAAAACTTTAGAATTACTATGACATTTTATGCAAATCTTCACCCTAAATTGGAATAAATTCCTTTGAAAAAAAAACAAGTAATATGAGTGACTCTTACTTTTCATCGAACTCCTCATAATTGCTTCCATCATCCTGCATTGTTTCCATGGTCAACTTGACATATATCCCGTACTCTGTACATATCTAGAGGATAATATATGTATATATATATATATATATATCTAATCTAATCTACAAATCTAATTAAATCTTAGAAGAATTCGAACATGCTTATAAACTAATTTTCGTACACAATATGCTATGCATAGAAGTTTTCTTTTCTAACAAGTTATTAAATAGAAGGATTTTTAATATTTTGAAACAGTTTCTTATTGTTATTATAATTTATTGAGCTAACTTTCCTACACTTATGAAAATGTCTTTAAGAACCTTTTTCTTCACTAAACTCTTCAATTAGCAATTCTGTGTAAGTGAGCTGTTGGATGAATGAAATTTCTTTTTCTTTATTAACCCAACAGACCTTTGTAGGCCTGCAGGATCTTCTTCAAATCTATTTCCGTCAGTCTGATGTAATTTTGAAACGGAAGATAATTTTGCAGGATTTGACTGACAGCCTTACGGCCTATCTCAAGTCTAGAGACCAGAGCTTTTTTCTTCCTTTGATGCCCAATAATCACATGTCCTTCCTGGGAGGCTCTGCTACATAATCACTGTCATAGCTCAATGGATTCTAGGCACACGCAAACTTACTCACCTTGGTAAGCTGGTGCAGTCAGATGGATTATACTCATTAGAATATGGTATAAAAGAACTCTATAAGTGGGCATTATAAAGCAGAAGAAACTTTTTACAACAAATTCTATTTCTCATTCATTGGGATTATAAAATGTAAAGTTTAGAGAAAAGTGTGATATAGCAACAATAAGAAACATTCTTTTTCCCATTAAAAACCGTCATATTCAATCAACAGGCAGAAATAAACTATTAGTTTCAGTTGAATATAGTATATTTTATCGATTGAACACAGCTACTGAAATATTAGCCCTTTTTAGAATATCACTTACTACCATATCACAACTATCCTTTAAGAAAAGATAAAGCTTATTGATTAATTATTACCACGTAATAATGGATAAAACTGTGGAAAAAGATAGGCTGAGGCAAACAATTTTAATAATAGGATCAAACTTTCAAAGTTTGATTTATTGTTGTTTACTTGATTATCATACCACAAGAGGGCGACAGTAGATAACTATTACAATTTTTTTTTTCAATCCATTATTTTACCATAATTTTACTTAATAATGTTTTCTAATAACCTAAGTTATTTATTATATGTTTTTGCTTCTGGTTACATTACCATTAAAATACTTGTATTTTATTTTTTTAAGTGCCTAGAATGGCAATAAAAGACATCAAAAAATCAACTGGAAGATAAGTAAACTCCATTTTGGAATAGAATCAATAAAATATAATATTTTTCTAAATATCTATGAATGCCAATCAGAAGCATCAAGTACTGTTTTAGAATATTTGAAATAAAAACTCATTTTGGAATATCTTTTAAAATTTGCTTGAGGCTTCAATTTCCTAAATGTCTGCGGAAGTTATCTTGATGCTTTGAGCACTTTATAAGAAGATTCTAAAACAAAATCTATTTCGGTATAGACTTTAGAAATATATTAATTTTCTATGGATATATGAATGTAATTTAGATATCTTAATCAGATTATCAGAAGATTCTGAAGCAAAAATCATTTCAAAGCAGATTTAAAAATATATTCATTTCCAATATATCTATGAACGCCAATCAGAAACATCAAGCAGTCCATAAGAAAAATCTAAAGCAAAAACCACTTCTGAGCTGATTTTAAAATATATTGTTTTCCTATACATCTTATAATTACCAGAGACATAAAGCAGTCTATAAGAAAATTCTGAAGAAAAACAATTTCTAAACAGATTTTAAAATATATTTATTTCCAACATATCTATGAATGGCAATCAGAAGCATAAAGCTGTCTATAAGAAAAATCTAAAGCAAAAGCCATTTCAGAACTGATTTTAAAACATATTGTTTTCCTATACATCTTATAATTACCAGAGACATAAAGCAGTCTACAAGAAAATTGTAAAGAAAAAGAATTTGTAAACAGATTTCAAAATGTATTTATTTCCAACAGATCTATTAATGCCAATCAGAAGCATAAAGCTGTCTATAAGAAAAGTTTAGAGCAAAAACCATTTCAGAACTGATTTTAAAATATATTGTTTCCCTATGCATCTTATAATTATCAGAGACAGACATAAAGCAGTCTTTAAGAAAATTTTAAAGAAAAAAATTCTAAACAGATTTTAAAATGTATTTATTCTCTACATATTTATGAATGGCAATCAGAAACAAATCCATTTAGGAATAGATTTTAAATTATAAAGCAATCTCCTCTGCGTCTATGAATGCCGATTAGAAATATAAAGCACTCTATGAGAAGATAAGAAAGAAAAATTCATTTCTGAATAGATTTTAAAATATATTTATTTTCCAATTGTCTATGAATGCCAATCAGGGAACATAAAGCCCTCTATCGGAAGAATCGAAAGCAAACTCAATTTCTGGATAGATTTTGTCCTTCCGGAAATAGGAAAGAAAAAAAAAACTCTTACCTGGACAATTATTGGGCAAGAACCTCCTATTGTGTAAGTTCTTCCCTCCATGATGTAGGAGGGGGGAAATGATGTGTGGTCGTGGTGGAGGTGACATCTTCTTCATGTCAGAGAGCAGTGGCATCATGACACCACCCATGGAATCCAGGGGATTCGGTGATGTTGGCAATATGGGAGTTATACTGCTGCAGAGATTGCTTTCTCCTGATGGACCCCTCACATCAAAACTTTGAAAAGAAAAACTACAATTAATTAATATATCAGATTTAGATTTAAAATAATTAGTCTAAACTATTTGGAAGTAATTATCACCTTCTAATAAGAATATAGGTTAAGCATAAATTGTCTAAACTATTTGGACACAATTTTATCTTCTAATAATAATATTGTTTAAACATAAATGGCCCAAACTATTTGGATATCTTCTAACAAGAATACAGTATAAAAATAAATGGTATAAAAATAAATCTATTTGACTGTAACTAATACTTTCGAATTATAACAATCGAATATAATTTAAACATAAGCGGTCTAAGCTATTTGGATGTCATTAACATCTAATAACAATACAGTTTAAACATAAATGGTCAAAATTACATGGTTAATTAACATATTCTTATTCGAAGATGTTATGTCGAAGAATATGGTAGATATGGTTTGGACTAGGGATGTACCAAGTACCTGGCTATTACCTGGTTATCGGGCTAACCGGTCAGATATTTATAACCTGGCTATTACTCTAAACTAGCGATAGTCAGAACCGGTCAGCGTTAGTCAGATTTTCAGTTTCAAGACACGGTACAGAGTACCCGGAGAATATTACCGGCTTTCTGGTCCCACGTAACACTTGCTTATGTTCGTAAGAATCATATTCACATTTACAGTAACCTAAAAACTATTCATAAGTAATAATTGCAGTTTTTGAAATCCATGTATTCCATCACTTTTTTCATAAAAAAATCAAATAATGGATTTAGGCACTACATACTTTGCTCTTATGGGGATATTTACTCAGGGAAACCTTGGTAAAGTGAAATATGTTCGCTAAAGTGAGGTTTCAACTTAAATGCAAATTCAGGAACATGATACTGAAGACTTTTTTTTAACTAAATTAATGTTAGACTATTTTAAATAAAGATGTTTTTCAATACTAATGTTCTACTTCGTAGCCTTGTAATTCTGAACCCAATTCAGAAGACAAGAGAACTAAAGAGAATTTGATCCATCAAATATTAAGAGAAATTTGTTGTGCAGGACTTTTTGCTGGAACTTTTTGTGTTTCTTAATCTTTAGCGTTCCACAGAGGACTGATTTTAAGACACGGTTCTCAGCAGATCACCGAAATTAAGCATCACTTGCAACGGTCAGTGAGTGACAAATTTAAGTGACAAATTTAATCAGTCAGCGAAGGGACTGAGGGTCTGTGATATCGGTTCTTGTTAAATTGTTCCACTATTAAATATTCGCAGTTAGTCAGGTTACTAAAACAGGGGTGTCATATCCTTTTCAAAGGATCAAAATTGTGATGGCATGATTTCGGATCATCCTTAAGGAAGTTTCATAAACCGTCGCTAATATGCTTACATTATTAATATAACTTATCCGTATTATGCATTAAAAAGTTTTCGATTTTATTTTCCCTTTTATTTTACTTCAAAGTTTCTTTTCCCACAGAAAACATTCAATCTTTCTAATGCCAATAGTAATGTATAAAACTCGACTTCCTTTTCACACTGTTAATCAAATTTTTATCAAATTTTTAATAGTATTTCATGCATTCAACACCAATTTTATGTATTCTACACCACTCGTGATTTATACTACTAGAACTTACACTTAGGTTTATTAATTAGATTAAAGAAAATATATATTTTTAGCCATATTTAAAATAATTGTAAAATATTCTGAAAATCTAGATCCTTTGAAATAAAGCACCGAATATTTAAAAATTTAATCTTATTTAAAATGTAAATTAAAAAAAATATGCTAAAACAGAAATTAATGATAAGTTTCATTTCTTGAAGNCAATCAGAAGCATAAAGCTGTCTATAAGAAAAGTTTAGAGCAAAAACCATTTCAGAACTGATTTTAAAATATATTGTTTCCCTATGCATCTTATAATTATCAGAGACAGACATAAAGCAGTCTTTAAGAAAATTTTAAAGAAAAAAATTCTAAACAGATTTTAAAATGTATTTATTCTCTACATATTTATGAATGGCAATCAGAAACAAATCCATTTAGGAATAGATTTTAAATTATAAAGCAATCTCCTCTGCGTCTATGAATGCCGATTAGAAATATAAAGCACTCTATGAGAAGATAAGAAAGAAAAATTCATTTCTGAATAGATTTTAAAATATATTTATTTTCCAATTGTCTATGAATGCCAATCAGGGAACATAAAGCCCTCTATCGGAAGAATCGAAAGCAAACTCAATTTCTGGATAGATTTTGTCCTTCCGGAAATAGGAAAGAAAAAAAAAACTCTTACCTGGACAATTATTGGGCAAGAACCTCCTATTGTGTAAGTTCTTCCCTCCATGATGTAGGAGGGGGGAAATGATGTGTGGTCGTGGTGGAGGTGACATCTTCTTCATGTCAGAGAGCAGTGGCATCATGACACCACCCATGGAATCCAGGGGATTTGGTGATGTTGGCAATATGGGAGTTATACTGCTGCAGAGATTGCTTTCTCCTGATGGACCCCTCACATCAAAACTTTGAAAAGAAAAACTACAATTAATTAATATATCAGATTCAGATTTAAAATAAATAGTCTAAACTATTTGGATGTAATTATCATCTTCTAATAAGAATATAGTTTAAGCATAAATAGTCTAAACTATTTGGATGTAATTAACATATAATAATATACTTTAAACATAAATAGTCTAAACTATTTGGATGTAATTAACATCTTCTAATAAGAATATAGTTTAAACATAAATGGTCTGAATTACATAGTTAATTAACATCTTCATATTCGAAGATGTTATGATGAAGAATATGGTAGACATGGTTCAGACTAGGAATGTACCGAGTACCCGGCTATCGGGTACCTGGTTATCGGGCTAACCGGTCTGATTTTTATGACCTAGCCATTATTTTGAACTAGCAATAGTCAGAATCTGATTTTTAGTTTCTACACTCAGTACAGAGTAACTGATGGAGAATATTACCGGTTTTATAGTCCCTGGTAAAACTTGTTTATGATCGTAAGAATCATATTCACGTTTACAGTAACCATAAAACTATTCATAAGTAATAGTTGCAGTTTTGGAAATCCACGTATTGCATCACTTTTTTGATTTAAAAAAAAAACTGAAATAAAGGATTTAGGCGCGACATATTTTGCTTTTGTGTGGATAGTTACTCAGGGAAACCTTGGTGAAGTGAAATATGTTCGATAAAGTGAGGTTTCAACTTAAATGCAAAATTCAGGAACATGATACTGAAGACTATTTTAACTAAAGTTTTTTTTTAATACTACTTCGTAGCCTTGTAATTTTGAACCCAATTCAGAATACAAGAGAACTCCTGGATAAAATATTGAGAGAAATTTGTTGTGCAGGACTTTTTGATGGAACTTTTCACGTTTCTTAAACTTTAGCTTTCCACTGAGGACTGATTTTAGGACACGGTTCTCAGTAGATCACCGAAATTAAGCATCACTTGCAACGGTCAGTGAGTAGATGAGTGACCAATTTCATCAGTCTTCGAAGGGACTGAGGGTCTGTGATATCGGTTCTTGTTAAATTGTTCTACTGTAAAATATTCGCAGTTAGTTAGGTTACTAAAAGGGGGGAGCCATCACCTTTTCAAAGGATCAAAATTGTGATGGCATGATTTCGGATCATAATCAAGGAAGTTTCATAAACCATCGATAATATGCTTACATTATTAATATAAGTACATTATTAATATAACTTTTTCGTATTATGCATTAAAAAATTTTCGATTTCATTTTCACCTTTATTTTACTTCAAAATTTCCTTTCGAGCAGAAAACATTCAATCTTTCTAATACCAATAGTAATGTATAAAACTCGACTTCCTTTTCACACTGTTAATCATATTTTTATCAAATTTTTAATAGTATTTCGTGTATTCAACACCAATTTTATGTATTCTACACCACCCGTAATTTATACTACTAGAACTTACTCTTAGGTTTATTAATTGGATTAAAGAAAATATATATTTTTATCCCTATATAAAATAATTATTAAATATTCTGAAAATCTAGATCCTTTGAAATAAAGCACCGAATATTTAAAAATTTAATCTTATTTAACTTGTAAATTAAAATAAAAATATGCTAAAACAGAAATTAATGATAAGTTTCATTTTTTGAAACAAAATAATCATGATTTCTAAAAATAATAAATAAAAAAAATTGAATTTTTCCTCCTTGTCTTTGAAGATTTTACTTTTCAATATGTTGACATAAAAACATAAATTAGTCGATTAAAGTTAAATCAATTATAATTTGTTTACACTAAATCTAAAATAAAAGAAATTAAAATTATACATAATCGTCAGCATGGATTATGCACTGTTGAGTTTAATACAAGAAAAAGTTAAAAAAGAGCAGAAAATAATTTAATTTAAAAGAAGGAAAAAAAGCAAAAATTACTTACTTTTGTCTTTCGTCAATGTCTGGTTTATCGATTGCTGTAACAAAAGAAGATTAAAATCAGTTTAATTAAATTTATTTTACATTTATTCAAACAAAAGTAACGAGACAAACGAAAGTAATAAAAAGTCATTTTTAAAGTAAAATCTGGTAGTGGTTTACTCATTATTTTTTTTAAAAAAACAATTCTACTTAAATTAGATTTTTTAAGCTTTCTTGAGTTCAATTTCAAGCATTCTTTCTAGAATTTTTGAACTTTCAGATTATTCAATGTTGAAAAAAAAAACAATGATACAATGTAAGGTATTTAAATTTTTTTCATGATTGATGGCAGTTACACATTATTCAGTGTTAAAAAAAAAACAAATTTTATATAATATAAGGCATTTAAATTTCGCAAGTGACTACAGTTACAGATTATTCAGTGTTAAAAAAAGCAATGTTAAATAAAATAAGGCATTCAAACTTTGTTCGTAAATGGCAACAAAAAAAAACGTCATAAATATAGTCTGCATTTATTAATTAGTATATTTGAGGTCACCTTCTCAAGACATTAAGCTTGAAACCTCTAACGTGAATATCCAATCATTAGATCAAAAGTTATTCAGGGTGGTCCATTTTTTATTTTGCGCACTGTACAATAAATCTATGCTTAAACTTAAGAATTTTTACGATAAATCTATAACTAAATTTCAACAATTTTCCGATAAATCTAAAACTAATCTTCGATATTAATGGTAAAACAGTAAACAAGATATCTTACAATACGCATGAAATTTTTAATAATTTAATTTTTGTATTTAATCAAAACCTTTATTAATCACTCGAGAAATCGAGCCATTAAAATAACAGGAAAAACACTAAAATATTCCAGAAAAATCAAATATGTTGCAGAGAAAAATTTTAAATCTAAGAACGAACATTTTACATAGTTTACATCCTGTATGCGTCTTTTAGGAAACCTTCATATACCGTTTCAATAGAAATTCGCAGAATAGTTTGATATGCATTTAAAGCGAAAATTTTAGCAAGAACCTAGAATTTCAAAGGAGCACCAAACTCCATTGTCACCAATGCGCAAACTAGTTTCAAACTATTTTTTTTTCTCAAAACTCCAATATCTACTTCAAGTTCTGGTGAAAATATATAAGTGAATCGATAAATAATATTTCAAAACGATGGCAAAAGTGAAATTCCGCCTGCAGAAATTTCTATTATTTTCAGAGACGAAAAAAGTTCTTTTTTCACTTCGGCAAAAACTCTATTAGAATCTTCAACACATTCCAATTCACACCTGATGTTTAGCAAGGGAAAGCAGATGCTGCTATAAAAACCATTTATAGAAAAACACTAAAGATCTTAAAAAAAGATGAAAAAAAAAAAGAGAAAAAATGACTTTTTCAAGTTTCTGCCTCTGATTTGCCGCAGGACATCAGCGTCTTTATATCAGATTTTTTTCTTCATCTGAAACTTCACTCTTTTTTGTTGTTGTTGTTACTTTGATCAAATTAGAAGAAATGCATTTTTCTTTTAATAACTTAGGTTTCCTTCCAGTCTATTGTATTCAAATCTCAAATTTTATTAGAATAATCTCTCAAGTCTTTGCTCAAATTTTTTCTCATTTTCGTTTTCGAACAATGGTATAAGGAGTCTCAAGAGTGGTTTAGATCAGAATTTAAAGTGTTTTTTTAAAAAAAAGCATAATTGTTTTAAAATTTATACTGATTAATCTGTCACCAAAATTTCGATAATACCACAAAAGCTTCCTGAGTTATTTTTTTCCAAAACCTCTGTTCACTGATTTTAACCAATTTTTCAAAT
Organism: Parasteatoda tepidariorum; assembly: GCF_043381705.1. NCBI lineage: Eukaryota > Metazoa > Arthropoda > Arachnida > Araneae > Theridiidae > Parasteatoda > Parasteatoda tepidariorum. The sequence continues at coordinate 22,082,390 of NC_092205.1, read as the reverse complement.
TTTAGATTAATTTTTCTTAAAATTAGTATTTTGATCTTGCGAACGAGATATTTTCAGTGGTAAATACTTAAATTATGATAGGTTTATTTGATTACAAGTTCGAAATCGAGTAATGTTTTAATCACAATTTGATTAATAAACGATAATTTTCTTGAAAATATAATTTTTTGAAATTAAAAAAGTAAAAAAATCTATTTATACTTATTTTCATAGCATATCTATAACTTAAATTCGATCACAAGATAAAACTGTAAAAAATTCTCGATCAAATTCCGGTAAAATTTATTGACACCCAAAGTGCCTTTTACCAGAACCTGTCACGAAACCAAAACTCTCATATACTGTAATTTTTACAGTAATAAATACCGATAAAAACATAAATCACTCTAATTAAATAAATATTACTGTATAATATTTAACGTTAAAATGGATTTTACCTTAAAATGGTTTTACTATTTACCATAATTTTATTTAGAATTTTTTACAGTGTACCATAACTTAGAGAACTTTTTCGTTTTGGAAAGTTCCACTAGTTGGTTAGCGAAAATAAAAAAAAATTATTGACATCCAGTGTAGAACAGAATTGGAACATTTATAAATAAAACTAGTAAAATTTTACTATTATGAAGACCAGTAATTGTTACTCTGCTTTATAATAGTAAAATAATATATTATAAACTAGCTGAATACCCGTTCTTTGCACTGGTTGGAAAAAAGTAAACAATAAATAAAATCGGTCTTAATAAACATTACGAAATCATGCACAAAGCTGAAAATCATATTTCGACACAATTAACTAGGCTGAAACATGTCCAATTTTTTTATTTATTATTTTTATCCTTCCTGGACCCCGTTCAAAAAATACTATAATCGGTAATTAACTCTGGTACTTTTTTTTTTCATTGGGCAGTAAAAAACATATTTCCGCAATGCCTATACTAGGTATCTTGGTATCAGCATCAGTATATTTAGTACATATTAAAAAACACCAAGCGACACTATTGATAAAAACAACATCTACTACCAAAATTACTTACGCATTATTGGTGTCAATGATGCGTGAGTAATTTTGGTAGCAGATACTGGCGTATGGCAATTTTTCACGGTTTTCATGTACGAATAAGTACCTCTTCTCCATTAAATTGAACACGAAATTAATTTTTTGAACTCCAATTTGAACCGATTACATAAATAAATTAATTTAAAGTCTCGAAAATAATCAGTAGCGACACGAATATTTTTAAATGAATTTTGGCTATTTAATATTGATATTATTTTCGAAGACCATAAAAATTCGCCAAACTGTCATCAATGACAGTGGTGCTGTTATAAATACCAATGGTGTTGCGCTTATAGGTGCCGGGGTAATGAGAACCAATTATATCAATATAGGTGCCTTATACAGTTATTGTGGTAACAGGTTTCTTACCACTCTCCTAAAAGGATAAATATTTCAATATTACCACATTTACACATTAATGTACTAAATGCATAACATTTATTTATATATTTTCTTTTGGTGTACACTCCGTGTTGATTTACCATAATATGAGGTTTATGCTCAACTCATCAGAATAAAGATTTATTTGTATATCGTAATACTTAACCTGAGATAATAAAAATTTACCACTACTTTACCTATTGCATATAAGATAATTAATTTTGTTAGTTCCTGTTGAGTTTAGCATTTTTTTTGTCACTTAAAATGATCGAGACACGTTTTAAAAGCTCTATTTTCAATGTAAGAAACACGTAGTTTCAAATACGAATTCAAACACGAATTCGGAGACGTTATCATTATTTTTTTACTTTATTTCCAATGAGCGGCACAATCGGTCTTGCCGATGAGCAGAGCTAGTGCGTTCTCCATAGGTGGAATCCATTCTTTTAGGACCACCAAAATGGGTGAGATACCGTTGGTCATGGTAATTTAGCCGTCTAGTTTTACGTTATCATTATATTTCGAGAAATTATAAACGTTGATTTCATATTTCTCATTCAGATAGAGTCTCGAATGTATATACCGCAATCAAGACGCGGATAGGTTTAGAATTGAGGATTTATAGAGGGTCCCTATGTACACACTTATAAACATTCTGCTTTATTTATATAGTCATGTTGTACTCTATTACAATAAAGTTGTTTTGATGGGTAATGAGATTTCGGCAAAATGACACCCTTTTATTTATTTAAAATTCTTTACAAATTCATTAAAATAAACCCAAAAAATAACAAAAAGACTACTTTTATTTCTTTACAGAAACAATTAATTAAAAAGAAACGTAATTATATGTCGATAATTGCTAAGGCTGGCATGTAGAAGGGTATTGTAATAATATTTAAGTACCTAACTCCGTATTTGAGAACTTAATGCAAATGCCTAGAAACACGTAGAATTAAAAGTTCCAAGTAACAAATTATAGTAATTTGATGGTAATTACATAGTTTCCTCTCAGATATTATTAAATAGCTTACAATTCTCATTCTTTATCATCGACACGTCTCTGATTAAAGTTGGCTCTTATACGCTATTCTGTAGATTACTCTCTTAATATTTAATTCTATTTTTATCTCTGAAACGTGTAATTGTCTCAGCAACCCCATCCTTATCATTTACCAACAAAAAGAATAAAAACGCAAAATAATATTTACTTTAAATTATATTTCACTGGAATATTAAAAGAGGTAAAATTCTTTTGCTTCTTTCGGATCCATTACTTGCTTTGAAAAAGAACTATTCCAAGCGTTCGCTTTTAATGATCGCAGACGACTTTACGCAATGTATATCAACGAAATGAAATGAAATGAGCAGAAAAGGAAAATAACTAGCAAAGCAGTGCTATCCATTTCTGAAGAAAAACGAGGGCAAAATGTTCCAAACAAGAATATATTCCTTCTTTGCCATAAAAGTTAGACTTTAGTTTTTAAATGTCGCTGAATAGAAAGAAATAGAACGTTGCGCAGTTTCGAATGTCATTATATTTGTGGAGCCCTATTAAAAATCTTTGCTTTCGCTAGATATTCGCAATTATAATAATAGTATGACCTGTGTTTTCATTTCTTTTTTTCTTTATTTACAATTTAGAATTTATGTTTTTCATTCTTAATGTAAATGAATTCGGAAATGGATATTTAAAATATACTTGAAGTGAAATGAAATGAAAACTTTACCCCTGGCGATGCTTTAGAAAACATTTTCCGAGCTTTGAAAGGAGACCTCAAGAATTCTAATGGATTTTCCACCCTCGCCGAATAAAGCTATCTTTTCTGACTTGTGAAATGTCGTCTGATGCTTTGTCCCGGGGACATGACAAAATTAAAACTGTCTTTTCTTGTTGATTTGTTGTTCATTTTAAAGCATCAACAAATAAGACGATAAAACTCAATAGTATTAGTAGTAATGTAAAATGTTCGACTCTATATTTGGAATTTGTTTCTTTTCCGACTTTTACTGAACTGAATTTCTGCAGAAAGCCTATATGTACTAGCTAAATAAACTTAAATTGAGTTTTAAAGCTTGTTACGAGTTTGCTATTGAAGATAGCAATATATTTAATAAAAAGTATTCGATGAAATTCCTTTAAAAGTTCATAGATAAAACAAGATGAATAATTTTATATTTAAAATAAAATATCTATGCTTAAAGATTTGTCTTTTATAAAAACACTCTAATAAGACTATTCGATTGTAGAAGATGTTGTTCTTTAAATTGCATGTAAGTAATGAAACTCTAAGATATAGAAATAAAATAAACCTACTTGAGAACAAATAATTTTAGAAACAAAATAATACGAAATAGTTCTTTTGAGAAATTAAAATTTCCTTTTCAACTTTTATTGAGCTGAATTTCTGATTTGCTTTAAAAATGCAAGAGCTATAGGAGAAGAATTAAATTATCTTAACAAGAGTGTTTGCTTGCTAAAAATGTTGTTTTTTAAATTCATTCTTTAACTTCATTTTAATGAAAATAATTCCATGAAAAATAATAAAAATATAAATTGATTTGCAGCGAAATAACACTAAATAAACTTTTGTGATATATTAAATTTTTAAGTAGGCTCGAAATGATTAATTTCATTTTTTTACTTCTATGAACTGAATTTCTAATTCGCTGCTGAATGTTAATGTACACGAACTGATAAGAGTAAATTGAGTTTTGAACCTTATTACGAGTTTGTATTCAAAAACTGCAAAATCTTTTTTTATAAATACACTATATATTTCCTTAAAAACTAAGAAATAAAAAGTGATGAGAAAAATCTAATTTTTAAATAAGATATCTATGCTTAAAACAATCTATGTGTCTTTTACAAAATTTCTCTTACAAAGTTGTTTGATTGTTACAGATGTTGTTTTTCAAATCGAACTTAATTTTAATGTATTTAATGAATAAAAGGAATTAATTGAAGCTATGGAATAAATTAAAAAGGAATTAATTAATAAAACAAGCAAATATGCTTTGAAACCACTGATTTTAAAATAAAAATAATGCTAATTTTAAAATAAAAATAATATCTTGAGATGCTAAAGTTTAAAATATGTTCGTTATATTAAAATTTATTTAAAGACTTTAATTGAATTTCTGACCTGTTATAAAAAGCCTATGTACACAAACTAACTAAATTATCGAGTTTTAAATCTTGTTACCAGTTTCCAATAGAAGATTGAAATTTTTTATTTAAAATATTCAATAAACCCGGTTAAAGAAATAGATATAGAATATGGTTATATTTAGTTTCTGAATAAAATGTCGATGTTTTTTATTAAAATAAACTTTAACACAACCATTTGGTTATTATTCAAATTGCGCAATGTTACGTAAGAAGAATTTATTTAAATAGTTTTCTTTTGTTTATAAGAAACTAAAAAAGCAAATCTTATTTTATCAACTGAGTTTAGATTATGTAAATAGTGGTATTATATCTACCTAGTTAATTGTTGTTACGTATTCTCTTAACATGATGTACGTCAAATAGGCTCCAGAAGGTCGCTGATAGTAAGAAATTCCTCAGCAAAAAGACTATCTGAGGTACGATCCAACTTGAAAAGTTCAAGGCAAACCAGAATATGATTTGGCGGAGCTGGCTAAACTCAGCATTTTTTTGCAAGCGAGGAAGATCTTTCTGCCTCCCTCAAAAGTAAGACACTTAAGGAGGCCACTTGCAAATCTGCAAAAAGCAGTCTAGGTTCCTCGGTTACATTTAATGTCCTTCAGGGTACCAGGGGATGTCCTATGATACCTGCAGTGTGTAGGCGGCATACACCCTTATAGATGTCCCTAGTTTGTGTAGAATAGAAACACTGGTTTCATCGCTTGCAGAGGACCAGTCACTTAGATGTTGTGAAGAGCTGCCTGATAAAAGTCTGATCTGTGTCTGATAAAAGTCATAACTCGCTAAAATCGCTTTAGTTGGACTATATAGTATCAAGTCCTACATTGATCGCAATTAGCTCATTCTTAGAGACAGAGCTATAATCGGAGTTGCGTTATTAAGTGTGGTCTCAAAGAGAGGAATTTTAATGTAAATATCGCTGCCTATACGATCTTCTGTATGATTATCATCAGTATAGACCTGTATAGCATCTTTAGGAACACAACAAATGATTTCCAGAGCAAACTATTTTATACGATCTTCAAGATGAGTTTGCTTGTTTGAAGAATAATTCAAATCAAAGTGGAAGAGAACTCTTGACAGTCCCTCTGAGAGATCAATACAAGATCTCAAAGACACAGATTCAAACTCACGAGAGATTAGGTTTTGAGTTCCCACCAAGCTAAAGGGACTGTATTTCTTTAGCCTTTGATTTTTTTGACAAGTGTGCAAATACAGAGAGTAGAGGGACCATAGCTGTAGATTTTATTGAAGTATTTGACTAGATTGACTGTTTTTAAATGTAGTGGTAGTGAGTTTATCTCATATAAGGCTATAGTAGAAGAGCAGCTATTTCTAAGTCCTAAAATAATGCGAGCGGAACTCTGCTGTACACGTCGTTCCAGTTTCTGAAGCTTGGTTTCAGATGCACAGAAGTAAATTGGGTAGCCATATTACAAAATGGGTCTTACTAGCGAAATGTATGCTGTTTCATGTGTGGCCGCATTCGCCTTCCAGTCTCTGCCAGCTTTATACTTAAAAATGTGGATGCGTTTTCGGGCTTTCAAAACGAAATTTTCTGTATATTTATCGCTGTTGAATTCGAGATCAAGAATGAATCCTAGATTCTTGGAATGTTTTTCATATTTGAGAGCCTGATCATTGATTTATAGTTGTATAGATGCTTATTGGTAGTGAAGACAGTCGCTATGGATTTTGCTGCATTGAAATTCAATTTGTGATCTTTTGCGAACACAGAGAGGGCAATCAAAGTGGTATTAAGGAGTGTTTCAATGTTAGTCGCATTAGGGCCAGAGTTCCAAAGTACAACATCGTCAGGAAAGATAACTATATCAAAAGATTTCGGCATGATTTTTCTTCACTACAGCCAAACAATAAGAAACAAGTAGGACTTAAGACAAAGCCCTGAGGTAGATCTTGGCCCAGTTTAAAAGAGTCTAAAAAGGTTTTTTTCCTTTAATTTCACTTTAGTGGATATGTGTTGCAAAAAACAACAATCCAAACCAAGGCAATACCTCCAAAAATGAAGAAGTCATTTAGTTTAACACTAAGCTTGTCCTTCCAAACAGTATCGAAGGCTTTCGATAAGTCAAAGAAAGCTGCCACAGTATGTTGAATTGGTTTAAAATTTTGAGAACGTCCTTTATCTTTTGACAAAAGTATAGAACCAGATCTGTGACCTTTTTTAAAATCCATCTTATTCAGGTGGCAATGGATGATTGGAATCCAGAAAATAATGAAGTCCTTTTTTTCACTGCCCTCTTGGGAAATGTCCTGCATCATACAGGCATCGGAATTGCAGATTTGTTAGCCCGTTATCCAGGGGCACCATATTAGGTGGGCAACGTTGCTCCCACTGTAAGAACATATAGTACAAAGAATGAAAGAACATCCATGTCTTGCCCGGGATTCAAACCCAGAACCTTTCTGGTGCAAGGCCAGTTCCCTGACCCCTGCACCGGCCGGTTGGCAAATAATGAAGTTTTGCAAGGATAATTTTTTCCATTTGTTTACAAGTCATACTGGTTAGTGCTATAGGTCTATAACTCTCTAATCTTAAACAGTCATATACAGGTTGCGTCTTTGACTGTTTTTTTGATGGGAATAATTTACAGACTAACTGATTTCTGCCCTATAGCGGTATTATATCTACCTAGATAATATGCAAAATTGTTAATTTTTGAGCAATAGCGGTATTATATCTACCTAGATAATCTGCAAAATTACTAATTTTTGAGCTATAGCGGTATTATATCTACCTAGATAATCTGCAAAATTATTAATTTTTGAGCTATAGCGGTATTACTTCTACCCAGATAATCTGCAAAATTATTCATTTTTGAGCTATAGCTGTATTATATCTACCTAGATAATCTGCAAAATTATTAATTTTTGAGCTATAGCGGTATTATTTCTACCTAGATAATCTGCAAAATTATTAATTTTTGNTAGAAGAATTTTTGAGCTATAGCGGTATTATTTCTACCCAGGTAATCTGGAGAATAACTGATTTCTGCACAAAAAGGGGTATTACATGTAACTAGATTATCTGCAGAATAAATTATTTCCGTCCTACAGCGATATTATAGCTACCTCATTATCAGAGTAACTGATTTTTGCACTATAACGGTTTTATATCTACTCCCATAAATTTTGACGTTCAAATGCTGGAATCTCGTTAAGCATATAGACTGTTTTATCGATAAGATAAACAAGTCAACTAATTAGTATTTTTCTGTTATTTAAATCTCTTAGATTTTCATTGTTACCAACAGATCTAATCAACCCTTTTGGGCGAAGTTTCCAAACTTTTTTATCATCACCTCCCTACTCTAATCGACCTAGTATCTTTTTCAAAGCCACGAATGAGTAGTCCTCGTTTTCCTTTACTCTTTAAATGATTGAATCTCGGGTGAGTAAAGTCAATCAACAAACTTTCTCATTATTTGTCTTCTACGAAGAAGAAGAAGTATTTGGAGCAAATGGGAATCCATGATAACAGCCATTACGATTTAGGATGTACGCTTCATTTCATTTTTTATCACCATTATTTATCCCCACCCAACTAAATGACTTAAAGTGAAGGGAAAATATTTCTCCAAGGCGATAAAGTAAGAATTCATATTCTTTCAATGAGCCACGCAACTGTGCCGATCATTTTGTTTTGAGAGAGGGAAAACAGAAAGAGAATTTTCCCCATGGGGATTTTAACGCGGCGCCTTAGTATCATTACCCACATATTTTACATGTCAGGGTGGAAGTATAACCGGGAATTGGCTAATTTGTTCATGAGAAACTTTTCTCAGTCTTAAATGATGCTTATTTGTAAGTATTTTTCTAGTTTTATTGTATTTTTTAATAAATGATGCATTCTCAATCAGTGGGAAAATATTAAAAGATGATTTAGTGTTAACATTATTTTAAATTTAGTCCCCAACTGTTTTATTGTCCAAGGGAAAGCTTATTTTAGGTCTAAATTTAATCTATTATTCAATAATTTTTTTTTCCAATAAAATCATAATAAGGGATATCTTACTTGCATGTTTGTCTCATAAAAACAGTAAAATTTATATGTAATGGAACAAAAATTTAAATATATTAAAAAGTAATGTTTTGGCATTTTTAAAATAATTGTCTTTAATTACTGCCTTAGTACATCAAGTACGCCAGCAGCCTTAAATACAATTTAAATATAATAATAAAGAATCAAAAAACGCATTTTATTTTATTTATATATTTTGATTTATTGATTATATTTTCACTTAGTTGTATGTAACCTTGATGATTTGAAGGGTGTGCTTAATTTTTGTCAGATGTTAACTAAATCGTGCGTGTTTTGAGAGACGAAATCTGGAAAAAATAACTTCGTTGCACAAACTTGCAATTTATTTTAGCGAAATTAGAATTTTAATTCGTCAAAACAGGTACGGGGAAGCACAAATCTAGAAAATATAGTTCCAATAGATTTTCAAGAAAGTATAGTCAAAAGTTAATCCTGTATTTCACAATTTCTAATTTTGAAAATTTTTCCATGTTTTTGAAATAAGCTTTAAGAAAACTAAAAGATTTTCTAAGAAATTATTATAAAACTAGTTTATCCAAAGATAATTTTACTCAATAAATAATTTCTATAAATAATTTCAATCTATAATTGTTGCTTAATTTTACTCATATAAGCAGTGATTTAAAAAAAATCATTAAAATTTAAGGTATGCAGAGACAACTTTATTTAAGACAAAATCCAATGTTTAAAAAGACTGAATAAATAGAATTTAATTTGAAAAAGGAGTTTGAAATTGAAATTAAGATATTTTTTGAGCATTTATAGCATAAACTTTATTTGATGTTTCAAAATTTCTATTTTGCTCTTTAAAAATCATAAACCCGTATCCATCAGTAAAAAGTATTTTCATTATGAAGAAATGCATTTCTGTGTTTTATTTTGTGTTATAAATTTGTTGGCTCAAGTGCTAGAAATTTCGTGAAAAATGGCTAAATAACAATTTATTTAATTGTTATTCTGCCATATTCAAACAAAACAGTCAAATGACCCATAAATAAGATGGAATCAAAATTTCAACTGTGAGGAAAACCGTTTATTAACGGTTTTTACATAATACGGTAAATCAACCAGAATTTTATCTCACTAACTAAAACCCTCACTGAAACTATTCAGTCTTTTGCAACTGTGTACATATTATAGCTGAGAGGGCTAATCTGTCTACTTGTGACCAATACAACGGGAGTTAAAGTCCCAGCTTTTCTCACCGCAACATTTCCTCCTTAATCTTCAACACTTGAAGAGTTTCCAATGTCTTGTACTCCCCCATTTGTAACACTGAACAATTTGAACGTGATACCTTTATTCACACATAGATGGCAGCACCAAACAACCGCTTAGCAAAAAAAGTTTATTTTTTCCATCTCTTACGCTAGGTGAAACAACCAGATCTAATTAAGTAGCTATCTATGGTTAAGCCTAGCTCCAACTTAATTTCTTTTTTGCGATTTTGAAACATTTCTGGTAATAAATAGTTAAAAAAACCGTAGAGTTTAGTATTCAATATTTTTTTAGCCATACTAATTGCAAACGTTTTACTAAATCGTAAAGGTGCGAAAGTGTTCTTTACCGTAAACTTTACTATTAATTAGATGGGAAGATTGCTTCCAGGTATTTCACCGCAATTTTAGAATGAAAATTCTAACAGTGTAAAAGTCAGCCTGCGTGTTTAAACTGCTCTTCCGTTTTTCGAATTTCTAATTATTATTGTACTCGGAAAGAGATTCTTAAAAGTTTTTTTTTAAGATTTTATTTCCAGTTGTATATACATGATATATAACGGATATATCAGGTATATACAACTATGATAATTAGATATCATATATAATAATTAGATAATGACAATTAGATATCATATATCTATACCTGATATCCTTCTCTTGACTGCCACCACAGCTGCAGTGATAACAAGGAAAACCATTAGAATGACAAGACCTCCCGCTACTCCTGCTACAATGATCAAGTTTTCTTCTTGTAACACCCAACCAGATGGAGCTGGAAAAGTATATACATGACTAAAAGAATGTAAAATAATAGAAGTATATAAAAAAATTAAAGTATATACACAAGTATACATTAGACTTTTTTACTAATCGAAATTTAGGCAATTTTCGTTATAATTTTCCTGTTTACTCACGATTTTTAATATTTGTATGCGTAATAGAATTAAAAAACGCGATAATTTATTATTTTTGGATAAAAGTTGCGCATTTTTGATTAGTTCATATTCACTGCAATATTTCATATTATACTAAATGAGGTAATAAGGGGTGTTCCAAAATTAAAGCAAGACTTGAATTTGCCTCCATTTTTGCAACCCTGATAAAAGAACAATTTTGCAGCAGAGAGTTTAGTGTTAGTGGAGTGTACAATGTGTATATGGATTGTACAAGACAGTGCCTCATGCCATACAGTCAGTGAAACAATTCAATTTCTGCATGACACATTTCCTGGTCGTGTACTCTCTCGTTTCGGTGTTCGGAATTGGGGGGGGGTTTATTTGAAATCAAAGGCCTATGTGAACAACCCCACAACCACCCGTGCATTAAGAGAGAAAATTAAACGCTGCATCAACGAAATTCAGCCACAATTATGCAGAAAGGTCATGAAAAATTGGACAAAATTGTGCGTATGTGGCAGCAAAGCTGTAGAGGCCATTTCCCAATGTGTTATTCTAAATAACCCTATTTTATGTACTTTATGATTCAATGAAAAAATAACAATCTAAAGACTAAAAACTGTGTTTTCAATTTAATTCAAACCTTTCGTTAATTTTGGAACACCCTTTATGCATACACCAGATTATAAAAATTCTTTTGGAAAATGAAATTGCAAACAATTTCTAGTCTTATTCCTGATATGTACTTGTGTATAAAATAAGAATCTGTTTGAAAAAAAAGATATGTTTCATTTATAGTTAAAATAAAAAGTTAAATCACAAAAAAGAGTCGCTAAAAACTGAAGTCAAACATATTAAATATGCGTATGCGTTGTAAAAAAAGGAAGATAATAAAAATTGAGATTTCACACTCTTTAGTGGAAACAATAAAAAAAACACTTTCAAGCTCATTCATTGCAGTCTTGTTTAACCATTTACAGCTTCCAAAACAAATAAGTTTCTTTTTTTAAAATTTAGTTAAACAAAGAAGAGCTTAAAATGAGAGGAATTTTCTACCCATTACGTAAACTGAGGAATGAATATTTAATGAGGATAAAAAAAAACGCTTTCGAATAGTTGAAAATAGGAAAGCATTAGTCTATAAGGGAAAAAGAGATATAAATAAACTTGAAGCTATTAAACAAAATGGAAGTGTAATCTTTGATATTAAATTAGTCATTTGCTTATAATGGAAAACGAAGCTTTCAAAAAAAACTTGTTTGCGAACATAATTTTCTTTTTCATCTCATATTTAAGAATCTCATAATTGTATTTTTGAATTTTCGTTTATCCAAAAACATTAACGAATTTTTTCCTTTGATTGTGCATTTATACATTTGCAATTTTGTAATATAAAAATGATGTCATTTATATTTTTTAGTTACGGATGAAACTGTTTTACTTTCATTAAAAATGAAAGAAAATTTTTAAAAACAGCCATTTTTTACCTCTAATAATATCAATACTCAGCCATGCGGTCTCAATAGATGTCTATATTTACGAAAGTGTTGCAGAATTCTGTGAATGAATTGATTTTATACAATAATATAAATGTTTTTCGAAAGATGTAAAACAAAAAAATAATTATTCCGATTTGAATTTTGATTAAAGAAGCTAAACTCATTCAAATTCATAAAATTTTATAGGGTAAAAAGCACATTCTAAAATAAGTATTCTCAAAATTGAGCAAAAATGTGTCAAAATAGCTCCGAAGCAAATAATAGACGAATTTGAAACCTCAATTTATTCAGAACTAAAACTTATTTCCAATTTTACTGGTGCAAAGGCTTGCAGCGTTAAAAATATGTTCCCAATAGCTTAGCCAGGAGATCAATAATTTTTATTTCACTCCTTGCCTATTTCGCTACAACTTAAAAACTTTTAAGTGAATGAAATGTATGTTATGACGTGTTATTGTGGCAGTCACTATATAAAGCTTCCTAATACTCCCTGGAATTTGGTATCCAAATATGGTGGTTAGAGAATCCTGCTATAAGCCCGGAGGTTCTAGGTTTGAATCCCACAGGTAGCCAAAGGACATCTCTTTCCCTCTACATCCCTTTTGAGACTACGTTTTTTTCAAACATAAGTATATGGTCTTTCAATATTCAGAATGCATGGAGTTTTCAAATTCAGAAAGTATTATTGTATATCTAATATTATTATATACAATATTCAAAATATTATTTGCTTCGGAGCTATTTTACACATTTTTGCTCATTTTTGTCACAGTGCAGGTGACGTAATAAATTAAGTATGAAATTATATTATGATAAGGACTGCTCATTGCTCATTACATATTAAAAAATTATATTATTATTGTTGAAAAGGCAATTATGAAGCTCTAAAGTTCAAAAGAGATTATTCTTCAAAACTGTTTACATAATAGCCATTTTTGACAAAATGAGTATTTAATAATGAATATGGTTAATTTAGAAAACGAAAAGGAACGTGCTATTTAAAGGGCATAGAACTATTCGGAAAAATTAGAAAATTTTGTTAACGGCTACTGACCAGTAATAGAATTTTTAATTGTGTGCACTTTTTTAAAATGTGTGGCCACTATTTTAGAATTCTAAATTACAAGAAAAGCTATTAATTTTTTTTAATGCAAAACATTTATGAAAGACTTGAGAACACTACAGACAGGGTTTATTTCTAAAATAAGGAAAATTTTTCCCAACCACTTTAGTTCGGTTTATGTAAAAATTAGGTAATGTATGTAACGTTTTCAATTAATAAAATTTAGGTTCGAGTTTTTGAACAAATAACGTAACATGGAAATTTAACGTAAATCATTGCAAAATAAATCTGAAATAACTATATTCATGATGGTGAAAGTATATTCATTAGACTACTTTAAAATATTATCTTCAATAATTAAAAAGAAAAGTAACTAATTAACTTGAATTCAATAGAAATTTTGATAACCAAATTTTGCCCCAACGAAATTTTGGATGGCCAAATTCTTATCCAAAGAAAATTTAAACCATAGTAAAATAACCTGAAAGTTCGGGAGATATTACAACTTTTTCATTCAATAACTAGCATATATAATGTGTTTAACGTAGGCATACGTAATGTGTTAAACTAACTAATTTTTAATCGTCATTTTTTACATTTAGTCACCCTCTCGTTGATGGTGACAGTTAATTTTCCCCTATTTGGAAAATTAAAAGTAGACAAAAATCTCAGTCTATTGAAGCGAGAAGGCATAGACTAATTCGTTGGTATTGAAAGACATGTAATAAACAGTTAGTTGTACGATGTAATAAGTAGAGGAGGTGGGTGTGGCAGGCGTCAATAAATTGGTAAATACTAAAATTAACGTAAAATCTAAAAGTTTAAAAGTGAGTTGAATAATTTAATAACGACAAAACAAAGAAAAAGATTGATGTAAAAAATATTTAGTATAGTTTTGTTCAAGTAAACCATATACGTAAAAACATGAGTCCAAAATGAATTGTCCAAATAACATCCCAATTAAATTAGAACTAGTCCAAAATAATATCAATTATGCCAAATGAATTTTTAAAGTAAAAAATGACTTAACTAAAAAATTTAAAATAAAAGAGAAATGATCACAATTTAAAATATAAGTTGTTAAATCATATCGATTAAGCGAAAAAAATTTAAGTCTGTATATCTTTGCTAATCCCATGCGTCTTGGTAATTGCCACTCGTTTCTGGGTTGGCCGACTCTATGGAATTGCCGATTGATTGATGTCTAGACAGTGACCCAAGGGTTCATTCGGTTTGCATGTTTACCGAGGAATCGATAAATTTCTGTGATTTGAAACTGTGCATATAAAAGAACTAAATTGATATTAGTTGAAGTAAATTCCAGAAATATAGTTGAAACCCCACGATGCGCGTTTTACTAATTTTAAATCATAAAGACAAAATGGTAATTAGACACGTTTCTCAAATAATAAACAAGGCTTCTGTGAGTTGTTTATAAATGGTTATTTATTTATTTATTTTTTTACCAAAATCTCCTTTCTTATTCTTAGAAATCAGTGGAAAATTAACAAAGACAGTTTTTGTACAGACAAACGTCGCATATAATGGTTCTTGAATTTTGCATTAATTTACAAGGAGTTGTAGAAAGACAATATATTTTTAGAATTGATTTCCTCTCGAAAAAAAAATTGTCAGAGTAGAAAGTCAAATGAAAAAAGAATTTAATTTAAAAAATAGTATTACAAATAATTTGAACATTTTTGATATGGCAAAAATATAATACTGTTTATATTATACCATGCTCTAAATTTAATTCAAATCTATTTAATGTTATAAAGAGACGACACAGACAAATTTACAACTCATTTTACAACTCATTGCAGTTTTGCTTATATCATTCTAAGTTCAATCAAAGATTAAAAAAAAAAAGTAAAGCGTCTTATTTTAAACACAAGAATAAGAGCGATCACAGTAAATTTCCCCTACCTTAAAGTATAAATGTTTTTTTAAAGAGATATGAAAATGGGGGGAAATCCTTTCAACATGTTAATTAGCTTTTAAATCCACCCCAGGGTAGCGATCGGAAATATCTCTTATGAATAAAACATCAGGGAATTCCTGCCAAGATGCCAGATTCCAACGAAACAAATAACTTCCCTCGCCAAATATTTATGGGTTAAAGAAAAAAAAATTATGAATGAGGGGATAAGTAGATACAAATAAATGGAATTTTGATATTAAAAGGAATGGAGGGATAGAGATATTCTAATCACGTGCTCTGTAAATGAGAATGCTATTCAGAGAACTTCATTAAGAGTCATATGTCTGCTGTACTTTTTGTGAGAAAACCATTTTGTTTACAATACACGTGACAAAAACTTGACTTATCTCAATGAAAAACAGTAATAGTTTCACGTAAAGCATAATAAATGTTGCATTATATTATTTTTATTTCAGTAGACTGTTTCTTATTGGCTCTTTTCTCAAAGATAAGAGAAAAAAAAATTTGGATGGTTTGATGTGGTTGTTGTTAACGTAATGTATTTTAATGTTTTTTGTTAATCTTGTATGTATATTATATTTTAAATTTTTACAATGAGAAAAGTAAAAAACTAAATGAAATAGTATGAATAGCTATCTAAATATATTGAGTAAATTTACAAAAAAGATATTTTTGATTTATTGGGTACTTCTTTTTTTGTTCTTTGAAAACTTAATAAAAATTCAAGATACTTAATTGCTGTTTTAAAATTTACTAATCTACTCTAAAAGAAATGCAAACATTTATTGAAGCATTACGTATATATTCTTCTAAATATAGTGCGCAAACATTTTAAAAAATCATCTTTATATTGTATTTGCTTTCTTCTTTGAGGATTTAGTATTGAAAATACTATTTTGATATTTACTCAATAAGCAATTTAAATATTAAAAAGGAAAGAGTATGTATCACTTTCTAAATGAGGTAAGCACATGTTTATATAACAAAACTTTTTCATATGATGCATAGTTTTTTATTTGAATGTTGTGAATAACTAAGTACTGTTTTGAAATTTACTCTACGAGAAATGTGAACAATTAAATGATGCAGTACGAATAGTTTTTTTTAAAAATATTGGGTAAAAGTTTAGAAAAAAATTGTAAACAAGGTATCTACTTTCATAACTATAATTTAAATATTAAATTTAATTAATAGTAAACCTTAATTAAAACTTATAAATAAATTTTAACAAAATTTAGAGAAACGTATTAAAACTCAATTATTTATACCTCTTGCTAATTTTGTAGTCAATAGTTTCAATTTTGCTACATAACATTTTACTTAAATTTCGACGCATGCGTTAATTTGACGTTAATTTAGCGCGTACGGCTTTATTTGTTAATTTAGTGCAAATTTTTTTTTTTGCATTCTACTATCTAAAAGTATCAAACTGATACTGACGATACATAAAAATATTGAGAAAATATTTTTAAATTTGAATATTTCCTAGCTTTTAGTGCTGTAAATTATTTTTATGTATTTCTTTCCCCAGTTTCTGTTTCATTATTTGTTTTTCTGTTTTCATAATATATTTTATGTCAACAAATTAAGAGGCGTTAAATAATGAGAAAGAAAATTTTCACGGATTAGCTCACAAACGTTGCAGTCTTTTTTGAGCATTTAATAGCTTTAAATGTGTGTACTTCTCCTTATAAGCCTTACGTCAGTAATTTGAATCCAAGTTTAAAGAAACGTTTGTAACTTCCACTGGAATAGAGCGAACTGAAAAGGAACATTGGAAAATTTAAAACGACCCCGACTAGAAAGTCATACCGCAGAAAATGTGGAGAGGTGAGACAAAAAGAAAAAGTCATTTAATATTAACACATAAATGAAAAGTAAAAAAAGTTATCCTCACAACGAGCATCGGTTTAATTGATGCGCATTAATTATTCAAAAGACCGTAATTTCTCTCAGCAGCGATTTTTCCGCTTTCTAAATTACCCTAGCGTATATTTTACAGTTTATTTTTTTTACAGCTGTTTTAATTGTAGATTTTAATTTTTATTCCTACGATTTTTACCAGTTACAACATTTTGCTTTTATGCTTCGCTTTGGATGGTGGTAAACATCCAGTATACTAATGTATTCATCACACTCTCAAGGCGGAGATGACTTTAAAACGGGAATTTCATAAGTGTTTGACGAATATTTCTTCTTCACCAAAGATTACTCATTTAATGGAAAAGTGGAGTAAATCTTTTTGGATTTTTAAATGGAGAAGGATTTATAGTGCCATATGCATTTATGGATGATTGGATGAAATTTTTTTTCTGCCATACGCCATACCATGCTAACGGTGGGCTAATCAGCTCAGATATGCCATACAACTCGTATAATATCTATAAATAAAGTAAGGAAAATATACAAACTCGCCATAAGCTCACTAGTTTTTACCCGAAAAGATAGTGCTTTCTAAATTTGTATTAATATAGCCGAAGCAAAACATATCAGTACAATAGTGTGAGAAGCACTAAAAACAATTGAAACGAAAATAAAACTTAAAGAAAATAAGTAAATTTAAAATAATAAAAATTCTTGTTGAGCATTACTACTGGATGACAGTTCAAAATGACATTTTCGTAATATATATANTATATATATATATATATATATTACGAAAATGTCATTTTGAACTGTCATCCAGTAGTAATGCTCAACAAGAGTTTTTTTTCCTTCATAAATGTCCGCGTTGATAAGGTCTCCACACTCAGAAGATAATGGTCAAAACAACCAGAATATGGTAAAATTTACCGTGCTTCTGGATCTATGTGAACAGCATAATCATGGTAGTCTTTTGGAAATGACTTTTTGGTAAAATTCACAATAAAACATGATTTTTATTACTATGTTATTAGATAGTAAATGTAGTAAAATTTGGTAATTTTAACCAAAAGTAGGTAATTTTGAACAGTTAAAGTAAAATTTGAGATGACGCAAAAATCTTCAATTACCTCAATTGTATATGGTAAACTCTAGTCAATTTTGTTTCTCGTCAGTAAATTGCTTTTTTTTATTTAAACTATAATTTAACATCTCCCAACATTTAAAACTATAAAAAATTTACATTATCTAATGTACAAATGACTGAACAAACTTAAATTAAATCAGTAGCTTTACAATTACGAATCAGGGCCATCCCAACATCTCAAATTTGAAGCGTAGAGGCAGTGGTTTTGAATCCCCCCGCAAACCTTCATGCATCGATTTATTTATACTTATTTATTTATTGTTGCGCACACATAACCAGGCATGTGCGCTCATTGCAAATCATGGCTTACATGCCCTTGTCAACTCAAAATACAGATGGCACTAGATGGAGAATTACATCACAAACATATTTCCTGGAACACCGAAGAATTTGAACCCCTTTATCTCCCCGTTATGATAGTTGATTCTTGTAACAGGCATTTTTCAAATACTTTAATCAAACATTTCAAGCCATCATTCATGTCCTTTTACCCCGTTTTAAAATCGAAAAATTATAATAGAGTAAAAAATAATTAGCAGCCCTATAACTCCTATCAACCAATTTAAAAAATCGTCATTTTAAATAAACCATAGAAGTGTAAACAAATCAATACCATTCTATTTGGTAAGAAGCATAGACATCAAAAGGTTAAAATTACTAAATAAATGGTAAAATGACTGATAATCTTGAAGAACATTTTGGTAATTTTATCTTGATACTTTAGAGAATGGTATTTAATGAAATTTACTTTTGTAAGTAGGTAGCTATTTTACTTACGTCGAACTAAAGCTTCACAGTGGTCTATTGGCGACGGTCTTGGAAATTTCGCCGAGGCTGATCGAAGGCATACCATCACAATTTTTGATACTTTGCAGAGGGGATGGCACCTCCGCTTTGGTAGCCCGACGACAAGCTCTCGAAGTCGAGCACTTTATGGTAGAACATTTTAACGAGGACCTATACAGTGCACCCTCGGTTCCTAATTAGGCTGATCAAAGTGGTCACCCGCCCGCTTACTGACTGCAGCCAATGATGCTTGATTTCGGTGTTCTACTGTAAACCGTGTCTTTACGATCAGTTGACTGCGGGACCTTTTCCGTTTTGTATTTGTTACTAAATCCATAATAATGAGAACTGTAATTTTGAAAATCCAGAATGTCCGGTACACAGTAACCATAGCGAACAGTAGAAGTATCGAATATATGGTTTAAGTAACGTATATTTTAGCTTAAATACCAGAATTATGGTTCCTTTTACCAGAAATATCTTCACCATACAAGTATGGAAGAAAAAATTCTCAGAGTGGTTGAAAAATTTTGTGTTGTAAATGATTTAACTATTGATAATCAGTGACTTTAAAATCGTTAAAAATAATAAAATTTAAACTTTAATAGAAATTTCAAAAAATCTTAAAAAATCTCTTAAATACAACATCAAAGAAAAACGACTTAACTCACTTTTCAAATAGCGTGCTCCCCTAGTTTCATGAATATCAACGATTTAACACAGTTTTAATAAAACCAATTATTGTTTTTAAAAAAATGCATGTTTTTGTAAAATTTAAAATAACACGCTCATAAAAAGTTTGTTAGTGCTAAATTAAATAATTAACATCACAATTTGAAATTAAGACAATAAAGGAAAAATAAAGTTAAGATCAATTAAATACTGGCAAATCGAGAAAATTTATGAAAAGTTTTTGTAATAACTCTGCATTTCTCGTTAACATTAATAACACAGCTATAATTAGACAAGTTTTTTTGAAATTATTTATTATTTTCAAAAAATTTAGAAGATATTTTCAGAAGAAAAGAAAGTGACACCTAATTAATAATTATTTCCGTTAATAATTCAGTTTTTTAAATCTCCGAAGTCATAAATTATTCTGACTGTCAAAGGGGTTTATTTTTGAAAGTGAAGATTTTTTTTTAACCAATAAAAATTGTCAATGTTTTGTTTACTAGAGTTAATAGTAAAAATTCTTCTTGTTAAGGGAACAGCATGAATTAATAATATTTATTGCATGTTAGTCTTAATTGTATTTGATATTTATATTTTATCATTAAATATTTAATGTAAAAAAATAAAATTTGCGTAAAATTTAATTCTATAGTTATTCAAGATAAGCTATTTGCTTACGTTCGCTCCAATTAAAAATGTTATTACTATCAATTTCCTCACTATTCATATTACTGATCGTAATTATTTAAAGCAGTGATTCTCAACCTGTGGGGCGCGCCCCCCTAGGGGGGTGCGAGCACACTAGAGGGGTGGCGCGAGAATATTCAAGAGAAAATATTATTTAAAAAAAATTGATTAACTGTATGAAAAGAAAGCGCACAAACACATAGAGAACAAAATACATTTCGACATATTTAATAACTTATTAAAGTGAACCAACTTATTGAATCAAAACTTAAGGTAATGAGCCAAAAATGGCTTTGCTTTGAGGATTTTTCCTAATTTTCTGGTAAGTCTGTGTGGCTGAAATTTTTTTTGTAACATCTTACACCTATCTCTAATATATATCACGTATACATTTAATTGTAAAATAAAATTTCATTTATTTTATAGTACAATTTCAAAATTGTAGCTTCTGCGCCTAAGGTTTCCCACAGGTTCCAAAGGTGAGCCATATATTGAAATCACTTTTTCACTTACTCAAATTATCCTTAGAAAAAACATTTAGACTGGCAAACGTCTTTGAAAAAGGCACTTTAAGTGTCTTGTTGGTAGGAACAAGTTTCCCGATTTTGAAAAAGATATTTGTTTTTTCAGAGTGTATAATTTGTTTATTGATTTTACATTGATAGTTCTTGTGTGAAGTCACTAGCGATTCTTTTAATCTTTATTACTGAGTTAATTTTTTCAAAAGGATTAACTAACAAGAATTAAATAACCATACTAGAGTTAACTAACCTAACCCATAACTAGTATAAAAATACCCATATTTACAAGAAAATACCAGAATCGACCACAAAAACACTCATAATTACCAGAAAAAAAAAAAAAAAAAATACCTGAAAAATTACTTTGAAATGCAAACAATACAAAAAACTTGTAACAAAATATCGCAATTTCTGCTAAAATGCAGAGAACGTCAAAATATTATAAAAGTTTAAAAAATACCAAAGTTCCATATTTGCTTAAAATGAAATAAATCAATTGGCATTCAATTCAATCATTCCTCTTTGAGAAATAATATGCTACGTAATGATTTATAATGAACTCTTTTATAGATTTCACGTTTGTTTCCGAAGGTGGCCCCTGTGTCCCCAAGATGGCACCGGTGTCGGGCCACCTCGGGAACATGCATATGGTCACCATTTGCACGACTTAAAACTATTAATCTGATAGATTAATTAGAATTAAAGTAATGTGGTTAAAGAAAAAGAAATAAACTTTCAAAGTTCTAAGAATTTGAACACATATAAATTACAATATCTTCTCACCCGGAAATTAGAACAACTGCAAAAAATTAAATCACTTTATAGAGTGGAGGCCATTCAAGGAAATATCTTCCAATTCAGCCTCGTGCACCTCAGATACAAGATTTACAATGCAGCAGGGACGTCTTATGATTCAAAATAAATTTAATTTTACTTTGGGGGGTGGGCTACGTTAGGAGCACTGACCACCTTTGGCTTACCCACCTTACTTAATCAAAGCATACTAAATTTAAAAAAGAAATTAATAATTTTTAGTGACTTCCTTGGGCCCAAAGAGCGGAAAAGATTCTTTATCTCAGGGTTCTCATTTTTATATAATTTGCAATCGTTACAACCGTAGTTAACACAATATTAAAACCAGGGACGCATTTCTTTTGAAGCCAAAGCTTCTCTGTGGATCATGCAATGTGTCCAGACGCATGGAGGCGATTTTTTACAAGTTTACAAGTGCTTGTATACTTTCGAACCTTCCGGATATTGAACGAGCACCATCGGTGCATATTCCGATGCAATTTTTGCATTCTATGTTTGCCTCATTCATAACTTCATTTGAAATAGCAAATAATGCTAGCGCTGTTGTTTTGAGTTCTATTGATTTGCAGAAAAGTAGTTTTACTACTGACATATTATCACAAAATCAAACATAGACAATTAAATGAGCATCTTTATTATGCTTCATCAAACTGTATTGAAAACATTTTGTCACGCAACATCGAGAAAAGCTGACACTACATTTTCAGCTGTATCACCAATTCGAGGAGCAACAGTATCGTTTGAAAGAGGACGGTAATTCTTTTGAAAAATTAACTCCCAACATAGTTCCTGCAATCTCAATTGCTGCTGGCTTTTACTTTACTTTTGTTTTGGCAGTTAGTTAAAAATATTTTAAAGACAGAATTCAAAATACTCAATATTCATTATTGTTGTATACATTTTACTGTAGGTGGGGGACGCGATGAAAATTATGATTGAAAACTAGGCCGTGAATACTGAAAGGTTGAGAACCGCTGATTTAAAGAATTGTTATACAATAGATTGGAGCGAAAGAAAACAACGTTTTCGATAATTAAAAGGAACTACTTCCTAAAAGCTGCATATAGACTGATATATCACATATGAATTTTTTCAAAATTCTCATGTATCATCTGATATCTTTCGATATCTATATAATTTTGATATCTTTCGAAAAACTGCAAATATTTTCAAATTTTTCAAATTTTCGAAAACTATCATATAAAAACAAATTACCACTCAAAAGTTGAGTGTTTAATGAAATATTACTTGCGAATTTACTCAGAATTTTTCAGTTATATTTTCACTCTTTGCAGCAGCTGTAAAAATCATAAAATTTTACAAATGAGTACAAAACTATAAAAAGTCAACGAATTTTTAAAAGTTATCGGAAAAAACTAAAACACAATGCAAACGTTGCGTATTTATTAATATATTAGTCAAGAATTGTTTTGATAGTTTTCTGGTTCATTTTCTTCCTTACTCAGTAGCGGACGCTAAAGGTTTTTTTTTAAAATTTTTTAAAGCTTTTTTCATATTAACAATCCCAAACCAGAATTAAACTTGGGACATTTGCTGGAACATTTGCCATGTATAGAATGCCGGATAGACTTGGTGCTGCCTTAGCGGTAGCATTACAACGTGATTTACGGAGGGTGAAAACGAAGAAGAAAATATACATCAAAAAATAAAAGATCAAAAAATAAAGAAGTTCTTCGATCATTGTAGACAGATGCAAAGTACACAAAGGAAGCAAGGAAAACTGAAATTAAATTTGCAAAATTAAGAAGCAGAATAGGAAATCAAACTTCAAGATATTTTCTTTGATGGAGGAAAAAATAAATTGTTAGCCAAGAAGAGTTAAAAGACGGTCGTTTCCATCGCAGATCAAAAATCAAACAATATGTGTATCGATTATTCATGAACTAAGAACTAAGTAACTTCGACACATCTTTCCGTAAACTCCATCAGAGTCAGATATAAAGGAATCTATTTTAAATTTTCTAAAAAGAGAAACTAATGATGCTTCTTCTCAATTTTTAGACCTTATTTGTCTGCTTAAAAGGAATAATTCTAAAAAGATCTGCAATGAGAGACAGGCGAGTTTCACTCAAATGTGCCATTGCTAAGGCATATTATCAATTACTTGGAGTGTCCGAGAAGGAGTCCTTAAGGAATTTTCCGACCAATGAGCAAGAGTTTGTCCAACTGCGAAAACCTTTCGCTAATTAATTTTAACGGATTGAAAAAGATTCATAAGAAATCAGAGAATTTGGTTAAGGGCTTAAAATATATCACGTGACAGCAATAATGCGTAAATACTGGGAAACAAACTATGATTTTATGGTCCTTTAATGAGAAAAAAATCAGGTAAAATTATTCTACTCTATGGCAATAGAATTTTTAATAACAACAATAATAATAATAATCAGATTTTTGGATTCCAGCTGCGTTTTAAATTGCTTTTGGTTGAGTCCACCATTTTATTTGGCTAAAATAGGGATTTCGTCTATTAGAGAACTATCTCATATTAAGCAACTTTCCTTTACATGGTGTTCTGTAGTCTTCACGTTTAAAAATATATTATTACTCTTGTTTGTCTACGGTAAGAACTTTTCCGAGTCTGAGGCCGTCTGCTGCTATGGAAACAAGAATAGCGCATTTCAGAGAGGGCAGATAACACAGTAGACCGAAGAAAAAGATTTCCTTTCTTTCGCCGATCCGAGCCAATAACCTGTCCTAAATAATGATCCCACACCCCTACTTTAAATAGCTATACCTCGTTACCATAGTCACCGCCTCGGGTCCAGATATATGGCTAGGGGAGTTCTTACTTTAGACAAATATAGAATCATTTTTGAAACTGACGAAAAAACATATGTACAAGAGAGGTCAAAATCTAATAATAAAGCAAAGGAAAAGCAAACTCGCTGTCAAAATCGGGAGTATAATTTGTGGGGATATCGGGTTGAAAATTTTCAATTACACTTTATAATAAACTAAAGTAAAAAAAAAGAAAAAAAACTTGAACAAAGCACAATTGAAAGTATAGAGATGAACATACTAGAGTTCAAGTTCTGCAAACAAGAAATTATTAGGATTTAGTTAATGATTTTTCCAGTACTGCAGTTTAGTTAATGATCTTTTTAATATACCACCGTTTTCCAACATTTCGACATTCAATTTAATTTAATCTGTAGCACCCTGGGGTCCCCGTCAACTCCCCTCACACCTGTTTATCATCCCTCTTTCTTTCATCAATTAGTTCAAACTTGTTTCTCTGCCCTGGTTAAACCACTGGTTGAACCACTACTCACGTGTTAGTCTCTTTACTTCTCTATTACCATTTGACGTTTAGAGATTGAGGAAGGCTTTTGTTTATAGAACCGAAACTATAGTATGTCCATTTCTATACTTTAATTTGTACTTTATTCACGTTGTTTTCTTTTGCTTTAATTTACATTGCCCAAAGTATATCCTATCCTTTTTGGAAACTCTATAATATTGAAATTAATTCTTTCATAATAATAGTCTATAAGGTAATAAAATTTAAAGAAAAAGTAAATAAAATGACTGGCTTTTTATTATGTTTGAAACGATCCTCAAATAAAAATTCTCAAAAAAAGAATAACCTTAATAACACGTTTTTGATGTAGATACTGTATATGTTAGCAGTATATTTTTTCTGTATTTCCTGCTGTATGTTATGATAAAGTATATAAGAAATATATCATTGCAAAAAATTTTTCTCTCTCGTTAACTTTGAATAGACTTTAAAGTTACAGTCAACTCAAATAAGGGATCTTGATGATTTTGATTTCACCGAGAAAGCGTAAGTGTACAATTTTTATTTTACTTTCTATAACTTATTTAAAATTTAACTTGGATTCTGAATTTTTTTCAAGAGTTTAGCATAAGCATAGAAATTACTTAAATGTCAACACTTTCGTGAACTATCACAAAAACCTGTTATATTTTAATTTAAAGTTAAAGTTAATTTAAAGTTACAATTTAAGGAAAATAAAAGATACAATGATGTCTTGGATACATGATAAAAGTCATTAAAATCCTTTTAATGACGTGAAATAATTTTTAATAGGCAGTTAAATATACAGCTTTTAAAACCATACTAGCTCAAACAAAATTGAAAAAAAAAAGTATTTTTTTAAATTAAAAAAAATTGTTTTTCAGATTTTTATATAATAATGATTTTTTTGACCAAAATAAGTATAAAATATCTACCTATATTATCTGGTATGATTTTAAGCAATATGTGATACTCCAACCGATTACTGAGTTTCAACTTAATTATCTTGGTTTTACATAGAAGTCGAGTAATCCTGCATTGCAGGTAAAAAAATGTAAATTCAAAAAAATTAATTTAAAGACAAAATTTCGTATAAGTAACTTCAAACAAAGTAAGTAAAATAACAGGCGATTACAGTTGAGACAATTGGTGTGCTATTCTCTGTATTCAGTCAACGAGTCTCTATTTTTGCTACAATTTTAAAAACTTTCGGAATATCCCCTTATATTTGGTATAATATTATTTAGAACAAAGCAGGTTATTAACTATCATGTTTGTTTCAAAAATTGTAAAATTTTGATAAAAAAAACCCCCTCTAGACCCCTTAACAAACCATTAGGTAATTACCAGGAGGCAGCAAAATTTATATTAGTACTTTTTATCACTGAGAAAAATTTTTAATAGGTTATTTTGTTTCTAAAAGGTTAATTCTAAAAAATTACTCCCACTATTTTACTATCCTGCTTACTATTCCAACCAAAACATTTTTCTAATGGTATTCACTAAGCAAAGCTCATTATCGCGTTTAAAAATAGTTATTATTATGGACGCTAATTGAATGCCTTTGTTAAAGCGTAGGAACATTGTTACTTTGTTCAAAAGACTTTTGTTCTCCCATATGAATAGAGTTTACTATTACACTTTATGTTGGCGATCAATAAATTCGGCAACAGCCCTAAAACTACATATTTCCAACGATTTTAGTAGCTCTATCGTGTCCTGGAAAATGACATAGAATGAGTCCCAGTGAATATCTTCATTTTTCGCCAAAAAAAGAACATTTCAATGAAAGTCATTAAGGAACACGCCAAAGGAGTGATAACGCTCATTGATTATCTGCAAAACTGAAAATATTTGAATGAACAAAATAAAAAGAGCCCCAAAGAAAAAAAAAGTTGAAATGGCAAATGAGTTATTCCTTGAGTATAAAGAAAAAAAATCATATTTATCATATTGATTTTACTAGTTCAGTTACAGTTACGCTTCAGGAAAAAAATATTTTGCTTTTTTTTAAAACTCTCGCCAAATGTATGCATTTTATTGAAGAAAAAATTCGATTTCCTCTTTCTCTTAATGATCAGAAACTATGCTCCAATTTAGATACATGGCGTTTTGGCGTAAAAATGAAGAAGAATGCTTTGATAAAATATTCATATCAGCAGACCAGGAACGCCTAGGGACCTTTATTGACTCGTATTTGATAGGAGTGAAAAAATGACACGAAATTTGCATAGAGATATTGAGAAAATGGGATCTTATCTTGTGTTGAAGCACGCAGTCTAAGTGATACAAGAAATGACTCGTTTAGGAAAATCTCGCCGATGATATAGACACAGTCTTATTGAAAAACTGTTTATGGAATTCTTTACAAAATTTTCTATAAAAATACATTTTACAGGTCCTTTAAGAAAATCAATGCGTCCCAAAATTGATTAAAAATACAAATAAAACAAGGAGAAAATACATTTTTAAAGAGAGGAGGAAAATTCTCAACAAATAAAATGGCTTTGAAAAATAATCAAAAATTAAAAAAAAAAATTAATGAAAAGCTGGAAAAACGGAACAAGGAAAAGACATAATCTTGTCCTCAGCTCAATCGATTATATAAAAAAATAGTGCTTTCTGATATAGTATTAATAGCATTGCGAAGCAAAATGCATCAATACAATTGAATTCTCATACAATTGTATTGATATATTTTAATTTGCTTATAAACCACACTTTTTCGCGGATATAATCATCGTTTCACCTGATGACGAGATATCTTTTCCTTATTTTGTTTTTCTGGATTTTTATATTTATTTTTTTTCAAATCGACATTAAAAACATTTTATTTATTAATAATTGTTTATCTCCTCTTTTTAAAAATAATTATACATTTTCCTTGTTTTCATCGAATATTTTACTTATTTAATGGGTTTCGCTATGTACCTGCAGCTTATGAGCTGTAAGTAAAAATATATATTAGATTATATATTAGATTAGAGCAATTAGATTCTATACACCTGGTAGCATTGGACATATAGGTTCAGAATGTAATCCTGGTGAATGACATTCCATATGGCTTCGACCTGACTTCGAAGTTCAGTCTTACTGTGTGCCCTACCAGCTGTACACGCGAGTTTCCGACAGGTGAAATCACAGACTAGTTCAATAGGCGACATACCCAACCCAATGAGCAGGCCATGGAAGATGCGAAACCTGATGCACGTCAAAGAAGGCTTGCGTAGACCTAGAGATATGAACACGGTCAGTATCATGCTGAATTGCAATTCTCAGAATGCATAGAAGAACAAAGAGTATCTCTGGCTCCACAATTTCCCTCCTGTCACAGTGAAAGTGGAACCTCTCACATTCTTTGATGCTATGCCTTTTCTTCAGTATGGCTCTGAATAAGATCCTGAGGGAACAGACTAATACTACTGGAGCAGATTTTCCACTCTCTAATATCTGTAGCGTCCTCTGTTTTGCATATTACAGCAAGATTCGTCGGATAAAACAACTTGTTGCAACAAGACACGCCATTCATTATGTTGCTGAGTCAATTGAAGTCGGAGGGTCCTGTGTTGGAGGAATCATGCTTAGGAAGGACAGAGGAATCATGCTTAGAGAAACCCTTGTAAACCTTGATTTCTACAGCAGACGGAAAAGAATCGTGGAGCTAGACAGCAAAACATATGTGCCCGTGATTCAACGTTGTGCTAAACACACGAGAATGACCTGCACGGTCAGTCAGATTGCCTGTCATTCCTTGCTATTTGCGTACCCCACTACCACGTTTTCACCTTATTTGTTTCTTCTGTGTACAATTCTTTCTAACACGCATCACGGTTGCGGCATTGCACATCGTAGATGCTGACAATTTACCGATACAAAATTGCATTCTTTGGTATACCAACTATGCGGCCTCACACGAAAGTAGTTAATTATTGATATAACACTAAACGCTTTTCACGAGTCATATTAAACGTTTACCGCAGACAGAAAACAAAAAAACTGATTTCAACGCATCTTTACTATAGCTTATATTCTTGAAGCAAGCGGTTGATAGGGAAAATGTCCTCGTTTACTTCGCAATCACTTCGCAATTAGCAATCACTTGCATGTTTTACCACAGTTTACATTTCATGTAAGTTTGATTCGATTTGCAGAGAGGAATAGAAAAGCTATTGACATAACAATGAAATTGCAATTCATTAATTTAATATTAAATTGTCATGGACCAATGGATATCACCATTTCCCTTCAAAGCAATTCTAATTCTGTAAAATTTTAAAATAACTGATAAGTAACTAGTATTAGCCGTCTCAATTTTAAAATTAAGCTTTTTAAATAATAAAATATTATATATTACTGCCAATCATGTGCGCATAGAAAGTTTTCGTCAAACCACAAGTCTTGATGTACAAGACCAACAAATCATTAAAAAGTTAATCAACAAAATCATTGAAAAGTTACGCAGATCAATGAAATGTTTTTAGCTATGCCTAACAATAAAATAGTTTCAGTTATATATCGCAGATCGTTTAAATTTTCTTTAAACAAAGCATTCCTCAAATTTAAATTTATTATAAATCGTCTAGCGTTGTGAGTTACAACCAATCATATAGATGTAGCAAATTTTCAGCTTACCAGACTGGTGAGCCACAAATCCTGGAACATCAGACGATTTAATACCATTTTCTTCTAGTTCCAATCTAGAAACTATTAGAAGGGAAATATAGATAAAGAATTACTTCTGGTGTTGACCTTTTCCCATGAAATATCTCCAGTTATAATGAATCGCCGATCCATTATTGTTTAAACAAACCCGTCCTCAAGTGGCAAACTATAAGGCTTTTCGACTCACCAAATGTCACCTGACAACTAACAAAAGGACATATCCTTCTAAGAATACTTAAGTCCTTCTCCTGAATTCAACAAACCACTCCTTCCATCCTTGAGGGTCTTTGGACTTAATGGCGATTCCGTGAATCCCAGAAGGTTCTGCTTAATTATGGTGATGGAATTGCATCTTGGGACATGGTAATGCTGAACCCTCCGCCCCACGTAGTGCTAAGTTCAAAATAAGCGATTTTCTGCGTAATGAGAGCTTGGCTGTCTTGGCACCTTGGCATCGTTACTAGTGCCATCTTGACTGGGCTATTAGTAAACGGGTAAATACGGCAGATAATGAGCGTAATTCCCAGGGGGGTACTCTAAGAGGAGAAGATATATTTCGAAATGGTAAGTAAAGGGTACAGTTCGTTTTCGAAATTCAAATGTGAAATCGGAATGTACCACGCAACAAATTGATTTGTAAAGGATTGTGCGAGCTATTTGCGCCGCTCGATATTTATACTCTTACCATCGAAGTTTGTCCGATGCATTGCTGGTGACGAAAATATGCTCGCTGTTCTAATGTGGAATTCAGAATATAATGAGTTTTGTTTTGGGTTCATTATTTGAAAGTAGCCAGAGAAGTCTATGAAAACTCCAATTATTTTCCTAAAATCAACTGTAAGCATACTTTCTCAGATAATGATCAAAATAAATATAATTAGCTTAAATACCTTTTTCTTAATTAAAGGTGGCAGGTTTAAATTGAAAAATGAAGAACAAATGATTTCCTTTTAAATCAATAACTATTTAGGCGTCTGAAACACTTTTTTTGGACACATCAACAATTCTGAGCCGATTCCTACCAGATTTATTGTCCACATTGTGAAAAATTTCGAATCAAATTACGATAAAAAGTACTGGTACTTTTTATCTTTTTTTACTTTTTTGAAAATGAGTTTCAGTGAGAGTTCATAACACGTGTTTAATAAATATTTCTCTTTGGTACTTTAAGTTAAGCAAGCTCAGGTGAAATCTGCATCAGCAGCTGAAGCAAAATCATTTTTTTATGACATACGAGGATGGTGTTAATGAATAAGTATTTAAAAAGCTGTGAAACCAAAAACAGTGCAAATTTTACTTATATTATTTATATTTGCGCACGCATTTGAAACACGTTAAATAATGTTAAGTCAATAGGTATCTAAAATTTTTAAATTGTGGTTGAGATTTAGGTGCCAATTTAAATTGCATGAATGACGTAAAAAGATTATAACTGGCTAATCGTAAGGGCTAGAATTATTTCTGATGCTGTATAATTCCGTGTTAAGAACTATTTGTCCATATCGGCTCAGAATTTGCTTTCTATCATCAAATCAGATAATCAACGAATTGAATTAGAATCTACCAAGAGTCTAAAAGAAAACTAGAGAAATTTCTAGCTGATTCCATATTTAATACCTGATTTTTGTCGAAATACAGAGGTATTTAATTCATGTGATGATGTATAAAAAATTTGTTCTTCGCTTACATAAAATATAAGGGAATTTTATCATAGTGGGTATAACACATAGATCTTATTGTATGATACCGATTTTATTAGAGCCTTTAGATTGTGGGAAATTTCGTTTTTGAAAAAGAAAAGTTATTCATTAAACGCAAAAAATGGCGTTTGCGAGCAGTGCAGTGAGCAGGAGGCACTGTCCACTAGTTTAATTAAATTAATAAAAAAACATTTAAAATAAATTTAATTTTTTGCTATCAATGAAATTTGCATTTGCATTTTGTTGTGATGTCCTAGTTTTAAATTCTGGTGTTTAATTTTAATCCGGGTTTTAATTTTTTAATAAATGTTCGTTATTAAAAAATAAGTAAATTAAAAATGTACAACTCTCAGTTTTTTTTATAAATTTCTATTATTATTTATATAACATTTATTAGTAAAATATAAAGATTTCTATTGTATTTCTTAAATAAAACATCGTCCTGTTTTTTTAAGTTCCAAACGAACAGAATTAGCATCCGAAAAAAGAACGGAATTTTGCACTGAGAAAAAAGTATCTCCAAAACTACTAAAATATTAAAACATACATCACTTTTCTGGCTCTTCGGAAATGCCAAAAATATCTGTAAGTTTTGTAATATGTGATAAAATTTAATAATTTTATCATGATACATGAGAGCATGGCCTAAAAACCATACATTCAGTTTTTCAGTTTTGTATCTTTTACTAAATGTGTGGTAATAAAAACTATAGTATTGAAGAACATATAATTTCTTGTAAACAATAATCGTAACTAACAGAAAAACTACTAAATGAATGATTTAAATACCGTATATTTTGCTTTTATTAACCAGAATTATGTTTTTATTAACCAGAAATGTCATGCACTTCGATAATTTTACCAGAATTGAAAGTCAATATACGGACTTTTTACATTTTGGTTGATCTAAACGTTATAGGAGTACCTATTTTAGATGCCATTGCTTTTTAATGCTTAGATAACAGATTAGATTACTGATAAAAAAATATTCGAACTTTTTTAAAAAGAAGTTGCTTTGATTACCATTTGTTATAGTAATTAAAATGAATGAACGACCTTTCAAAACGACCCAGCATGGATACAATATTCAAATAATTTTTCCACTAAATTTCACCATTATATGAAGCATGCACAAAAACTGTAACAAATTAGGCAATTTATTTCAAAAGGAAGAAAAAAAAAGCACTAAGAATATAAGATATTTGTCTTCTCTGGTCAGTATATCATGCCGGGACAACAACAGCTTCCATTAATTTGATTTCGCTAGATGCACCCCTTCTAGCTTTACCTCAGCTGAAGTAAAGCAATAAATCTTCTCTCTTTCGCTTTATTCCCTTTTCCTTTTATGTGAATAAGACTTCGGATTTATTGTGTTGATCTAATGGAATGATCGATTCCTGATGAGTCGCGATTGAGCATAATTCACCCTCTGTAATTCCGACGGACGGATCTTTCCAATTAAATCGGATCCTTGGCGACCAGAGGAAAACGAGTCGATAAAGATAGCATACAACAAAGAAAAAAACAACATAATTGTTAATGAGATAATTATTATCTCTATGTTTGGAGATTTTTCTTGAAGGAGTTTTGATATCTACAATAAATTAACTGTTTGTACTATCTTATTAATATTTTTCGAAGTGAAAATTTGTTCAGAGTGATAGTCTAAGTCCCAGAAAATAATTAGTAATTATGTTTTCTGATAATTATCGGTAAGTAATGCATCAAAAAACTAAATAAAAACACTATATTGGATATAATTTATTTTGAATATTGCATACTAAATGATTTTAGTTCAATTATATGAAGCATATATTTCTTTCACCATACTTATTAGCAATAGGAGTTAATTGGAAAAATTTTACATAATTACCTGCTTGTTTATTAAATTATTAGGCGATGTCACCCCCTGATTAACTATAACCGAAGTGTTAAGCTATCTAAGAATTAGAAAGACATTAAGATGTTAATGATCGGATCAACTCTAATCTGATGGCAAAAAATACTCTCTCAAGATGTTGTAAATTAAGTGCAAATTATGCTGCACCAAAACTAGCAAGCCATTTCAATTATTGAGGTAAATATAATTAATTCGATATTAATCTTGCATGGCTATAACAATTATAATTGAAACCAAATATATTATTGATTTAATTGCCTCAAAAAAAGGAAAATTATGAATGCAGGAATTATCAAAA
Source organism: Parasteatoda tepidariorum (assembly GCF_043381705.1). Classification (NCBI taxonomy): domain Eukaryota; kingdom Metazoa; phylum Arthropoda; class Arachnida; order Araneae; family Theridiidae; genus Parasteatoda; species Parasteatoda tepidariorum. Next base: position 22,048,756 of record NC_092205.1, on the reverse strand, counting down.
TACTTAGTAATTTATGCATTATTTCAGTATTCAATACTTTTTCTGAATCTGGTGTTGCTGATTGTTATTATTTTATAGTTATAAGAATATTTTGTAAGTATTTTAATTAATTTTCTACTTGCTAAAAATTTCCCATTTCGTACTTGAAGCTAAATATACCTGAAATATACCTGAACTTATTTTCGGACGGATGCTATATGGTAATACATCTAAAAAAAAATCCTTATTAAGTGCAAATTTCTATGTATCCACTTTCTCACCCATTTATAAACATAGGGATAAAACTCCAAATGATTTCTGGAATCACTATAAATTAAATAACAAATAATTCTAAACCAAACGCACAAAGTGCTTGGAGAATATTTTTAATAATTCATAATGTATGTTAACCAATACTAGAATGCTGACTGTTACTGCTACCAATTTATAAGGATCTAGAGCCAGGTAGGTTTGGTTCGTGAATCCATATGCCTTCATAAAATCAGGCACCGAAACAGGATGTGAGTAAAAATCTCCCAATGCATACCTGAACTATCAAGGATACCCTCGAGAGGATCCAGATAACCTCTGCACTTTTCACAAGTTGGGTAGACCTTAACATCCTATTTACACGAGAATTGAAAAAATGTGTCTGAAAGCAGTCTTATGATGTAACAAGCATGCAAAAAGGCTTGTCAATTTTTCACCATATTTGATATTGAGAATTCCCCCTTGCAAGCATGAGCGAAAAATAACCACGTGACAGAAAGAACCAATCATAATCATTACGTGTCTGAATTCCGGCCTGATTCAAAGTTATCTTCGCCCAGCAATGCTTGCCAGAAAGAAGGCTAGAAGATTTGGAAGTGACGTCACGACGTTTGTTCGCCATGTAACGTCATGAGCCTGAAGTTAGGCCTCTTGAAAATGGGGAGTTATTACTAAAATTGAAGATAGTGCAGAACAAATGATCAATGAAGTGTCGAGAGGTATTCGTTCAAGAAGAGCTGCGTCTCAAAACTAAAAGTCAATACTCAGGTAGATTCGACGATACCAAAATTGGATAAAGAAAGGTTCAAAATAAGTTCCACACTGTAGTACTAAAGAACTATACAATTTCTGATTCGTGTGGTGAAAATGGGGAGAAATCCTCGTGAAAAATGGGAAATTGCAGCCAGATTTAAAGATCATGCAGTTTAACTGTTCAATAAAGGGTGAAGGGGTAGCCGTTTTGACATGACCTGTATCTTTTAAACTAAAAGTAAACATCAGGGTATATTCGACTATACCTAAGAGGAAGAGGAGGGGACATAAGAAGAAGGGATGTCAAATACGTTCCATACTTTTGTGGTAAATTGCTATAAAATTTTTGATTTGTGTGGTTGAATTTCTCTCTTAAGGTACACAGCAAAACGAAAACTAACTTTTATAGCAAGCTTGCTTTGTGAAGTCATAATGAGAAGAAGTTTTGAGCTGCACTCACCAGGTAGAGATGTAAGTTGAAGCTTACAAGGATCAGATGGGCCCATGGAGTTGGTGCTCACGCAGGAGTACCTAGCTAGATTCTCGTTGTGGTCTTCATTGCTGAGAACCAGGGTACTTTCATGCCTGCCGTTCCTATGCATTGCGTCTCTCATGCCATTTAGTGATACATTGTCCTTGAACCAACTGAAGTTCGTCACAGCGGGGTAGGCTACGGAATGACAAATGAGAACTATTTGTCGTTGGTCGTTGTAATCCTTCCTGATGCTGCATTCCGGTCTATCTGCAAAAAGAGAAAATTTCATCATTGTTTTTGATATCATTCTCTGTAACCGTTATGAAAGTAGTCAAATTATTATTATCCTTTTTTACCTTAGTTGAAACAACGAAACATTTATATAATAATTAAATATATATGTGGGTATCGCAATGGTAAATCACCAGATTTAGCATTAGAAAAATAATTTTTTTTACTGAATTATTAACATTTATATGTAAAATTACATTCTAAAATAGTGTTATCGATTTATAAGACTTTCATCGTGCATTTTTGTAGCACATCTTTTGAATTTATGAAACACTCTGAACAACAATATTTTTAAAGCTACTGTTGTTCCCTCTTAATATGGAGCTAAGCTGAACCAAGTTGTCTATCACTTGCCTATCCGATACTATAGTTCATCTTATTCTTTTGAGCCCACCGGGACATGTATGTCCCGGACACTAATGGGACATATGTGTCCCATCTAAAAAACATGGCGGGACACATATCCCAGCTTCTCCGATTTTCCAGATAGTTATATTTTTCATTCCGGCAGAATATTGTTGCTTTTACCTTACTTGATCTATTAAAGTTTTAATTTATCTTTTTAATTGTAAAAGAAAAAAAACTCGTTATTTAATAGCGCAACGTTAAACTGATTTTCTGATAGTGTTAGAGCAATTGTGAGATAAGTGCGGCATAAGTCAGCATAAGTCAGAAGTTTTTAAAGTTAAATGTTTGACTGAATTTACAAATATTCGAGATGGTTATCCAATATCAGTGATATTTTTAATATAATAATTTGATTTTATCCATAAAAATGCAATAATGATTATTAAATTTATATATATATATATAAATAAACGAGTTTTAGCTTTAAATGAACTTATTCTATTCTTAAAAATAGAGGCCAATTTCTAAAAGCCATTATATTTTAATAACTCATATTATTTTTTCATATCATATTATTATCAAAATTTATTTAGATCATCACACATTTTAAAATGAGGTAGATTGCTTCAAATCAGCCCATGTAAAACGATCAAATCGTCGATTGGAATAAAATAAACTTGACTTTCATTAGAATTTAATAACGCGAATATGAATAAAATAATTATCAAATAAAAATAAAAAAATGCAAAATCATAAGCGTAAAAAAATGAATCAGTCTTGAGATCTATTAAAAAACTTTTAAAAAATCAATTTTTTTTTTAAATTTCATGTAAACATTTTTTAACTATTTGTAGTAAATGCTTGATAAAAAAAAATTCTTACTAACGGTACAATGGTAAGGTAAGCAAATTTTAATATTTTCATATAAAAATAAATTTAACTAAAAAGTCAAATTAAGGTAAATAAAATCACAGTATTCTTAATTTTAAAGTAAGACAATTTTCAATTAGTTTTATACTTTGCACACTAGAATACTTCTTTTTAAGGCTTCTTTAAGAAATAAATTGCATCCTCTTAATGCAATTTAATTATTTTTCAAAAGATCCTTCATTTTAAATTATCAGAATTAAGTAGAAAATGTTAATATTTTTTATAAAATTTTATCAATTAAAAAGCGAAAAATAATTAATAATTGAAAACTTAAATTAAGGCCAATAAAATAAACATACCCTTAATTTTAAAGTGTGATACCTTTCAAATAATACTACACATTTCAAAGTTCAAATATTTATTTTTTCGATGATTAAATGTGCCAGGCATCATTAAAAAATAAACGGTATCCTCTTAATTCAATTTAACTTTTTATCAATGGATCCTTCATTTCCATTTATCAGAATTAAGAAGAAAATTGTATTTTTTTAAAGAATATTTTATCAATTAATAAACGCAAAACACTTAAAGATCATCCCATTATAAAGATTGCTATAGGAGGTAAATGGAATAAAATTATCTTACGGGAAGAAAGGGGAGATGGAGATGTTTGATCAGGATTAGAGAATTAGAGAATATCTCTTTACTAAAGAGAGAATAAAAATACAGTTCCCATTTTCTATTATGCTCGGTCTAGTATAATAGGATTCTTGGAGGTATTAAAACCATGAGAGTATCTTCCAAATCAATTAAATAAATATCCTAAAAAGAGTACTTTAAAAGCTTCTTCCCTCCTTGGTCAATATATCGATATTTATACTGGGGAAAATGAGGAGACGCTGAAAGGGGAAATGGATTTTAGAAGTAAAATATTATTTGAGAGCGTAGGGATTTTTAAAATCCTTCCGATCAAAAGTGATTTCAACATCGCTTCTTGTTTATGTTTGAGGGAAATTCAAGACGCGTTCAATCGATTTATAAAAAAAAAGAGTGTTTTGAGTGAAAAAAGTATGGAATTCATAAAAAAATAAGTCAAGATAAATAAACCATGGTGTAAAATTGTGGCTAGTTTTTTCTTTAAATTTAGAAATAAAGTCCAAAGTTAAGCATCGCTTTCTAGCTTCTATTTTAATTTTTTTTAAAATTGAAAATGAATCTTGATTATATTTTATGTAATAAAGCTTTTATATTTCCCATATAAGTTAATAAGTTTATGAAGATTATTCAGTACTTCAGCAATAAAATGTAATTCCCATTTAATTTTTTTTTAATTTAGAAGTAAATTCACAGTTAAGCATCTTTTTATATTAGCCATTTAAATTTTTAAATTAAAAATGAAACATGATTATTTTTTATGGAATAAAGCTATCATATTTAACAGATAAGTTAACTTTATTCATCATTTCAGAAATAAAAAGTATTTCACGTTGTACGTTTTTTTTTTAATTTAGAAATAAAATATACAGTTAAGCGTCTCGATATAATTGCTCTATTAAAATTTTTTAAATCAAAAATGAAACATGATTATTTTTATGCATAAAACTTTCATGTTTTATAGATAAGTTAATTTTATATTTGTAAAGATTATTCAGTACTTCAGCGATAAAAAGTATTTCACGTTTTATATTTTTTTTTCAATTCAGAAATACAATTCACTGTTAAGCATCTCTCTAAAATGTAATTTTAAATCTTATTGATGAAGGGGAAATAATGATAATTCCGAAAGAAGGAGAAGAGTAACATACCAAATCTCGTAGTACTTAAATGTTTCATTGTTTTAAATGTTAAATTTTTCCAATCATACATTTTTGCAAATATATACTTCTTATTTATTTAACATTTTATCATAAAAATTTGAGAAAACATAGCCAAAAACGAGAATATTTGAATAAAAACATTTCTTGAGAGCCAAAAAATCCAAATCAAACTTTCATTTTTTATTACTTAGAAAGCAGTTTGAAATCTAAATTAATTCAAACAGAATTTTAATAAAGATGTAATCTATTAGTTCATAAAAAAGTCCCAGTTTTCTTAATGGTACTTGCTTTATGTGAATTAAGAAACCTGTTTCTTTTAGGAGGAAAATCTACTGTTTAAAAGTATTTTAACAGGCAGCATAATTTCTTTAAAAATTAAAGTTTTTCCTTCAATGTAAATTTAGACACCAGCAACCTGCAGCAAAATATTTAAGTAAATATTCATGAGATATCAGAACAGATGAGAGAACACTAACTGACAGGAGAACACTCTGAAGAAATCAGTTGAATGTTGAAACATAATATTAAACATTGAACGTTTAGCTAAATATCAGGGAGTTAGAAAGGTTAAACGTTCGGCCAAAAAAGAGAATATTGGGCTTGATGTAAAAAAATAAAATAAATGATAGATTAATTTGTCAGAAAAAGTTTTAATGGGAGAATTTATTTTTGTTTTTACTAACTTGAATTTAAAAGTTATCCCTTACAAAAAATTAAGGAATATTTAAGGAATATTTGAGGTGTTAATGTTGATTTGAGTTTTATTTGTGTATTACAAAATAAGTTTTAAAAATATCACTCAAATTGATTTACCTTTGCTAATATTTTTAAATGCATTCAAACACTAAACCTTAAAAACCTCGAACTTATGGTTATTTCCAAATGAACTTATTTCCACCTTTAATAAGAAAAGCACAATTGTTCGGATACTATTAAAAATTTGTTTTTACGGTGAGCCACTATGAAGTGCAAATTTGCTGAAAACTTATACGATGTTAAGAATAACATGTGCCTGTTTAAGATGAGTTATAGCATCTGTTAATTAAGTAATTGATAACATCCCTTAGAAAAATTAAGGAGGTTTATTTGAAGTTGACTTCAAAACCAACCTTAAAAATCAACCTCCTAAGGTTTATAATCAAGGTGTATGAAGCTACTTTATTCACACTTGAAGCTGTTTTGAATTTGATGGAAATCTACCTTTGAGAAAGAAATTTAAAGAAGTTGTTTTTGAAGTGAACATAGTATTTTTTTAACACTTCAACCAAAAAAAATATATTTGAAGTGTGAAGTAATTCACCTGCTTTTAACTAAAATTAATGATGGGTTACATATGAGGATGATTTTGTGAGCTGTAAATGAGGTTAAAACAGAGGTTTTTGATAAGGTTATTTTTGATGCAAAACATAGCCTCATTTTTTACCTCAGGTGTATTTTTTTGCACCTGTTAAGTACAAACCAAACTCAAAAACATCTTATTTTTTGTGAGGAATACTTTATTTAAGGAAACAAATTTTTACTTAACAATACTAATATTTTACAAAATTTTAAATAATTATACGATAGATAATATTATTCGATAATAATAATTATACGATAATAATTATACGCGATAAATTTAAAAATAAAATATCCTGAGTTTTCCGTTTCGGGGAAAAAAAAAACCTCCATTTCATAAAAAATTTCTTTTTAATCTACAGAGCGTATTTCTCGACATGACATAAATTTTAATTTGGTGGGATTTTGGAAAACCACAATATCATCTGAGAAACATTTTTCAGTTTTTTAACCAAAAAAAACTAATAAAGAGAAAGTTCAAAAATAGTTTGTTCGTAAAATAACATTTCAAAAGTCACTTTTTCTTATGATTGCATTCACAAAAATAGTTGTACTTTTTTAATGAGATATGAAATGCGCTACAGTTAGAAAACGACATTCTTTCAACTCAGATGAAAAAACTTTAATTATTTAGTTTAGCTCTCTTTTTATAATTCAGACTGAATCAATGTTTCCGAAAGTTTCTCAAAACAGAGAAGCAGTAATTATTACTCTCTTTTTTTTTCAGGACGAAGTTAAAGTAAGGCGAAGAAAAAAAAATAATATTTTGAAGTAATTTTGCAAATGACAACGCTTCTAGTTACGACTGCAAAACTTTAATTACTAGACTCGTTTTGAAAGAAAGTAAAACTTGAAGATGTATTTTGGTAACAAAAAGAAAAATTGAGTTTGAAGTTTTTATGATGACGACGACAGAAACGAAATTTCATACTTGACCAGGAGAAAAAACTATGCATGACTTCATTACAGTATTGAAGTTTTGAAACTTTCAGAAAAGCTTAGTTTCATGATGTACGAGGTGCCGGTATTACATAATAGGAATATAT